>NC_137195.1:5311705-5344205 GCF_960531495.2 Zeus faber
GCTTAGCGTATCTACTATGCTCTGCCATAACATACAAATCCTAAAATTCAACCCCTATCAAAACAGCCACTGAGACCGCCACCTCCGCCCCCATTCTCTGAAGCGAGCAGATCTGCCTGATGAACGCAAGCTGTATTGGCTATCGACGATGCGATCGTCGCGCTGAATGGGGAGCCTGCCAATAGACAAGGCTGTACCACAGATGTCTGTGAGTGGGGGGAGCGGGAAGAGGGGTTGAAAGTTAAAGTATCGATGTGTGGGTCACGTCATCTGGGGGCGAGCGTGTGTGTGGGGGGATTCCGATGATCATTCACAGAAACGATCGATGCAGGGATTTTTTTTTTTTTTTGAATCAGGAGGACGCAGTGCCGGCTCTGCGGCTCTGCTTACGAGAACCGCCCGTGAAGAACAACCGAGTCATATGTGGGGCAAGCTCACGCCCTCAGGCGCCAATGGACCCAGACTAAATTCCCGCAAAAAAACCTTGTTGCACAAAACACCTGGCCCAAAGCAAAACAGACAAGTCACAGCTCCCCACGCCAAGGCTGACCGCTAACTAGACGGGCATGTTGTCCACATTGCGTTTGTACATTTTTTCCGCGCGCGGGGGTTGAACGGCAACGAGCTACAGAGCGGTTCGTCTGACAGGTTTGGACGTAACAGGGGAATCCCCTTCATTTTCTTTTTTCAGCATTTTAACAGATCGCTGTCGCAATCGGTTCACACGAAGATGAAAATTATGATATGTTTCCAGCATCCTCCATCCGGTACCAGAAACATCACTATTTTCATTCCAAAACTATTCATTACAACAAGCACCTAGAACTAGTACAGTGTGTGGGGTCTCAAATTGAGGGGCTTTCCCTTTGAAAAATAGTTTTTTCTTAAGAGTATAATTCACTGTAATGAACTAAAGTTAAGGATAAAGTTGAACATAGGATTTAATAATGCAGAGACAGTTGTAAAATCTGCACTTCAACTCTGCCACTTGGTGATTAGAATTTGAATTCTGTCGCGAGCGTCTTCTTCTTGCAACGCTCAGGTGGAGCTTTGCAGGGTCCCCGGGGGGGATGTACCAAACCCCCCCAAGACATAACAGAGGGGTGAGGGTGGACTTGAAAAACCAAACTTTATTTGATGTTTGGGAAGATCAGAGAAATGCTGAGTTGTGTTGAGTTGTTGAGATCTTTAGCTTCGCGCCACAGGGTCCCCATCAAGGGTGCCCTTAAGACACACGTCCTCCAGAACACACGCCCCGGGTCTCCCTAATCCAAACACGCCGCCATAATCCTGGTCTATCTGCCTCACTCATCTTCCAGCCGAGGAAGAGACAGAAACCAAACAAACGGCGGGAGACAAAGGAGCCACTTTCCCTGTGATCAGCAGAGCGGGTGGGCAGACTCAGACACGAGTGGAGGAACAAGAGGAGGAGGAGAGCCGAGCAAAGAGGGGCTTTACAGTCAAAGACATGAAAGAGAAATATAGCAGAAAAAAGGGCCAGCGTCAGTAAATATACCAGAGAGAGAGCGAGAGAGAGGGAGGCAGAGAGGGAGAGCGAGAGAGAGAGAGAGAGAGAGAGAGAGAGAGAGAGAGAGAGAGAGAGAGAGAGAGAGAGAGAGAGAGAGAGAGCGTCTTTGGATGACAGGGCTGTAAAGGCGCCCGTATGCTCATTGAGGGAAAAAAACGGTCAGAAGCAAACCATGAACACAACCATGAACCTCAGACTGGCTCTTTTGGACTCGTTCTTTCTTCACTTTGACAAACTGAGGAAGAGGGTTCAATCCTGAGAGGGATGGAAACAACAAAAAAGGGAAATAGTGTAAAAGAGACAAAGATGAAGGTGAAGACTGGAGGTTCATTTGGTTTAATTCTCTACTCATCTCTATTCAAATGGGACGCCGACCTAATAAATGGCGATACATACAAAGAAAGGTAAAAGGGGAGAGACGGGAGACAGGCAGGCAGATAAAAAGGAAGACAGGTAGATAGACAGGTGGAGGGCGGTGAGATAGTGACCTGCAGAAACAAGATAAGGTAGACAGATACACAGAAAGCAGAAATGTAGATATAATTTGACAGACAGACAGGCAGCTAGTTAGACAGCCAGGGCAGATAGACAAGAACAGACAGGTAGCGGGACAAGGAGCTAGACGGGGAGATACACAGGTAGGTAAGCCAGAGAGACGCAAAAACAGACAGGTGGACACACGGGTGGCGAGGGAGAGACAACTGGCTTAACAGGTGGGAAGCCAGAAAAGCCAAAACAGACGGACGGACAGACGGACAGACAGAGAGACAGGCGGGCAGGCAGACAGACGGACAGAAAATGAGCGGGATAGAGCTGGCCGGGCAGGCGAGCCGACAGGTGAAGGAGGGGGCGCTTTAATAGCAGTGATTGCTGACTCCTTCATGCAGGTGAGTCCTGTGCGGGTTCTCTGTCCTGACAACCCATTGTCTCCTTATCTACTTCCCCTCCGCTCTTCCCCAGACAGAGCCTGTTTAGACTGTAACACCCATCCATATCCTAGCAGCCTCCTCTCATCCTCTCCACTCACACCGGCCCTCCACCGCAGCCACAATCCCTCTGTATATCGCACCGGCTCGAGGAAAGGGCGTTTACACGCTAAGTGTGTTCATGTAAATAGCCTTTTCCTAATTCCTCCTCCTCCTCCTCCTCCTCCTCCTCCTCCTCCTCCATTCCTTCATGGGTCATCCCCGACCTCCCCCTTCTCTCCCAGAGGGGCTCTCCCCCCGTGACGCAGGTTCGAGTAACCAAGAGGTGTCCCGATATTCAAAAGACCCGGATGTGATTCGTAGTCCTGGTTGACACAGTTTTGTACCTTTGACATTTTTGGAATGACAGGGTTCTTTCAACACAGCCGCGTGCCCGTACCGGTGATTCAACTGGGAGTTTCGTGCCCTTCCAGGGGTTGGTCTGCCTGGGCGGCTGGTGACGTGACTCGGTCTACAGGAAAATTGTTTCCCCGTCTTTCTCTGGAAACCTCGCTGCAGAGAACTTAACTCCACCTACTTCTCCGCTCGATAGAAAGAACATCTCACTGAAGCCCTCGTCTGGCTGGAGGCAGGGCAATTTTAAGATGCCGTTCATTGGACCAGTGACAATAGCCTAGCCCCTTCCTGTTATTGTTATGGCCTAAGGACTGTACTGTATGAAAAAAAGTTTGGGATATATATTTATTGGGCTCGCCCCACAGCCTTAAAAAGCACAACCCTCATCAACTCCACTGCTTATTGATTCGTTCACGTTTGACGGGTTGCAGTTGATGAACTGTGCAGGTGATTGTTGGAACTTTTTTTTTTTTTCAAGGAGGCCGTCGCTCTCTGTCCAGTTATTTTGTCTCTACCCTCCCAACTATCAAGGCATTGTCTCCCTTCCACTCTGCTTTTTTTCCCCCCACTTTGTCTTTGCCGCCTGCCACCATCATGGCTATGACCCTAACCCTTACACCCACCACTTTAGTGGCTGTTTTATCTGTGAGAGTGGATCTCTGATGTGCCTCTCCTGTCTGTGCAAACAAAATAAACCTATAGAAAGGGGAAGGCACTTTTCTTCCCCGAGGAGAATGCGGCACACCTCTGAAAAGGAAGATTAAAAACATGGCCTGCCAGTCGGCTGTCACGACTAGCCTAACCAACCTTTGATTTTCAGTTATAACTGACTTGACTGGTTGATTTTTGCTGACATGATACATTTTTACTGACACCATTTAAAAGTGTGATCATTTAGTGTACACTCACGCTACTCCATTGTCCTGGGTGTAACATCCTAACCTCCTTTTTTTTTTTTCCCCTATTTAACCATTTTAATTATCATGGTGGATGAAAGTGACCAATTATAAGTGGTTGGGTGGATTGTTAAAAATAAATTTGTATGCTGTCTGTCCATATTACGTACAGATCTGGACAAATTTGTTGGTACCCTTACAGCTCATTGAAACAATGAAATTGTGATGAAATTAAAAGCAATTTTCTCATGTATACCTGCATGGCTTTGGTATGTCATAGAGTAAAGCAAAGAAACTGTGAAAAGAGATAAATTATTGCTGAAGAGATCAATTATAGTCGAAAATGGCATGGACAACAATGATGGGACCCTTAAGCTAATATTTTGTTGCACAACCTTTAGAGGCAATCACTGCAATCAAGCGATTTCTGTAGCTCTCAGTGAGACTTTTGCACCTGTCGACGGGTAGTTTGGCCCACTCTTCCTGGGCAAACTGCTCCAGCTGTCTCAGGTTTGAAGGGCTCCTTCTCCAGACTGCATGTTTCAGCTATTTCCATAGATGTTCCATAGGATTCATCTCAGGACTCATAGAAGGCCACTTCAGAATAATTCAAAGTTTTGTTCTTATCCATTCTTGGGTGCATTTAGCTGTGTGTTTTGGGTCATTATCCTGTTGAAGGACCCATGACCTGCGGCTGAGACAGAGCTTTCACTGTGCAGTGCGTTTCACTCCAGAATGCTGTGATAGTATGGAGATTTCATTGTGCCCTGCACAGATTCAAGGCACCCCATGCCAGACGCAGCCAAGCAGCCCCAAAAATATAACCAAGCCTCCTCCATGTTTCACAGTAGTTATGGTGTTCTTTGAAAGCTTAATTTTATCGTCTCTGAACATAGAGCTGGTGTGACTTGCCAAAAAGCTCCAGGACATTCTCCCAGAAGCATTGTGGCTTGTCAATATGCATTTTAGCAAATTCCAGTCTGGCTTTTTTATGTATTTTCTTTCAAAAGTGGAGTCCTCCTGGGCCTTCTTCCATGGAGTCCACTGTCACTCAAATAGGACGGACAGTGCGATCAGACGCTGATGTACCTTTGGGAGTTGTCCTTGGCTCCTGTTCTACCATTCGCACTATCCTTCTGTTCAACCTGGGGTCAATTTTCCTCTTGCGACCGTGTCCAGGGAGGTTTGCTACAGTCCCATGGACCTTAAACTTCTTCATAATATTTGCAACTGTAGTCACAGGAACATCAAGCTGCTTGGAGATGGTCTGATAACCTTTATGTTTAACATGCTTGTCTATCATTTTCTTTGTGATCTCCTCAGAAAACTCACATGATGATACCAAACAGCAGAGTGACTACTCTTCTCCATTTAAATAGGCTGAATGACTCATTGTAAGTTTGAAGACATGTGTGATACCAGTTAAAGAAAACAGTTAGTTTGAAATATCACTATAATCCAATTATTTATAATCTTTTCTAAGGGGTACCAACAAATCTGTCCAGGCCATTTTAGAATATAACTGATCTCTTTAGCAATAATTTACCTAATTTCACAGTTTCTTTGCTTTACTCTATGAAATACCAAAGCCATGCACGTATTCATGAGAAAAATGCTTTTAATTTCATAATTTTTCAGGAGAAATGAAGCATTGCTTCAATGAGCTGTAAGGATACCAACACATGTCTGTACGTAGTTGGCAACGCAGGATGTGGCGCTGCGTTTCAATTCTGTAAATTGATTCTATTAAAGTAGTAGAATTATTTTTAATGCATATTTCAGCGGTGAATTGTTCCAACAGGGCATACTTCTCTGCTCAAGAGGCTTGCTATTCTTAAATAACTTCATATTGCCACTGTTCTGCTTCCTCTGCGTAGTCTTTCTACTGCATAAAAAACGGAATTCTCTTACCAGGACAAATAAAAGGTACAGTAGTCTACTGTACAAAATATTATCCCATGTGAGACAAATAATAATAATGTTGGTGTGAAATATTTTGTGTGTGTGTGTGTGTGTGTGTGTTGGAAAATGAAAAGGATGTGTACAATAGAGAGGAATTAAGCAAAAGACAAACCGAGATAGTGTGTACATACTGTGCTAAACTAATAACTGATGTAGATGAGAGAGAGAGAGAGAGAGAGAGAGAGAGAGAGAGAGAGAGAGAAAAAAGAAGAGAGTGCGAGAGAAACGGAACAAAACAGAGCGATATTACGGTGAGAGGGGCACTGTTAATGGAGATGATTTAAATCTTCAACAGGTATTACAAATATAATTATCACCCTTCACACACATGCGTGTATTTGCTGGGTGTGTGTGGGTGTGTGTGGGGACGTACCGTCGTGTGCAATGGCTGCAGGGTAAAACTCTTTCAGCAAGTCTCCCAGTGTGTGTGTGTGGCCCTCGGGTGAGACCGGACGAAATTGTTTCTGGATGAACGGCCTGTCACTCATCGTCTGAAATCAGACCAGAAAGGAATCAGAGCGCAGAAAAACTAATTACATGCAGGCAAACACATTTACCGAAAGCCTGTGCAAGAAAGACATCCACAGTAAAGCAAGTTCATATTCTGAATTGGCATCTACTGCACATATAGATGAAAAAGCATCAAAAAACTCATTACAATACAATTTTCCATTCCCGGTACTGTGCGAACAAATTTAAAGTATCAGCAAACATGCTACAGTGTTTGACTGGTACACGCGGTATTGGCAGCAAAAGTTGTCCGTCTCTATGAATACGTCTTAAAACACAAAAGACCAGGAACGGACTACAACCGATTAATGGAACTGGACTTTTTTTATACAGACCAGTCCACCACAACCACCCCGCCTTGTGGACGCACATACAACCATACCACCACTTATACCGTTTTTACACCAAAGTTTGCGGGTTTATCTGGGTTTTTTTAAACCCGGGTAAGCCCGCTAAAAATAGGCGATTGACACCTTTCCCATTGCCAGGAGAAAGGCCTTTTTTTCTGGTGTGTCACGTTCGACATGACACAACGCGTCGGGAAAGGGGCGTGTCCTGGTTCCAGTGTGATGGGGAAAAAAATAGCAGAGGAGACAGCAGCCTTAAAAAGCAACGACATAAAGCTGTAAAACCTGGAAAAAAAAGAATGGCTCATCGCCCAGCAAAACAAAAGAGCCGTTCAAAAGAATCGGATCGTTCGTGAACGACCAAACACTACAGCAGGAGCAGTGTAGAGTATTCATGCGGCCGGAGCGTGCACTGGTCCTTTGGCGGTGGGGAGCAGAGGTGCTCCTCCGGTTCGGAGACTGGCTCGGGGCTGTGCTGGAGTAGCTCAGTAGCTGAGTGTGGGGGTTCTCCACTGTGTCCCCACACTGAAAACATTTTGTGGTCCCCCATGCAGGAAAAAAGTCATTAACTTACGATTCTGATTTTGGATTCTAAATGGGATATGAAATGATCTAATGATAATGATATTCCTGTCTATTAACCTGCCAGCGTCCAGAACTTCAACACGCACGGCATCGCGCAGGTAAAGGGGGCAAAATTAGTGGGTCGACCAGAATGTCCTGTTTACATCAGAGCCGATCGGAGGTGGAGCCGATATAATCATGTGTCTGTTGCAGGGTTATTTGTCCCGGGACTGAGACCCAGGTGTTACCTTTCCCGGATGTGAGCAGGTGTTACCGATTATTTGGCGCAGTGGGAAAGGAGTATTATAAACATAATGGATGGACACTCTCGGCTACTGTAACAATGAAACAGAGCTACTTAAAGAGTGAGTGAAAGGTTTGTTGCCAGCAGGCACTACTGTGAGGATGATAGATTGATAGATTCAGGCAATCAGTGTTTCATGAATCTGTACATTTGAACAGGCTGTATCATCTATTTCAACACAGGAAATAAGTCAGATAATACCACTGCCAATTTGATCGCTTTAACCTTGACATTGAAGGACTTACTCTTCAGGGCAGGTCTATAAAAACGTAATAATTACAAACATCAGGTATTGACTGTACACATTTGTACTTCCAAAGTGCAGAAAAACAATAAATAATATTTAAATAAACAAACAAACTCTAAGTAATATCTTAAACTGAACGGAAATTAGGAACTGTACATTTTTTGGCCTATTTTGTTATTATCTCTAGTCTTTCCAGCGCCGCTTTTCCTCTTTTTACTTTTGTCCATTTTGACTGACTTGTTCGTGAATGCACCTGTTCACACGCTCCTGTCGACCGCTGCTACTGCGCGTCGCCGGCCCCCTTGATTATGAGGGCTGGTGCATAATCAAAGTGGGCCGGTGACACAGATCTCTGCTCTTGTTTTTGTAGAATGGGCTGCTCAGGCGGCCCACAGAGCGACCGGCCCGCCGGGATTTGTCCCAGTGCTACCGATGGCCAGTCCGAGTATGAATAAGACACACAGACAGCTGTGTATGCATGCTGTATACTGCATATCAATGTCATGTATGTATATGATAAAGGAAATAGGGTTCTACTATAGACATATCTGTGTGGCGACAACACAATAGATAGCGAGCACAAGAGAACGGCATGCTTTTGTCAACGTGGTTTAAAAAAAGAGGATATAAAAAAACAACAGCTCCTGACTCAGGGGGCCGAGACAGGTTCTGAGGAACTCTTAGGCAATTCAAAATTTAAAAAACAGATATTTTCAACTTTCCAAATACCTCTATTTTGGCTGCTTGTTTTGACTGCCCGTCCCCAACTCCAAATTCGTTTTTTTCCTGATGCGCCCAAAAATCCAATACCATCTCTTAAGGAATCCCTAACATTTGAGGTACAAGTGCCACGATTCTTGCACTCACCTACGCACATTAATACACAATCACCATCAAGGATAAAACACAGGAAAACATGCTCAAATAAAGGTGAAGGTGGAACCACTGGCAATTTCCCCCATTCCCTGTGAAGCAAAACAAAGGCTGTCACAATCATATTGAAATGTAAATATTTGTTATGACAATAAATTGGCGCATAAATAAACAATTTAAATTGCCTTTTTTGTCAAACTTATGGCACTATCCTAGTGTATTATAATTGTATAATAATATACATCCATCTCATGAAGAGACAAGATTTCGACCTACAGTGAATTTGCGTCAACCCAACGTGTGTTGCTTGGCTTTAAAGTGAGTGACTTTTGGAAAGAAACCCGGCTGTGAAATAATTTAGCTATTTGACAAAACGATTGCAGCCATTGAAATTGTGACTGCTTTGAACAAAGTCCAAAGTAAAAAAGAAAAGTAACATCATTTTGGCAATGTGACGACCATGTTTGATGCACTGACATAGACTTGGAACAGAACTCCGCAGCTCGGCAGCGCCTCGCTTTACCCCCGGGCCCGCGGCAGAGCGGTAGCCTCGAGGAGGGAGATGTTCTCCAGGCAGACACCCAACCCCATCGGCCGTGAGGAGGTGTCGAACGAGAGTCAGACACACAATAGGGTCTGATCCTGGGGCTCTGAAAAGGAAACCGGCAACGAGGGAGATCAGATAACAGAGCGGTAACTACACACCGCAGAGCCAGGCGCAAACCGGCCAGAGGAGAGGTGGCTGAAAAGGCGTGAAGACGGCACTCGGGTTACACAGAAAGAGTGACTCACCGCCAGGAAGCACGGCAATTCGTGCAAGAGCTGCAGCAGAGAGAGTGCGCTAAGTGACAGCTTCTTCGTTGCATTTTTAAACGCGCCCGCCATGAATAATTGAGCCGCACGGCACACAAAGAGGGGTGCTATTGATCCTCGGCGAGGGGAGTGCGATACCGTTTTGGATGAAGACACTTTCTTTTCAGATAGCGAGACACCTTAGCTGGCACCGAAACACATGGTGACACGTAGGGAGGGAGCGGGGAGGAGGTGTCATTAGGAGAGAGGCGAAAAGAGATGGGTCGCTCTTGCTGAGTGAAAAGATCAGTGGAACTCAAGCCACAGCCTAATTGGCGGCCTGGATTCAATTCACTTAACTGACGGTAAAACAATGGCCATTGGTTGGAGAATGTCAGTCAATATGAGTTTCCACCGAGTGGAGAGCTGAGAGGATTTCAGTGACCCCCAAGACCTTCCATTGGTAAATTAAAATTCCAACCTCATATTGAAAGCCATCACTGACACCAGAAGTTGAAATGCATACCTGTCAGAGGAGAAACTTCACCAACTAGTGATTCCTACATTATTTAGTGCATGCTTAGTTTGTTGGTTCGCCAAGAAAATTACTCCAATATTGAATGGTAACAGTCAGTTCAAGAGCCTGACACGCTTGGGACTGGGTATGTTTTGATGACCGGGAGTATTTAACTTTTTAAATCGGTGTTAAGTACACAAGGTCTACCGCCTTGTGCCCAATGCAACAACAAATGCAGCGGTTTAGCAGCCGCAAAAGCCGGGCAGTCCTTTTGTCAATTCACCCCTCATTGGTAGCTCATCCCACTTACTCACAAGTTAAACTTATATATATATATATATATATATATATATATATATATATATATATATAAATAAATAGCCCAACACCCCCTTGCGCGCCAGGCCTCTCACATCAACCCTCGGGCATCATGACAAACCATATTTTCCACTCGATCTTATAATCGTCTGCAGTCTCCCCCGCCTCTCCGCACACGCCCTCAAATCACACTGCCTCATTAAAGGATGACATCTCAGGTAATAAACCTGCATTCTTGGGGGGAAAAAAAAAAAAAAAAAAAAAAATGGCACCCTCCAACAAAGACCTTGAGCAGGAAAACTCTTTAGATGGAGTGCCTGGCATTGGATCGGCGGTTTGTGAGTGGGTTCTTAGTCACAAAGGGGGGCCGGGGCATACCTGCGGAGCAACAATGCAAGCACTCTTTAGAACAAGCGTTGTAATTTTCACCCCCCCCAGCTCTTTGAATCACAGAGTGCCGTCATTCCCCGAGCAGGAAGAGGCGCACGTACGCCGACAGCCAAACGCGGCCTGTCCACAGACCTCGTGCAGGGCAAGAGGGTAACATATTACACACACACACACACACACACACACACACACACTCATTTACGAGGATAACACACATGAAAATAGCAGAACACGTGTAGAGGCAAAAACAGATAAACATGCATGTACACACTCGTAGAGCCCCCCCCCCCCCCTCTATGAACTAATCGCTCCCCGATGCCTGAGGTGTCTTCTCCATGAGAAGCGCAGCCCAGACGGAAGTGAGCGCTCTGTTATTTGGAGTGAGTGTTGTCATTAATTCTGCCAGCATCAAATGCGCCACATGTTATTTAGGCTAAACACCGCAATCTGGCTCTGGAGGTGGTGGTGGTGGTGGTGGTGGTGGCGGCGGCGGCGGGGGTGGCGGTGGTGGGGGAGTCTCAGCAGCCAGCACTGGAAGAGCCTGGCAAGCGTTACGCGAGCATATTTTCACGTTTCACCTTTGAGAGAAAGGCCACTCGCCTTGACAGAGTGTCAGTCGAACGGAATTATTATTATTGAGTGGCTGGGTGGGGCTGGGGCGTAGATACACGCTGGCAGCCGTTTAACAATGCCGATGTGAATCCGACAATTACAGGCGGCCCACATTCCACGCGACCGACACCGTGTACAGTGTTCTGTTTGTACTGCCTTCTGTCGAGATGAGCGTCGTCGCTCTCAAAAGTCAAAGAGAAAACACGTTTGAGTCCCAAGGAGGAAGGAGATCTTGCAGCGCTGAGGACAAGATCAATAGTATCAATACAATCGATCACATGAAAAACCGACACTAAAGTCAGATGCCAAGTCATACGGTCTTGGCATGTGGGGATGGTAGCTCAGGCGGTAGAGCTGGTGGTCTAGTGATCTAAAGGTTGCTGGTTGGATCCCAGGCTCCTCCTGCTAGCATGCTGTAGTGTCCTTGAGCAAGACACTTAACCCCTAATTGCTCCTGATGGATGCGTCCGTCGGTGTTTGAACAATTGAAGTCGCTTTGGATAAAAGCGTCTGCTAAATGAAATGTAATGTAATGTAATGTAATAGTCATACAGTCTTCAGTCACGAATAAAATAATTACAAAAAAAACAACAAAACACGTCTGTGACTTTTTCACGAGGCTGATTTGTGAAACTTAAAAAGAATTTAAAAAAATAAGGACCCCGGAAATGATCTCGCTCATTTCCCCAAATCTTCCCAGACTTTCCCAACCCGTGAAGCAACCCCAGACTTTGCGCCGTTGTCCCCCCCCCTCCCGCTGTCTAGCTCGCAGCGCGCTAATGTTTTCCAGGCCGGGATCGGGTGCTTATTCACCCATTATTCTTCTCCGGGGAGTTTCACCTGACTCAGGAGGAGCAAAGAGACACGACGGGGGTGGGGGCTGGGGGGGGGGGGGGGTCATGCCTGGGGCTCCGGAGGGGGATCCCCTGCCTCTGGGCCACTCCCCGGCAGACACCTCCACGCTCATGACGTGAAGCAGCCGCGTTCGGTCTCGCAGAGAGTCGCCGGGCGTGCAACAGGAGAGAGAGAGAGAGAGAGGGAGAGGGAGAGGGAGAGAGAGAGAGAGAGAGAGAGAGAGAGAGAGAGAGAAGCGCTTGTGGTGCCAAAGTGATTACAATTATTTTTTAATTAACTTCTTTGTTGTTACGTCTTGTGGAGGGCCGGTTGGTCTGCTGAGCAAAACCTCCCTGCAGGAGGAATAATATCCACTTCATGTGAGATTTTTGTTTAGATCGCAGCGACTAAAATGCTTTACATAACGCGTCAGCATTTTATCTTTCGGGCAGACGAAGTGCCGCCCCCTAACCCTAACCCTAACCCTTGCATTCATGTGGTTTGGTCCATGCAAAAAAAATAAAAATAAAGTCTTGTTGGCTTTAGAAAGCTAACTGAAAGGCTCAATGGGCTCAACTGACGAGAACTGAACCACTCTAGTGGGTGAGAAAATCTGGTGATAGAGCATGTTCACAGGTAATAAACATCTATTTGCACACTCGTCAGGGAGCAGCCGAGTCTCGGCACAACAGTGCGTTTTTTCTGTGAAGTCTGCTGTGAAACGCCAGTGGATGTTTGGACAGGAGAAAAAAAAAAAAAAAAAAAGGAAACACACGCACGCCCACACACACACACACACATCTTGAGGTTGGAGACCTTTTCGCACATTGAAATCAAAGACTTAAAAGTCTTTGATTTCTACACTAAGCTTTATCCATTGAAGACTCAGTAATACTCTAATAATAATAATAATAATAATCATAATAATAATAATAATAATAATAATAATAATAATAATAGATAATACTAAGTGCTAAGTAGTAAGAAAATGTATTCTTAATGACAACCAGTTGTAGGATTGCAGTTGGCAGAATAGGCAAGTATGAAGACAACTTGGACAGGGTCAGTATTTTGCTGATGGTGAACAGTGCTCTGTCGCCATCTAGCGGACAACGCAGGCACTGGCCGTTGTGTCGCCAGGGGAAACGTGTCGAAAGGAATCAGCCTCACAGTAATTGAACGCTACATCAACATTTTGGAAAGAAAACAACGCATTAACATTAGCCTTCAGTGTCTTGAAATTCCAGAGGGCCCCCACGTCAGTCAGTGTGTGTTATCTTTTCAGGTCAACTGGTACTTAGGTTGGCTTTGAAAACGGGTGGTTTAAGATTTGTTTAAAAGTTATGCCATCAATCACTCAAAAACAATGCAACATTTTTTGTTGAAAAACGGTCGAAACCGAATTCCGAACAAAATAGTTCAAATATGAATTGTACAGCAGTAGTCTATGATTAACTTTGAAACACAACTAGTGGCTTTACACAGGGATGTCACACACACACACACACACACACACACACACACACACACACACACACACACACACACACACACACACACACACACACACACACACACACACACACACGGTGCCTCAGAGCTACTTGCAGCTACTCCTGTTTGAGCGTGTCACTCTCAACTCTCACAACACATGATAACAAGCGGACGAAACTACCGATCATACTTGAAGGTTGAGAAAAGCATTACTGATCCTGTTTTATTATTGTTGGGAAGCTAAAGTATTCTATTGCACTCTGCCTAATAAGCAAATTTGAATGTTTCTCCATACATACAACTCATTGAAATGTTAGGCTGCGCCATTCATTTTGAACACAAATGGATTGCCCCATGATTGTGGCAAAAAATTTAACGGAACACGGAGCTTCTACCGAGCATCTTTATGTCTTCTTGATTGTGTGATGAAACCTCAGAGTCTTATATTTGAGGTAAACATATAGGGGGGATTGTAAACAACTGAAAACCCACAATAAGAGTTTAACTCTGAAGTTACTGAATGCTGAATAATACAATATGTCAAGGGGAATAGTCTCAAAAGTCAAAAACTCCAAAGGTTTTTTGTGATTGTTGCCATCAATCATGCTTTAAAGTTTTTTCTGTGTTTTTTTTCAGTAGAATTGCGGTAATTGGCAAAAATCGTCGAATGAAAAGAGATTTATGTCATCGAAAAAGGAGATTTAACGCTTTCCAAACAATCAAGCATGTTCTCTGTTGGACTGCATTGGAGCACGGTGAGACGCTGCAGCAGAGCGGTAAATACTGAAGCATTAAGTGAGGTCGTTGCTATTAACAGTTATCAATTATGGGAAACAACATTTTAATAAGGCCTGTGTCTGCACGTGTGTGCCTGCGTGCTTGCGACAGACCTGGTATATCCTGAAGGGGATGTGTCTGAAGCCCCCCTCCTCAGTGGGATACTCCATCAGCTTCCTGTTCATGGCCCAGAACTGGTCAAATTTATCTGGAGGGGAAAAACATGCAAAGAAGCATTTGAAAGTACAGCGCGCCGGTGCCTGACATCTGGGTTTCACATGAAACCCCGGGTCTTTGAAACCGTTCACATTCTATTTTTCTTCTCCCTTTTCTCAGCTCATTATTTTCAATCATGAGACCAGAAACTCTGCCCTCACCCTCTTTGGTTGTGTTCTCGAACGGTAAGGGGGCGTGGTGGAGCTCGTCATTTAACTCCAACTTCCATCAGCGAGGGGTACTTTAAGACCTTTGAAAACTAAGCGAAAGTAGCTTTTAAGTAGTTACGTTTGTTTTCTCATCAATAATCAAGCTCGTGTGTACCAACACTGCTTGTTACATTCACCCGCCAGCAAAAAAATGTCTTTAAATTAAGAATAGATGGTTGTTTGACGGCTGTGCGGCATTGAAAGATCAATGCTCTCAGTGGTAGTAACGCCCACGGGCAACTTGCGATCCCTTCTCCCTGATCCGCCATTAAAGCTTCTCCCTCCCTCCAAAGACAACAAATATAGAGCATTTTAATTGTACATGTATTTATTGTAATTGAATGAGAGAAAAAAAAAAAAAAAGGAAAAACGCTGTGCGTAACCTGAACACTTTCAAAAACGACAATAATATCATGCATTGCGATATTCAGGCGGGACTACACCAGATTTAAAACTTTGGCCCAAGCCTCTGAACTACATTTTCGGAGTAGCTCCATCAACGCCGCCTCTGAAGAATTGACTCAGGCTCTTCTGCCGGGGTGGACTCGTTGGGTCCTTCAGTAGTGGGAGGATTCTAGCTCAGCACGGAAGTGACCAGTGGAACATGGAGTCATTCATGTAAAGAGTATTCATGTGCAGATATTAGTGTATGTGTGTATATGTGTAAGAACATGACGTGAAACACAAGGGAGGTGAGAGGCACCCAAGTGTCACGTCAGACCATTCGAAACCGTTGACATCAGCGTGGTCTGCGTGCTAGACGACCTGCAAGGGTACCTGACCACACCACCAGGCACAGACATCATCGTCTTGCACGGGCCAGGGAGCATTGACGCTGGACAAGGGACCAGTGGCCTCAGTGCTGTTCTCCGATGAAAGTCGATTCACGTTGAGCAGAAATGATGGCCGCCAACGATGTTGGAGACGTCAAGGAGAGCGCTATGCATCAGCCACTGTTGTCACCAGACGAGCCTTTGGTGGTGGTGGTGTTACAGTGTGGGCAGGTGTGTCCAGTCAATACAGAACTGCCCTACACTTTGTGAATGGTACAGTGACCATTCATCAATCCAGTCATTGTGCCCCTGCATGAACAACACAGGCCTCATTTCATCTTCATGGACGACAATGCTCCAGCTCATGGAGGTGGCATCATTAGGGAACGGCTGCTGGAGACTGGGGCACCTCAAATGGAGTGTTCTGCACTTTCTCCAGACCTGAATCCCATAGAAAACCTATGGGATCAGCTGAGTCGCCGCGTAGAGGCTCGTAACTCTGTGCCCCGGAACCTCAATGACCTGAGGGCCCCCTTCAAGAAGAGTGGGGGGCCAGGCCTCAGCAGACAATAAGTCGACTTGTTAACAGCATGAGACGTCGTTGTCAAGCTATAATTGAGGCTCAAGGGCAAATGACAAGTTATTGAGACATTGACATTTTTTGTTGTGGTAAACCCACCACTGTTGTTGGCTTTTGTTTCAGTAAATTGTTTGAGATGAGGAAATCACCATTGCATGCTTCTGCTTACATGCTCTAATTTCATGATATAATATCACTGTAGCCTGAACTTTTTACATTTTCCATAAATTTCACCCGAAAGCCAAATATCCCTAACTTTTTGTGAGTAGTGTATGTGTGTGTAGGTGAAAATGTTCATTGGGTGAATGTTAATCTAAATCTAGGAATCTACACGTGTGTGTGTGTGTGTGTGCGCGTGTGAAAAGGATCAGAAGAACATGTGTAAGTATGCACGTGTGTTTGTTTGCACTAC
Source organism: Zeus faber (assembly GCF_960531495.2). Classification (NCBI taxonomy): domain Eukaryota; kingdom Metazoa; phylum Chordata; class Actinopteri; order Zeiformes; family Zeidae; genus Zeus; species Zeus faber. The sequence continues at coordinate 5,328,183 of NC_137195.1, forward strand.
GGATGTTAATAATTGACATGAAAATGAGAAATGACAATAAGAATTTTGATCCATTAATAGTATCAGTTAAACAGTTCAAAAATAGTTAATTAAAAAATGTAATCAAATAATTATAATTTTTTCTTTGCATGGTCAAAGAAAAATAGGCTATACAATCTATTTCTTAAACACAACTCATGGCTGCGACACTTGCAACTAGGGCTCATTAACATCCTCACTGCAAATAATAAAATACAATTAAAAATATATATATATATTTTTGTATTTCATTTTTTGCTGGTGAGAGATACAGGAGGGTATGAAATACACAATAATCATTGTAATAATCAATATATTTATGTAATTTATTATTTATAATGAGTAACTATATATTTCTAATTAGAATCTGTCCAGAAAGTAAAAAAAAAATAAAATAAAATAAAAAAAAAAAAGAGGAGGGGAGACGGTGCCCCCAAGACTTGAATATTGTCGGTTAGCAGTTAATGATCGGTTAACGTTGGTCGGCTATCGGCCATAAAACAAATTCTGAATTAGCATCCCTGGTATGCACCTTGCTCACCAGCAGCTGTTTGAGGCGTTTCTTCAGTATAGCTCTTTGTTTGTGTACAGGATCATGAGTGTGTGTGTGTGCGCGTGCGAGTCCCTCACCGTTCTGCAGCCCCATCCAAAGCTGCTTGTGGTCTTTCTTCTGCATGTCGTTGATGACCTGGCTCTTGTGTTTTAGGGCGTCGGCCTCCTTTATGCTGGACATGAAGTGAGCCTCGATCACAGAGTTGGAAAGGCAGTGCAGCAGGTCGCGCTCTGGGAAATTCTGATGCACGCGCACGCACACGCACACGCACACACACACACACACACACACACACACACACACACACACACACACACACACACACCTTGGTGTGAGTTAATTGATCATAAACACACGTGAGCAGAAAACACACAAATAACGTACAGGTGCCCATGCAGCGGTCTGTGTAAACCATGCTTGCTTGCAAAAACAGCATGCGTCCACAAGGCAAAGACAGAAAACGTCAAATAGACACAGGGAGCGGTACACCCAAACACACACTGAAAGAAACACAGCCAGGCCTTTACCTTGAAGTGCACAGTGATGCTCCAGGGCAAGGCAGTGTTGGAGGCATGGAGGTCAAACAGAACTCCAATTGGATAGTGCCTGAAACCATGAGCGGGAACAAATAATAAATGAGGTCATGATTTCATTCCGTTAAGTCATTTGTCGACCCAGCGGTAAAGAGGGAAATTCATTACATTACATTACATTTAGTCATTGATCAGACGCTTTTATCCAAAGCGACTTACAATTGTTCAAAGACCGACAGACGCAGCCATCAGGAGCAATGAGGGGTTAAGTGTCTTGCTCAAGGACACTACAGCATGCTAGCAGGAGGAGCCTGGGATTGAACCAGCAACCTTTGGATCACTAGACCACCAGCTCTACCTCCTGAGCTACCATCCCCATAATATGAATTCCATCAGAAAGCAGAGTTGAACTCATTTCAGGTACCCCGGCATGAAAGCAATGACCGAGGCAATCTCTGCCAGGAACCATCAGCAGCATGTGTTATGGGATGTCAAACTTTGATTGGTTTGTGAAAACGACACAAATCAGGAGCAAACACAGTAGCTTAGGACAAAACCAAATCAGAGGGACAACTTCATTGTCTACAGGACAGCATCAAAAGTGGAAATGACGGTTACTGTCCACCAACCCATCGCACCAGCAAAGTCAGGAGTCTCAAACTACCGGCCCGGGGACCACATGCAGTCCGTGAGACAGTTAAACGAGGCCCACTACTCTTTATGATATATTGTTAAATCCATCCAGCAAATTCATTTTCACACAATGATGAATTAATCCAATCTTACTTAATGAATATAATTTTTTTTTTGTATGATTGTCTATTTCTAACAGACATATTATGAAGCAACTAACAAAAAGAGCCCCCCAAAAAACACGGGACAGAGTATTTTTCCCTTGTTCCCCATGTTCATCGTGCCCCCCCCCCAGGTCGTTTCATTTCGAGACCCCTGATCTATGTGGTTCGGCTGACACCTTGTGGCTCTAAATCTTACTACACTGGTGTGTTCCACAAAGGTAAGGGACGGTTCCGCCAAAGGTTCTTAGAACTTACTGCGGTGCAAAAACACCTTCTGTGATCCGATTATAGTTTTCGGGGTTTTGTAAAACACAGCAAGAGTTACAGTTTTCCGAGTTTCCATTAAACGCAGCATCGGCTCTGGTTGTCCGTCCATGCCAGTGGCACCAAAACCTTTCCCAGCTCAGGAGCCACATTAACAAAATATATTTCAGCAGGAGCCAAATTTCTGAAACATCTCATTCCTCAATCTTATTTAGGAATGAAAAACATAATGTATACAATAATAAGGCGCACCCAGTGTATTGCTGCCTGCAGCTATATTCGCAATTCATTATTATTTGGAGGATAAAACGGTGGTGCGTCACACAGAGGACTTCCAGCGGCACTCTCCAAACAACAATGTTTAGAGAGGGTGTGTGTGGCAGTTGTGGAGCACCTGAGGGCGGATATATCAATCAGCAGCTCGGGCATGACACCGAAGTGGGGCACCGAACTCTCCATTGAGATTCGGATCTGGATATATACCGATTGTATAGGATTTGGTACCCAACCCTATAAACATCCTGCGTGTGATCTTTTTTTTGATTCAGAGTGTGCACGGAGAGGAGGGGCTATTTACAGATGGGTCAAGAGAGAGAGGCGCACAGCTCTACCATGAAATTACATACATACATACATATATACTGTATATACATACACAAATATATACATACAGTGTGACAATTAAAGATTCTTCATTCTTCTTCTTCACAGTATATACATTGATCAGCCACAATATTAAAACCAGTGACAGTTGAAGTGAATAACATTGATCTTCTGGTTCCAATGGCAGCTGTCAAGGGGTGGGATGTACTGGATTAGGCAGCAAGTGAACGGTCAGTTGTTGAAGTTGATGTGTTGAAGCAGCGTAAGGATCTGAGCCACGTTGACAAGGAGCACATTGTGATGCTGGACGACTGAGAAATCAACGACGACATCTACTCCTCACAACTTCCAGGACTTAAAGGATTTGCTGCTAACGTCTTGGTGCCATATACCACAGGACACCTTCAGAGTCTTGTGGAGTCCATGCCCCCACTGGTCACAGCTGTTTTGGCTGCACAAGGGGGAGCTACACAATATTCGGCAGGTGTTTATAATGATGTGGCTGATCGTTGTATATAGTAGTGGTCAGCCGATTTATCAGTCCCAGATAAATTGGGCGGATATTTGCACATTTTGAGATCATCTGCATCGGCCTCATGAGGTTGATAAACAAAAAATGTCTGCAGACCAGTGTTGTCAAAAATAATATTTTTTTTCTATACATAAGTATACTGTAGTTTCTGAATATTTAAATATTTGGTTTCAATACTCATTTTCTACACTATTGATATACCAGTGGCAGCTGCTTCCTTGCTCTCTCTGACAGCGAGTCACACACACACACACACACACACCTCGCTGCAGCGCCCACATAGCCCCGCCCCCTCTCACTCGCTCGCTGTCTTCACTGTCTCACCTGGGCCGGTTTTCCTGTGTTTTTATTTGAGATCTATTTATTGTTGTGTGTTTCCCAACTTGTATGAAACTACATTTTTAAACACAACAGAGTTGAGGGACTGTCCTGTTCCAGCCCGTGACAAACCAAAACCCTGCGTGTCCTGTGCCCCGTCACACCGTCTCCCTGTTACTTTATGTTGCTTTGGGACTTCATTTTGTAAAAACTGGGTGTTTTTGTGTAAAAACTTTACATGTAAATAATAAATCCTGCCCTTCTGTAACAGGGAGACTCTATTTCCTGACAAGAGACTAATATGATGCCGATTATTATTATATTATTATTATTATTATTATTATTTTATTTTATTTTTTTAATTGCTTATAATTATTTATTTTTCATTCATAAGTTGTTTTTTTTTTTTTTTTTTTACAAAGTTTAGCTTTTTGATAACCTGTGAACATTTATTAAGTTAATACATTTTTTATTTAAAATAAGTGCACTGCAGAGACAGTGCAGACAAAAACATTAGTGTTAAATGTTCATTTAAGTCCAGCAATTGTGTGTGTCATTTGTAATTATTATTAAATTGTTCAACCATATCAGTCAACCACTAGTATATAGCCTTTAGGGGTGCTTAGTCGACAAAAATCGATGATCAAATTAGTTGGCAAGAATTGAATTATCAATAATTTAGTGACGTCATTGCATGTTTGTCGCACTGACTCTGAATGCGCTAGAGTCAAGTGAACAATAGCGCAATAGCAACACCTTAAGGACAAATAATCTCCAAACTGTGGGAGTGTAGGAGCATTTCATCGTTAACTCGCCAAAAACTGCAGCGTTTCCCCACACATAGACTTTACTTGGGCAGGTCCGCCCAGATTTATTAACAGCAGCCATGGTATATTTGGCAAACTATTTGAGCATATTTTATTTTAATTTTCTTTACACGTCTGAGAGAATGACAACATCCGTGATTAACTTGTGGACTCGTTAGAAGACGCAGACACGGCTCTCTGGTCAGAACGTTTGTATCATAACGAGAGACAGCAGGAAGTGGTGCTGCGGTCACGGGCTCTGAAAACTGTAAGTGATGCTGCGTTCACAGGAACTCGGAAAACTGTAACTCACCCTCTTGTTTATATCTTTAAAATTTAGAAGGATTGGTCGATTTATTTGATTAAGGGGGGACTGCTGTAGTTTTGTTATAGTTTATTGCTGCTTCTTTGCTTATCCTTGGTTTTAAATTTTGACAGAAATGTATGGATATTGGAATTTTTATTTGTCTTTTGTATTAGAAAGAAAGTTCATTAAAAGATGTCTTTTTGAATGAAGTATTCATCTTTATTGTCTATATTGTAGGTAAGCACATGCCTTAAACAACCTGAAGCTAGATTTAAAAGCTGATGGCTAAAAAGAGCTATTGAGTAATTGCGCGATTCATAATGTGAATAGTCGATTATTCGTTTCAATCATCTATAGATTATTCGATTATAAAAATAGTTGTTAGTTGCAGCCCTAATAGCCTTGAGGTTGCTTTTGGGATAGCAGAGGTCAGTTTGCAGGTGTGAAATGTTTAGTACTGTACTATACACACAATTACCTAAATAATTGATCCATCCATCCATTTATTCAACCCTCTACAACGTCATCCATCATGCTCACCATTTGAGCGGCGTCCCCTCGTAATCAAACCACATCTCCTCCACATTCTCGGCCTTCACCACCTTGAGGAAGTGTTTCTTCACCTTGTCTGTGACCAGGGTCAGGTAGCTCACTCTGGGCAGCAACAGCTGAAACAGCAGAAAGTGGGACACAGTGGATTAGGAGGACATGCGTTATCCAAACAAGTAGTTGAAGGAAAGCTCTGCTATTTTTTTTTTGCCTTGGCCTTCGACTAATGGGAATCAACCCAAGTGACTTGAGAGAATAGCTTCAGGGGACTGCCGTACAATGGGACAACAGCGACCACGTTCTTTGGTATTAGTTGACTCCCAATAACAAAAAAAGACTTAGGTTAAAAATAATTACTTGGGTTTCCCGTTAAAGGGAATCTCCAATTCTGTATGTGAACCGTGTTTGCTCAGTACAAGGCTGCAGAGGGGATGAACAAGCTTAGATCCACAGAAAGTATGGACACACCTTCCAGCATCTAATACATATTGCTTTTTCATAGCAAGATTTTGTTTCCAACCTAGCTACATTCGGTGCTACTATAAAATGTAATTTTCCCCAAAAACTGGAGTATCCCTTTAAAAGGAGAAATTAAACTATGTCCCAAGTTTCCCCCAGGTTAGTTCTCCTGTATTCAGGTGGCTGTATAGGTGGTATACTCCTGTAAAGGTGGCATGACTGAAACACTTACCTAGTAGGGCCAGGGCCAAGAAAAGCAGCACACAAAATAAAAACACACATAGATCAAAACACCCACAATGTTAAAACAATTAGAAACATGAGCATTGATCTTGAAACAGGTCACCAATTATGTGTTTGCATCTGAAATTGAAATAAAACGCTTCCTGTCATTCATTGCAATGAGCATTAAAACTGAAAGTTGCCTTGCTGAACTGTGATCCGACCTGTGGACCCTGGTAATGAATGTGCATATTTGGCGTAAACTGTACCTTGTGTTATTTGACTGAATACACACACACACACAAGGTGAATGAGGGGAGCAGACCAGTAACAGCTTTGTACAAAAAAATGCTGCTGATGAATTTGCCTTCGCACTGAAATTGGAGACGAGCCAGCCAATGGAGCTGCTATCCGGCCAGACCAAAAGTGCAGGCCCCGCATCGTATATCTTTTTCGGTTATTTCTTCTGAAAATGTGTTTACAGGTAGAAACTTACGTAGTAGGGCTCCGCCTCCCTCTCGGTGACCTCGTCCTGGTAGAGTGTGAAACAGGTAGGAATCTGGCCGAACCACACGTCCCTCAGCACGTCCTTGTCATCTGCCATGCTGCTGCTCCTCCAGGCGTCTCATAAAGGAGCGACTGGGAAGCCCGCACTGGGATCTTCTGATATGTTTCACACAGCCAACACATTTCGATGGAATTTTAGATAAGATCAGACGTGCACTTTATTCCTTCTGGGGGGGGGGGGGGGGGTTGCAGTGTTACAGCGGCACACATCAAAACGATAGGCAAAAATGATAATAATAATAATAATAAAGGCAATAGATACCCGACCTACATACCGCCTGTCTGACTCTCTCTCACCCAGAAGTGTACGATACAAAAATACTATAGTTACAAAACATTAACCCTTTTTGAATTATCCCCACGATACACACCCTAACATCAAGGACAATCTGGCTTTTCATCTCTCTCTACTATATAATTATTACTAATATGTGTTTATTTATTGCTTTGTACATTGATTTATCTTCCAGCTTTTTGTGCTTTGTGCGCTCTCTCTTTCTACTATATTATTACTCATATGTATTCATTTTTTATTGCTTTTTACATTGATTTGTCTACTTGTGTTCGCTCTCTCCCTCTCTCTCTCTGGTTGTTGTTTATTTTGTTGTATGCCCCCTGCTTCACTATTGGTGACTCCTTTCTAGAAGGCAATACACGATAAACCAAAAAAACAAAAACAAATCTCTGTGTCAACAATTCATTCATATTGACAAACGTGAGAAACTGTGCGGGTATGCATGGATAATAATACACACATACAGCGTGTACCTGCTGAGAAACACACTAGTTATAACAGCATGACAGTATAATAGTTTCTAGCGGTTTAGCCTGTGTTTTAACATTTAACACGAAGACATATGCGGGATTCGTCCGGCGTGGAACGCGGACATTGTCTTTATTCATCTGTAGAAGTCAGTGATCAGTAACCAGTCTGGTGAGACAACAGTGAACCAGCTCTCCGAGCTACGCAGCATTCATGCTGAATTAGCTTAGCTTAGTGTGCTAGCTGCAGCCAAGAACCAGTGGCGGGCATTTAGAAGCAGCCACCTCGGTGTCAGCGCGGCAGGCTGGTGGAAACGACCACCTCGTCTGAGATGTGAAGGCAAATCTTACTTTTCCGGAGCTTTCGCAGCCGTATCGGGTGGTAAAACGGGCCGTTGGCGAGTGAGTTGTCACTGCTGTCAGTGGGAAAACATCCCTTCCCCTCTCCCTCTCTTCAAAGGTCGACGTGCACTAGTCTATCACCCCCTTCCGGACTGGAGCTCTCCGTTCGTCGGTTCGTCCGGTCGGCGAGCTTTCCTCCGCCGCGGGGACCCGGACGCTCCATCAAACCCTCCGCTTCCACGACGGGATTCATGCCGGGCTGACGTCCCTCACGTTCCTCGAACCCCTCGCCGCGGTTCCCCGTCTTCCCCGGTCCACACCGCTACAGTACAACAGCAAGCCGGGACGATATTCCACTTATCCGACTCTCGATTTATTAAAAAAAAGAATAATGATAATAAAATAAAAATAATAATTTACCCGAATGAAATAAATAGTAAAAAAGTATTGTATTTGATTTTTTTTTCGTCTAGCGTGGCTAGTAATCCTGTTTATTCTTATCATCATTTCTTATTTTTTGATTCTGCCAATTGCGAGATGACAACAATCCCTTAATGTAGAAAGTGTCGTGCAGTGCGCGTTTTGTGGTAAAGTGTTGTTGACGAATAATATCACACATATCACATATCAGGGAAAATAATAAAAAATAAATACAGTACAGGACTAACATAATGAAAATAGAACCAAAGCAACTTAAAATATAACATAATGTAATATGTTATATTAAAACCGTTTTTTTTTTATTGTAAGAATGTAGAAACAACCAGTCATACCAGTACAAACAAAGGAGCATTCACAACAAGGATGAATACAAACACCAGGGAGTGATAAAATACATTTATAACATAAAAAATAAAATAAAAGATGTGGAAAATAAAAATAAAAATTAAATAAAGGCTTTAATGTGGTGACAGACTTCTTCAGATAAACATTTCGGATTATATTTGAACGACTGACGCGCTTCTCTTGTTGTTGTACGAAAACTCTGCAGACGACGTTGTGGCTGTTTTTACGTCATCACCATGCGACGTCCCGGCCGCCCGACCCCCCCCCCCCCCCCCCCCCCCCCCCCCACCCCCACCCCCCCACCAGCGTCGCTTCCGCTGCTCGTCGCGCCGTGATCGAGGCGGAGATGGACGTGCTGGAAACGCGTCTCTGGGCGCTGGAGCGCCGCCTGTACGGCGAGCGGGGGAACAAGGCCGCGAAACCCGCCAAGGTGCGTTGCACAGGACCGCGGATCCCGGGGGGCGGCGGGTGGGTGTTGGGACGGCGAGGCGGGCGGGCCAGCGTTGGGGGTGTTAGCTGCCACGGCTAGCAGGCTGCCAGGGAACGCCCTGTCCGGTGCGGTCTCCTCCCGTCGCACGCACGACAGTGGAACCGCGGCTGCGTTATGTTGATTATAAAGTAGAATATGTCGAGAGGTTGGCGATGGCTGTCAACAACCAGGCCGTCAACAACCAGGCCGTCAACAACCAGGCTGCTGTTTGCGTCCCTCCATCTGAGCGGAGCGTCATGTGATGTCATGGGGTCTAGAGCTCAAATAGATTCCTGTCCGATACAAACAGAGGGGGGACTGTGGGGAGTCAGAGGCTGTTGGTGGTTTCTTGTGTCACCGTGTTATTTACATTTTTTTTTCATTATGTTGATAATTATCGCCTATTGTTTTGATGTCTGCCTCTGTAGATTGAATTAGATTCGATTTGATTCAACTGTATTGTCATTGCACAAAGTACAAGTACGAAACGTAGTTTAGCATCTAACCAGATGTGCAAAAGAAGCAGTAAAGTACAGCGTACGGATAAAATACAAGTATATGTAAAATACATGAATAGATTGAACAGTAGTGGGTTTGGATATAGCACTGTAACACTGTGCACTGTGATTTCTCTTGCGGGGGGGCCGAATAAAGTCTTATCTATGTATATGTCCTTCATTAACACACTGATATGTTTTTATTATTAAATGCGTGCACAGTGTGCAGAATCCCTGGGTAGGATCCAAGCATCGCTGGCATCCACAGCCAACAAGAGAGAGCGAGTCAAGATCCTGCACAAGAAGAGTGGGTTTGAACTATTTCACATGTGGGATACTACACATGCCACGGCATGCTTGTGTGTACAGTGTGTGCTTGCGTTGCAGACTCTTTTCCTTTCTTACTCTTGCTGATTCTTCTGCATTCCAGTTGAGGACCTGCTAAAGTACCTGGATCCCCAGTTCACTGACCACATCACTGTCCCTGATACCATGAAGCTGGAGTTCATCCTAGCTGGTTAGTAACGAGAAATCGGCCCAACCGGAGCCATGCTACTGCAGTGAGATTAATGACAAGATGGACATGTAGCGACAGAGAGCGTTACGTGCACTGTTTTTCAATTGTATTTTTGTTTTATTATTTATTCATCTCACGATTGTCTTTATCGCATTATATCATCATTTAATTATTTATTTATGTGTGTATTTATCTATTAAACTATTGTCTTTATATCATTATTTTATTATTTATTTATTCATTTATTTATTTCACTATAGTCTTTACCTTGTTATGTCATTATTTCATTTCATTATGTAAAAGTTGCAGTGAATACTAGATGATGCCTGTCTGTGTCATTGGGCGGGTTGGTAGAATAAGGTTCTGCATCATCAGAATCAGAATCCAATTCATTTGCCTTTATGAGAACTTTCCATGGCAAAGCCAAACCATCTAGTGTTCGGCACGGCATGCTGCCATGTACTTTTAACTCTGAGGCCGAGTGAATTCCAAAAGGTTTGGTGGTTTAAAAAATGGTGGTATTGTTTAAAAAAAAAAAAAAAAAAAAAGAAAGAATCATGTGGCCAGTACGTTTTATGTTGACGTCATCTGTAAACAAGACAAATTCGAATTGTTTTGTGTCTTCTCTGCTCACTCGCTGCGTATACTTTTTTATATTGAGGAAGAGGTAAAATATAGAAGGAGAAACGAGAGAGGAAACACTGCCAGAGTCTCTTGGATTTTCCAGTGGGTGTACACGTGTTCCTCTTCAGGGGCCGAGATGCTTTTCATTGTCTCGTGGTCGATTTCTATTTAAAAACTAGTTCCTCTCAGACTGACTCACTGTGAAACTAAAGGACAAACACTTGTAAGTGTATTGTAAGGCAAGCAATGTCAATAAATGGAAGGAGTGCTACTTGAGTCGTATAGGTATCAAAACTGAATAGGAGACTCTCCGTGCCCCTGAAAAGCCGCTGTGTGGTTGTGTGACTGTTTTAAGAGTCTGTACATGTTCCACAGAGGAGGAGGCGCTGCTCTCCCAGGCTGCTCTACTGGAGCAGGTCAGCAACCTGCAGCCACTGCTGGACAGCAACTACATCAGAGGTTAGTTGACTACGTCGCCTCACAAGAAGTATTCTGGTCTAATTTATCGAAAAGGCAACTTTTTTAACAATAATAAAAATTTAAAAAACCTTCAGCATTGACTGAAGATATGAACTGGAGTAGGGCTGTAACGTTACACCGTTTTGAGGTATACGGCGGTATCAAGCAACCAGGTTTCTGAACCGTGAGCCTTTCCCTGTAATGCCACGCCCACGGTATAAAATGATGTTGCAAAATTGAGGATGTAAACTTCAGATCACCTTACGTTGCCGCTGCACGTAAGGTTACGTAAAGCACCGTGTTATTTTACCTTCCTGTGAATTTGAGAGCCCTGACAAGCGACTTCCCGCGCTGGGCCGAGTCAGAGGCTTTGCCGTGTGTTTTTCTTTTATAATATTAACAATTTATTGAATACAGTGGACTGGTATATCTGTTCTGGATGTGTTCTGTTTTGTATGAAACCGTTTGTTGTCCGTAGATGTCCCAGAGCACGCCACCAAACTCCAGCGTATTTCACAGCTTCACATCAAACAGCAGGTGACGCTCACTCTTACATATCCAGCCGTTTCCTGTCCAGTGCTTTGATGTTGTAGTCCACCTCTATATTCTGTATTCTTCTCTTCCAGGACCAGACTGAGGCCCAATCCCTGGAGGTGAAGAAGCTCTTTGAGGAGTACAACAAAATGGTGGGTTTGGCTTTCCAGATGCAGTTTCTCAAGGTTCATTCTGCATTCTGTAGTAATTGAATTTTTCCCGAGGTAGAGCGTCACAACCGCCACAATATTTCAGGTTTATCAAGCTTAGCTAGCCAAATCATCCCAAAATAGAAGAATAACTGTATTCTTCTATATCCACGGGAGCTTTGCATATGTGCCTGGAAAATAAATTGGCTTCACTTTAATGATAGAACGTCAATAAAAGTAAAAAATAAAATAAAATGCTATAAAGTCGGTAGGCTAAATGGTTTCTATTTAGTGCTAGAATGTGGCTGTCTGGGCCTGTGATGCTGAGGTTAGTTATTAAAGCTGATCCACTGACCCTCTGAACGTTTCCCTCCGGTCGGCAGATGTTCCTGCTGTCCAAACAGTTCACCCAGTGGGATGAGACCCTGAGGAAGCTGGAGGAAGCCAAGGGCATCCGAACTGTGGAGTAGATGCTCATTATGCACAGATCTAATGATGACTCTGTTATGGTAACCCCAGACAAGGCGGACACCTCATATGGTGCATGTTTGACATTAAAATGTCCACTGTAACACGTATTTAATGGTTGCTTTCTTTTTTTTTTTTACTTTTAGATAAAAATGAGAGAGATAATTTCCCATAAATTTGTCCATAGAATCTACCTGAACCAAATAGCATCTTAAATCTTGTCTGAAATATTCAAATTTCATTCTGAAGAAAGGGGTAAGACTAAGATCTGCAAGGACACAACCTCTCAAATGTAAACGGATTATGCAGTGTTAAAAGAATACCCTTCCATAACAGCGGAACGCGTTCCTAATTTGGGTTTCTAGAAAGGTCTAATAATGTCTGTAAATCTATTGAAAATGGATTGGGTCGTCTCTTTGTCGGCCCTCAAAATGTTTAGAAGCGTCTACATTGTCTGCATAAATCGTCATAAAGCTACATTTCCTAAATGTGTCAGGGTCTTGAAAAAGTATGGAACATTGAAGTTGACATTGTACGGCAACCCTGAGCACCCAAGACACTAAGAAGTGGATTTGATGGCTGTTCGGCCAAATGACTGACAAACCTATCAAACCCAACGCTTTAATTAATTATTATTATTATTATAATTATTTGTTTGCAGCAAAGCTTTGTCACTTAAAATCTCTCTGTTCACACAAAAGTTTCCTCTCGACGTCGCCCGTGTGGACGTGCCAGACATATCTTGTAATCTTTTCCTGTTTTGTTTTTCCGGCATTCTGCTTTTTAAAATGTTTTCTCTGTACGTTATGCAGCCTAGGTGCTGAGATGTAATAAATGAAAATGTGTTTCTTGGACAGTTGTTATATTTCATTTCATAGTTAGTTACCCAGTTAGAGAGGAGCACCTCATACATATTCTATTATTATCTGTTCTTTAATCAAACATTACACAAAGCTGTCTTTTCTCATGGTTGGGGGTGACGTCACGTTGCGGGCTGCTGATGTGGAAAAGGAATCTGCTCCATTATAAACAAAAGTGATCCCCAGAGGTCTGCGGCCTCGTACGAGCCAACCGACCCAAAGCCCTGAATAAGAATGCCGTAGTTTGTGTTTTTGCTGTTCTTTTCCCTCTGTCCCTATTAATTTGTCATTTCCCCTTTTCCAAAAATCGGGCCAACTGCCTCGAGCAGCTCAAAGCCTCGACTGGAAGATCTGGTCACATGTTGATCACACGCCGCCGCAAGAAACAGAGAAGTTGTTTTCCTTCCGTGTCTTCATTGGTGAAGCACTGTGCTCCTGATTAACACCACCCTGCTCCAGTCCATCCCATATGTCCAGGTCAGCGGCCCCCCCGATCAGCGCGGCTGCGTTGACTCCAATACTCGTAGCTACTCGCCGTTCAAAAACATTGGCGCAATCTTACGTTTGGGGAGTGCGCCGGGACTTGGGACGGAGGACTCCCTGCTGCAGAAACCTCTCCCACAGTTTGATGGAGGCGAGCAGGTGACGTCAGCACGGAGGAGGGAAGGAGCGGCCCACGCGGATCCTGCAGAACCTGCGGAAACGCCAAAGTGTCGGCGAACGCCGGACGAACCGACGCCTTTCCTCCGGTTCCTCATATTTCGGGTTCCCCGTCGCCAGTTGTAAGATCCGTAAAATATATAAAAGGTGCGTTGTGTTTGTGTGGCTGTGGCACAATTTGAAATCCGAAAATCCCCCATATTCTATCCTAGATATTCTATGGTAATTTCAAACTTTATTACAACATTGAAATTTTGTAATTAACTTAAAAAACGTTTTAGTTATTTGTTGTTGTTGTACATGACCCCTCGCGGCCCAACTGCGGTACCTTCACGGCCCACACGTTGGGAAACACTGGCTTATTGAATTCTACAGACAAATTGAATACCAACTAAATGTACTTTTATTTAAGGTCTTATTGAGGGCTGTGGCATTGTGGAAATTAAAACCAAGCTCCAATGATGTTCGTAATAAATAAAGGTCCAAGCGTTTTAAACGTAGTTTCATCCGTGGGACTCGCTGCGTCGCTCGTACCATTATTTTGAAATATTTATTACATATTTATATAAACTTCTTCGAGAAATATGTTGTGTGACGCAGACACGCCACACGTCGACACACAAACACACGCCCTCGACAACTCATGTGTCTCGAGTTTACGGACAAAATGTACCGGCAGAGAGGGGGGGAGTAACCCCCGGTTTCAGGTGGAAGTGGTACGTTCCACCGGCTGTACCACTTCCGCCTGAAACCGTTCAGCGTGCTGCGTTCAAGTCGGAGTGTGAGCCAGGAAAATCGAGCCTCCCGCCCGAACCCGACGCGACGCGACGGCCATTGGAGTCGGAGCCCCCAGTCGGAATTTCACGACCATGCCTCCCTTTGCCGGGATAGCGCGAGTGACGTCAAGGCGACACGGTGGAAGACGTCACTAGCGGCGAATCGGTTCACTGCGCGTGGGTTCCCATGAAGGAAAAAACGAAACTTTACTCTCGAGCCAAACCACGCCGCCGTTTGAGTGCGATCCACAGGTTTCCCAAGAGGAGCCCGCGTTCGCGGCGACCGTGCATGTTTTCGACGAACGCGGGCAACGGCGCGCGTTTAGCTCGGGGTTTCAGGGCGGACGGGGCTGGAGTCACACAGCTCCGACCTCCCCTTGGAACGCGGCGGCGCTCCGCCTGAGCGGGGGGCGGGGCTGCAATGGCGACCGGTTCGGTTCTTGTTTTTCAGACGCGGTTCCGGACGAGTCACGTGATAAATAATAATAATAATAATAATAATAATAATAATAATAATAATAATAATAATTAAAAAAAAAAAAGAGTCGACGTTTCCCACCCGTGGCTGTTTCAGCGATAACGCGCGGCGGGGCCGTTCAGTCCCGAATGGAGTTATCGCACGAATAATCGAATTCGGTCAAAATTATCTATTTCGGGGAACTGCGGCCCGAAGAAGATATTTTGGAGAAATTCTGTTTAACTTTTTTTTTTTTTAATTTTGGATTTCGGAAGAGAAATGTGTCAATCACACGCACGCACACACACACACACACACACACACACACATATATATATATATATGTCAAAAAATATATTTTGGTGGAACGTAAAGACTGTAAATCAGTCACATCCAATATAAACGCACTGAGTTTTAATTGTATTTTTTTTTTTATGAATGGAATCGTATTTTCCCTTCGTAGAAGGGGGCGTGGTCGCCGTCCGAATCGGCGCGGGGCGGGGAGGGCGGAGTCAGCTCGCCCCGCCCACCCGGCCGCCGGGGACACTCCGCCGCCGCCGCCCGCTCCCACGGTGCCGTCCGCAGCGAACGAGCCGCCCGCGCAACCCCGCACCCACCCCGCAACGGACCGGCCCGCCGGAGGAGCGGCGGCGCCGCACCATGGACAAGGCGGCGGTGGTGAAGGTCGGGGCCGCGGCCAGCGCCAGCGTGTGCGCCCTGCTCGGCGGGGCGGTGCTCGCCCAGTACATCGTCGCCAAGAAGAAGCGCGCGGGCAAGAAGACCCGGATCATCCAGATGGTGAGTGCCGCCGCGCATGCGCGCCACGTCACAAACCGCGGACGCCGCCGCAGAGGTCGCGGCCGTGGCGGGGGTCGCGTGTCTCGCGTCACCGTCCCCTGGAACCGACTCGGCGTCGGTGGCGAAGGGTCGACCGTGGCATGTGTGTTACGGTTTTCAAATGTAAAATCAAACAAAATTAGACAATTAGACAATGTTTTCGGTGTGTACGCGGACGACGACGCGGGCAGTCTGGTTGTCTCCTGCTGTGAGACGCACATGTCTCGATGCAAATACATGCGTCGGCCTTTTCGACGAAAACAAGTTTCATCACATGTAGATGTTGCTGCATTCATTT
>NC_137195.1:5346705-5371705 GCF_960531495.2 Zeus faber
CGGATGATGATGCCACTCAACTCCAGGCACATTTAAGGGAGGTGAGAGGCACCAAGTGTCACGTCAGACCATTCAAAACCGTTGACATCAGCGTGGTCTGCGTGCTAGACGACCTGCAAGGCTACCTGACCACACCACCGGGTACAGGCATCATCGTCTTGCAGGGGCCAGGGAGCATTGACGCTGGACGAGGGACCAGTGGCCTCAGTGCTGTTCTCTGATGAAAGTCTATTCCCTTTGAGCAGAAATGATGGCCGCCAACGACGTTGGCGACGTCAAGCAGAGCGCTACGCATCAGCCACTGTTGTGGTGTTACAGTGTGGGCAGGTGTGTCTAGTCAATACAGAACATTTGGTGGCGAATATGTGGCCTCAGCCTGGACCTAACTGCTCGTCTTCAGCTTTGGCTGACCAAGTCAAGTGTTGGTCAGTGCTGTCCTCTTTCATGCTGCAGTCATTATACCAATAGGCTTGTTGAAAGGCGTAGTTTTCCTACCTTTCTGCAGACCTTTTAATGATTTGAAGCATGTTGAGCAGAGTATCGATACAAAGTGGCTTTTTGATTTTTCCTCTGCGGAAAATTTTCTGGTGTATTCCTTTGTATTGTGTGGATTTATTTTCTGAGATGGCCATTGGAAATGGTTATATCTAGAAATTGAATGTGTAGAAACTTTTAAGGGGAGAAAATGCAACATCAACAACCAGATGTATCAAGACGTATATCACAACCACAACACAGACAATTAATTCTATTATATAATTATAGAACCAGAATCGCAATTGTGGCGCCACCCCTTGCGGCCGCCTGCGTGAGCAACCGCGTGCGCACATTAGAGTATTTTTTTGAGCTTATAGAGCTTGTGCGTAATCACCAGGTGTCATGACATTTCACTGCATATATGTACGACTGTATGTGTATGTATGTGACAAATAATCTCTTGAACTTTAACTTGAACATACTACCTGAATAACATCATTAATCCAGTCATTGTGCCCCTGCATGAACAACACAGGCCTCATTTCATCTTCATGGACGACAATGCTCCAGCTCATGGAGGTGGCATCATTAGGGAACGGCTGCTGGAGTCTGGGGCACCTCAAATGGAGTGTTCTGCACTTTCTCCAGACCTGAATCCCATAGAAAACCTATGGGATCAGCTGAGTCGCCGCGTAGAGGCTCGTAACTCTGTGTCCCGGAACCTCAATGACCTGAGGGCCCCCTTCAAGAAGAGTGGGGGGCCAGGCCTCAGCAGACAATAAGTCGACTTGTTAACAGCATGAGACGTCCTTGTCAAGCTGTAACTGATGCTCAAGGGCACATGACAAGTTATTGAGACATTGACATTTTTTGTTGTGGTAAACCCACCACTGTTGTTGGCTTTTGTTTCAGTAAATTGTTTGAGATGAGGAAATCACCATTGCATGCTTCTGCTTACATGCCCTACTTTCATGATATAATATCACTGTAGCCTGAACTTTTTACATCTTCCATAAATGTCACCCAAAAGCCAAATATCCCTAACTTTTTGTGAGTAGTGTATATGTCTATATATGTTTTGTGTATGTGTGTGTGTATATATATATATATATATATATATATATATATATATATATATATATATATATATATACACACACACACACACACACACACACACACACACACACACACACACACACACACACACCTATTGACCGTTTATACAGGAATATAAATGTAATCATGTGCCATATGTCCCTCCTTCCGTGTGCACTGACAAGCTCCTGGAGTGATTTAGAAAATCCTCAGTGAAAGGATTATCGTTATCAAAACGCTGTTTGATATAATCCAGCTGGAGGTATTACTACGTCTCCATCCACTGCAGCCACATTTTCCAAAAGTAAACGAGCATGCGTGGTTTGTTCTTAATTGTGTCTTTTAATGAAGACATTTCTTTGCCTTTCTATCAACGCTGTTACTTCATCACGGAGGCCACAAGAAGCAGGAGGTCATTACTGAGAGACACAACAACGTTAGGTGGACGAATGGAATGTCATGGAAAACTAACATTTTAACAGCTGTATCAAAAAATGTTTTATAACGAAAGTCGGACAGACTGTCGTTATCAAACTTTGTTTTTGAAATTTTGCGATGGCGACCATTCAAATTTTTTTTTAATTAATTGTAATTTATTTTTATTTTTATTTCGCCTACCCCAAATAAATAATAACACTTTTTCTATTTATTACAATGAGGCTTTGCTGTGTTGTTCTCCAGTTGTTTTGCTGCTGTTGGTGATCAAGGTAAAGCTGATTTTTCTGATGTTTCACTCAGTGTTAAAATTCAGTGTATTTTTAGTCAAATGATTATGTTTTGCCAAAAAAAAACGAAACGATTGTACTTGAACTAAATCCACGTACAGCTAATTGACAGTGCTATAAGAGACAGACCCATGATGCTGAACAACAACCTCCAACTCCCATAATGATATTTCGATTGAGCTCACAAGATCAGTACTTGTCCCGACAAAGATTAGTCTGGGTTTGAACCCTCGCCCCCTCGGGCGTCGACGTGACCCCTGGGACATGATGTTGGACGCCACTGGTGTTGACTCCCAGCCCGTGGAAATGACAACTGCGCAATACTGCAAAGCGATTTGTTTTGACACGGGACGTGACATAAGAGCAAATTCAGTCAACGGCCGTGGCTGCCAAGTTCCGTCTCCTCTCCAGCTGGAGCGTTCCATTCCAAACATCCACGCGGACGTCAAAGTGTCTGAGTCGACTCTCCGGTGAATCGACCAGTGTTCGGTTGTAGTATAGTGAACGTGTCTCATCTACAGGCTGCCAGCGATCAAACCAGGCCCCCCACTTAACCCTTGACACCCAGTTTGCCTTTTGAACGTCCA
The DNA here is from genome assembly GCF_960531495.2 of Zeus faber. Lineage (NCBI taxonomy): Eukaryota > Metazoa > Chordata > Actinopteri > Zeiformes > Zeidae > Zeus > Zeus faber. The sequence continues at coordinate 5,349,593 of NC_137195.1, forward strand.
AGGCTGTGGGAGCGGCGAGGTGGCGGCGGCGGCGGCGGCGGCGGCAGCCCGTTTGGAATTTGGCTTTGCAGCGGAGCCAACATCTGCTCCGCGTCACCGCCGTCACGCGAAACAACGTTTGCTCTGGTTCCGCCGCTCCACGGTTCGAGTTAAGTGTCGTGACCGTCCAGCGTCACGTTTGGATGTGTCCCAGGCCGGAGCCCAGTTTTTGTTTTTCCCTTTCTGAAAAGTTGCTGCTTTGCTCTCACGGTGTGTTGTGGTTGCCCGGAGGTTCAGCTCAGTTAACATTCCAGACACTTTATGGCCCAAAAGGAGTCGTTTGAAGTAAGCGATGCTGTGTTTCTGCTGTTGATAAAATGTTTTAAGGTATTCCGACCGCGATGGGAACGACTCAGGTACAAACAATAAACAACCGCAGCACCCCAACCAACGCTGGAACGAGAGTGTGCCTCACTCGTCTCCGTGGTTAATCAAAGAAATGTTCCGGGTCAAGTGAAATGGAGATGAGACGAAAATATAAATATCTTAAACTCAGTAAGCTGTGGAACCCTCTGGCCACCATGGCAGCATTTTTTCGAGCGCTGGGATTTGTTCCGCCTGTACTCTGCTTTCTGCGCTTCCCTCCTGGTCGACCACTAGAGGGCGCACCGAGGCAGAGAGTCTCGGGCCGCTCCCTCCTCCCTTTTCATGGTGTGATCCCGGGCTTTGGACAATTAGACATTATTGTCATGTTTCCTTGGTTTCAGTTTGTTGTCATTGGCATTATTATGGTGTCTCTGAATCGGTTATAGACACTAGAACTCAGAGCGGTTATGGCAGTTGATAATGCAGCAAGCGTTCGCCGTTCCACCGCGTTTTATTTAAGTTGGACGAGATAGAAACACCACTGCAACGTCTACCTCCACCATGTCCTCAAATCCCACTGTGGGACTTCTGCTGACGTCGCCGTCCCGATCTCTGTAATATGGCCCAACCCTATGGAATTTGTCCTAATTCTCTCATATCTAATCTACTACGACTGTCGCTGCTTCGGCACTCGCTCCATTAATAGTTAGTCAAACTATCTGCAGCCGACGGTGGGCCTGTGCCGGTCTGATAGGGGAATCAGGAAGCCCCACGCAGCTGCACGACGCTCACAGGGGTATTTTACAGACACGCCGCAAATGAAATCATTCTCCTTTCTCTGACGCGTCGCGTTTTTCGAAACTGCAGTGTGTGTGTGAGACGAGCAGAGAGACGGATGAGATAACACACACACACGCGCACTAATGCTTAGTGTACGTTCATACACATTATATTTACGCACGTGGTTGCGGCACTACACACGATCAATTGCAATGTAATTCATCAATAACAAGTCAACTTTACCAAATTAAACTGTTTAAGCACAGTCTAGCAGCTCGTCATGGTTCAGGAGAGCTCTCCAAGCTGTCAATATGTCTTATTGGAGGGTTTACCACCCTTACCACATACCTAGATCTATGAGATTTAGTCGTTTGCCCATTTTATTATCGTGAAATCGTGACAATTGCACGTTTCAGGATTATGATGGAAATGGAATTGGTGTCGCGTATTTTGAGGGGAGGAAAAGAAACCAGCAAAAGACCAATTAATGACTGAAATTTCCATTTGAAAATGAGTTAAATGTTGTTTTTTTTTTTTTAAAGATAAGCGGCATCATGATAGGGAGCAGAGAACAGCCTCAAGGGGAACCATAGCTGCTTTTTATGGGAAGTATTACTGGTAACAGTGGTGGCGTTTATGGACGGGGATGGGTTTGCAGTCCTGGTTAAATGATATCTATTTATGATATATATTGCACTGGAGAGAGAGAGAGAGAGAGAGAGAGAATCCGGTGGAGTGACGAGTCACAGGTGCTGTGCACGTCGGCTCATTGTGTTCCCTCTTGTTCCTGCAGAATGAGTTTCAATGGCTCTGGAGCGAAAACGCCCCATGACCTGTGACCTTTCGGGGGCGGGGCGGGGAGGGGGGGGGGGGCGCACTGAACTCTTTGTTCCTGGTGACCTTTAACCCCCGACAGAACCATGGCTGGGTCACTCCAGTGGCCGCTCCGCTTTTGTTGAAAATTGTACAGAACTGGGGTGGAATTCGAAAGGAATGTCGGGAAATGTTGAACTGGCAGTTTGACAGCGGTCGGAAAGTCGGTTGGAGCAACAATAGTTGCTTTGTTTCCACTTGGCATAAGGCTGCAGCGTATAATTACGTAAATGCAATGCAATATATAATGGTTTGAAAATGATAGGCTGCACTTTAAAAATAGCAGCATAACGACAACAACAGAAACACTGCCTCTATATGTCTGACTCAGTCCATGGTTTATGACCATTTCTACCGCTGTTCAAACGTTGCCTTGGACCTGTTCTCCGCCAGGTGGCTGTAGTGCTAGTGAAGCGGGGGTTCTGCCGCCGAGTCATTCCGGATGGAAGAGAGACGTCAGTATCACCCCCAACGTCGCCTCAGTGTTTTCATGAGGAGCATGTCCGACTTGTTATTTCATGGGTAGACCGTTTCAATCCGCTGAACTACGGTGGAACCACGTTGTCCCTCAGAGCTTGTTGTTTTTTTTTTTTTAAGGGGGCAAAGTACTGTACCGAGTTGTCTGAGGTTTTGGAGGCGAACGGATTGGATTTCTGACCTAAGTCTGACGTCCCCCGCTCAGTCTGCAAGATGTCTAGCTGAAGCTCAATCCTGATTTAAAGGAAGGATAGGGCCGGCAGGAGGCATTGATTTACAATGAGTTAAAGTGCACATTTAATGGAGCGTGTCAATTCAAAACTGACAATTGTCAATCTTTCATTGGTGCTTCTTGCCAACAGAATTTAAAGAACTTGTTTTAAACTCTTACGACTAAGCAGTGTCTGTTGTAGTGCAGAAAGCATGGCCTGGTCACACTAACGGTTGCCCAGTTGCCCAGGGCAACCAATGTTGAGCTATTGACGGGGTCTGGTTGTCCCGTTGTCAGCCATTTATAATTTGTTAAGAAAAATAAAATGGTGAAACAAATGAGAATATTGAAATATTATTGAGTCTCATTATCATGATTATGGTTATGATGATGATGATTATTATTATGATTATTATTCTGCTTGGCACTTTTCGGGCTAAAACTCTCTGGAACAGGACAACCGCTGCAGCTACAGACACGGTTGAGGTGTCGTGAGAACGGGGATGTTGCAGACATCGTGACAGAATAATATAATAATAAGTCAAATTCCAAATGAGTGTTAATGTCCAATAAATGTTGTCTGTATTGCATTACAGGCAATTAATCTTTCTAGCTGAGTTCTTGAATTGTAGAATTTGCACAATAAGTGCAATAAAGTACAAATGGAAAGTAAGCATAATTTATGTTTGTGAAATAATGTATAATGTATTTATAATATTGTATTTACTTGATTTAAGAGGTTTATTTGTCACATACATATACTATTTATTATGTTATTATTTATTATATACCTTTCACTACTTATTATGTTTGTTATATTAAATAATTAGAAAATAAGGACAAAGAATAAAGATGACTATTATGGCCGGACACTTAAAATATTGTCGGACACGACAAATTCGGGTCAGAATCAGACTGAATTCTTGCAGTTTGATGCAGTATTACTAACTATGACTAAAATGGACCCTGTGTAACGCTGCCTGCAGCCATATTTTAGATACTGTAATGCCAAGTCAAAAGTAAGCGTCTGGTCCTGTATCAGGTATCAAAAATTGTATCAGGAAGCAAAGTCAACATTTTATATTGAATCATGTAACAATTTATAGTAAAAATGTGCAGAAAATAGTGAAGAGAGAAGCATCAAGGACCAATAAGAGGAGCTTGATGGAGGACACATTGGGACATTGTCCACCAAATTCAGTGGACAACCCCCCGCTCTGACCAGTAGACCAGGTCAGGTACATAATGGAGTTATCAAGTAGTATTTTTATAGTATTTTTGAAATGTCTTGTTGGGGAGTAACCTGACGACAGGAGCTATGGGCTATTTGAGACGTCGCCAAGCTCTCTCATGTTCCTGCATGCTCCAGCAGAACAACCAGTCCCTCCCGCAAAAAAACCCAGTGCAAAACAGAAACAACCCAAGTGCAGTGTAGACGTATATGTTTGTGTGAAGTATATGGTACTGAATCAGTAAAAATAACATTTTGACAACTGTGTGTGTGCGCGCGTCATGCATACACACATACTGTTTGTACATGTGTGTACATGCACATGTACTTGTGTGTATTTTGTGAGGCGGGCTCATTTATCAGTAGTCAATTGCACGCTATACAGTATGTCTCTGAGTGTCACCAGACCTCGCCCTTTTCGACCCCGGGGCAGATCTGGAACGACAACGACATCCTGGCGAGACCAGAGTGCGTGGAGACGCACAGACGCACATCAGGCGGAGGATTTGTCCTGCAACACGAGAGTGTGAAGCAACAGAGGCCAGGTTACTGCTCTCACCTCCCCTCTACTGGCCCCGTTCCACATCTATTTATACTGTACTCAGTGGAGTGTTTGTGTATGTTGTCGGGTCTGCAGCTATGTCTCCTACATAAGAAACAATGGGTTTTAAATGCCCTCTGTTCGATCGCCAAGTGCAGCGCCGTCGCAGTCATGACATTTTAGTTGGCGATTAATTGCCCTAAAAATAACTGCGATTAAAATTCTTAATTGCCGCTAAAATATATATATTTTTTGTCCACTTCATACTCTAATAGCGGCATAAAAGAAAAGCTTGTGATGATACGTGTGTATGTATGTATGTATGTATGTATGTGTGTGTGTGTGTGTGTGTGGGGGGGTGGGGGTGGGGGCTTTCCACTGTAATCTATTTTGGGCCACGCCCCCTGTGTTACCGTGGAGATATAAGAGCCCCCTCACCCAGAGAACGTTTTCTTCGTTCTGGGTTCGACCGAAACAACACAGCTGAGGTAGGCGCGTGCGTGTGTGTGTGTGTGCTTGTGCGCGTGCCATCTTGTCGTAATAAACTATATACAGATCTTGTTCCTTTCTTCTGGTTTTACTTTGCCGCTCAGTCGACACAGTTTGCGTTTTCTGATCGGCTCCGTGCGTCGTCGGCCCCGTTCCATCGCTGCTCCTCTGCGCCTCCGGTTAAATCGGGCGCTCGCCTCCTTCACAGCTGTGAGCCCGTGTGCCGGGGTCAGGCTCCTTCTGGAACGCAGGACAACGGGGGGAGGGCGAGCGGAATTCCCTCCGTCGCTCCGTGTGCGTTCGGTCAAATCCGCGCCGACTTGATTTGGATACACAAATGAACGTCAGAGAGGTGAAGTCGTTTGAGCTCGTGTCATAATTGAGGGGCCGCTGCCCGCGTAAAGGGGGGGGGGGCGATCAAATTACACACACACACACACACACACACACACACACACACACACACACACACACAGCTGTTTCCGACGTGTCTGCCGGGTGAAGTGGTCCAGACACCTTTCATCACAGAAATGTCGCATTGGATTTTATTTCTATTTCCACTTTTACGGTTTTGGGCTCGTCTGTTACACACAGGATATGAATACACACGTTACGCGTATCGCCGCCAAATGGATGGATGGAAAGACCCGTAATGTCAGTTTACCGAAACAAACAATACCTACCCTGTTTACATTATTCATCCCTGGGGGGGGGGGGGGGGGGGGTTGCAGTGTCACGCCAGCGTACGCCAGAACAAATGAAAAAACCCAAGTCGTAAAAGATAGAAAATTGAAAAAACGGCAACATTCAAAACACAGTGAACTATCCAATAGTAGAGCAGAGAGCATATCAGGGTTAGAAGGCTCAGTGTGCAAAGTGCACAATATCTGTGTCGAAAAGAAAGCAAACTATACAGAATATTTTATAAGAGGAAAAAACGGACAAACTAGCAGCGTTGTGGGTGTGGTGGCGGAGACGTCCGCCCGTGCAGGTTGGAGGCTCGGCCGTCCAGGTCCATGATGTTTCAGGGTTTTTTTGTCCTTCCTCCCTGCAGTCCTCCGCTCTTCCTCCTGGAAGCCTCTTTCACCTCTTCCTCTCCTCCATCTTGTGTTTTCTTTTCTCTCTCTCTCTCTCTCTCTCTCTCTCTCTCTCTCAGGGGTGGGAGGTTGTTTTTTTGGGGAGGGCGTAGCTTGTTATACAACTCCATTCCAAACATCAGCTGTTCCAGAGATCCAGCCTCCGCAAATGCCAGCGGATCTATTGCCGCGGCACCTAACCCCCGAACGCACGCACGCGCAGGGGGGAAACGCGCACGGTGAAACAAGACTGCGACTTGTTGGGAATGGTTGACTCCAGGTTGAGGGAGAAGAGGAGTTCTGGAACTTTCTGAGAATTTTATTTTATTTTTTTTTAATAATATCTGCAAAGCGAAGCGCTGGGCGTGTCCACGGCAGCAAGGGGCCTCTTTCGTGGAACGTCTTTTGAATGGTTAAAAGGATCCGCCCCATTCATGGAGAAGAGGTATTTCATTCAGTATCGAACAGAATAACAGTCTCTCTCTCCATCCCTGTCTGTCTGTCCGTCCATCCCTTCTGTCCAGATGCCTCAGTTTGAGAAGAGCACGGTCCATATGAAGGACCCTGAGAGAGTGGAGCAGATCATCTGCGGCCTCATCAAGGGGGGAGCCTCCAAGCTTCAGGTGTGTGTGCGTTCGCGTGCGTAGCGGTGGTAGTTCGGACAAAGCCGCTTCGAGGGACTTTTTTTTTAGCTCCTGCCCCAGGGCGTGGGACTTGCCGGCACAAGAGGAACCTTCGGTGATGTAGCTGCTGGTGGTTGGTGCGGGCCAAGTCCACGGCGCCTCAGACTGAGGACCGCCCGCCCGGTCGAGTCTCATCACTCCGGGCGCGGGCCGGCCTGAATGAAGCAAAAAAAACCTGCGTGCGCTGTCCGGATGCGAACCCGGGCCTTAAGTCGGAGCAATCTTAAGTTGCGTCTTGGAGATCAAGTATTAGCGAAGATTCAGCATCTGGTTTGTTTAGTATCCTATTAGCGGTGTGAATACAACCAGGGGGGAAAAAAAAGCCCTTGAGGCTTTCTTGTTCTCGGGGGTGGCGGGGGCTCCCCGCAGGGAGTCCCCACAACTCATGTCGACCCAGTGCCACTTGTTGGCCTGGGTGAAACAGCTCCCTCTAGTGGCAACAACACACAACCTCCGTTAATTCCTCAGAATGTGACATTATGACACGCAGACCATACAGTCCCAATGTTCATAGTCGTGTCCCCGTGTTGTGGTAGAATTAAGTAAGATTGACTTCACAACGCTGTCTCTGTTGGGAGGCGACAAGACGTACAGTATGCAGGACACAAACACCCGAGCAACAAATGAAGCAGGTTTCCAGCGCAGTGTCTGTGGTTGTCCCTCTGCAGATCATCACGGATTTCGACATGACCTTAAGCAAGTTCGCCGTCAACGGGAAGCGCTGCCCGTCGTGTCACAGTGAGTATTTTAATTCCCAGGCGTCACAGAACCAGAGGCACAGCTGTGTCTACCTGTTCTTTAGAGCTGGGAAATACTGTCAAAATGTCCCTCACTAAATATCTCAGTATCGGTGATGTCACGATAATTTGGGGGACAGTTAATGTTAGCGACGCTTTCTAATAATGGCTCATCCAAACAAAGCGTGGGGAGGTGTGAACAGGAAATGTGCATTAGTTAACGTGATAAGTATCATACACTGAACCGGTCATTTGTCCAGATTTATCTTTGAACTTATTCTGATGACCTCTTTTTAAATCTATTTTCGCAACGGCTGCATAAACAAAGTTTCACTTTTTTTTTTTTTTTTTACCTTTTATAATAAAAGAAAGTTCAAGGAGAAATGAAAAATTGTGAAAAAAGTTATTTAAAAAAAACGGACTCCCCATGCATTCAGATATCATCGATAACTGCAAGCTGGTGACGGAGGACTGCAGAGAGAAGCTTCTGCAGCTCAAGAACAAATATTATCCCATCGAGATCGACCCCAACCTCACCATGGAGGAGAAGTACCCCTTCATGGTGGAGTGGTGAGTGGGCCACGCGCACACACACACACACACACACACACACACACACACACACACACACACACACACACACACACACACACACACACACACACACATTCCTGGTGTGTTTAAGTGTTCCTTAACAAGGGGTTGTGTGTCCATGTGTTTCCAGGTATTTCAAGTCCCACACGTTACTTGTGGAACAGAGACTACAGAAAGATAAACTCCCCGAGGTCGTTAGAGACTCTGATGCTGCCCTCAGGTACACACACACACACACACACACATACACACACACACACACACACTGCGTCCACCTTAATTGACGTGTTTTTCTGTAACATCTAGGCAACGTCCTTGTGCTCTGACCTTGGATAACTCACTGGTGGAGGGTGCACGTGTGGTTGTGTGTTGAGCAGGGTCTGACCTTTCAACTCCATATTGATAATATTGACACAGATAGGATTGACATTTTGTACAAAATGAGAATTTCTATCAACCGCTCAGTTTATCTGACCTGCGTTACAATAGTACTTCACGGAACAAATCCAGTCTGATACGGAAATGAAACATTTCAATTTGTTTTTGACCACGCTTGTACGTCATTCCAGCGGAAAGCAGGTCCAAACAAAGTATGGACGTTACAATTTTCAAATTGACTCAGAAGTTGAAACGATAGAATTTAATTGTGCCAATTTTTCTTGAATACCTTGCCCTAATTATATGCCTGGCTTGAGGGTTCTGCTTGCAATGGTGCATTAGGGCTTGGACTGCCATACCATGGTCACAGGACATTCTCTAACCTCTAAGATTCCAGCGGCCTTGAGTCGATTTGAATCCAGTTTAATTCGTTCCGTGACAGAGCTCGTAATTCAATCTGCTCGTATAGCAAATCAATTTTCCCCATTGAAATTAATTCAAATGCCATTAATCCGTTCCAAACCCCAAAAAAACACCCCAATTTTTCTTTGTTACGTGTTTTTAAATAAGAAAAATGTATTTATAAATAACAAATATTGTATAAAAACATAATAAAACATAATAAAAGAGAATGTGTAGATCATTTTTGCCTTCTCGCAGATGATACCCTCCGTCACGCTATCTCCTGCGAGGTGCTTCTCCGTCAACCACACCAACAGCAGATTCTCCGTCTTTTCATGGACAGCGGTCCGCAGCTTAGACATTATTTGAACGCCCTTGGCTGGCGTAGTACCCTTCATCGTCTCCTTCTGCTTCAGTACGGTACATATGGTAGAAGTACTACGCTCGTACTGCCTCGCCAATTCCATCACACGCACACCTCGCCCATGTTTTTCTATTATTTGGCACTTTAAGTCAATGGACGTCATCCGCTTCTCCTTCTCAGCACTTACTTTTTTCGGACCCATGGTTCCAAAAAAAAAAAGTGGCAAAATTACTGCACAACAAGCACAAATCGCGAGCACAAAACACAAAAGCGACGCTTCCACGCTCAGGTCATCACAGGAAGTGCAGGAGTGAGACGCGGGATTTGCATTTGCTCGCCACGCCCACCAGCGGCGGCACCTGAAGCTCGCTCCTCCTAACGCAAATTTTTGCTCGCAAGTCAATACAAAAAAAAATCGGCAGAACGACTGCTCGTAACTCGGGAAACTCGTATGCGGGTGCGCTCGTAAATGAAGGTACCACTGTGTCCCGTTGAAATGAACCACCGCTGCCGTCGCGGCTGCTCCCGCAGGGAGGGCTACGAGCACTTCTTCGACCGCCTGCAGCAGCACAACGTGCCCGTGTTCATCTTCTCCGCCGGCCTGGGGGACGTGCTGGAGGAGATCATCCGGCAGGCGGGGGTCTACCACCCCAACGTCAAGGTGGTCTCCAACTTCATGGACTTTGACGACAACGTGAGTCCCCGGTGTAGTTCTAAAAAGTCGAAACCCCTTTTCTCCTGACCGGGAGGTGCTGTTCAACTCCCCCCGTTTGGCCACTTTCTGACTAGAATTTGTGACTTTTGCGCTCCTATGGCCGTCATCATCACCACCTCTTCTGCCCCCCCCCCCCAGGGCGTCCTGCGGGGCTTCAAGGGGGAGCTGATCCACGTCTACAACAAGCACGACGGCGCGCTGCGCAACACGGACTACTTCAAGCAGCTGAAGGACAACTGCAACATTGTGCTGATGGGGGACTCGCTGGGGGACCTCAACATGGCCGACGGCGTCCCCAACGTGGACAACCTCCTCAAGATCGGCTTCCTCAACGACAAGGTACGCCGGGCGCCCCTCGCGACCAGGGCGGTTCCGGGCGGATTTGTGGCGCGGGGGGGGGGGGGCGGTGATCGGTGAGTGAAAGTGAGCGTCCTCGCAGAACGCCCCGGCACCGAGCGGAAATGCAGATGTGCATCCATTTTCCTTCTGAGTTGATTAAACACGGGCACAATAACGACCAGTGATTTTATTTTTTCATGTTTATCCGGGTGTGTTTATTCACGTGTGTCTGCGTGTCCTTTTTGAAGAGTCATGAAATGTCTTCAATTCAGTTTTGCAAATATTAAGCTTTAAAGGTCATTTGTCTTAAATTAGGAGCTCTTAACATCAAAAATAAACATTTTGTCGGATTTTATTGATCCATCTTTTTATTTTGTTGTCAAAATGAGTCGTTCTGCATCCGAGTCAATGTATCTGATGTTATAAAACCCCAAACCTGCTGCCTACCTCCGATACGTCATCAGATAAGGGAGGGATGATTTAAATCTTTAATGTTTTAATAAACTTCGTAACCTTTAATCTCTAAATATATCGAATAAAATGCTTTTACAAAATTATCTTTCTTTGTCAGATGGGATGCTTTAGCTTTTTGCGGAGTGCGGCAGGGGCGTGGTGGTGTGTGTCGGTGTGTTGGGGGCTTGGGGGTGTGTGAAGGTGTGCTACGGGGGTGTGGTGGTGTGTGTTGGGGGGGCGTGGTGGTGCGTGTTGGCGTCGTGGTGGTGTGTGTTGGGGGGCGTGGTGGTGTCTGTTGGGGGCGTGGTGGTGCATGTTGGGGGCGGCGGGGGCGTGGTGGTGTGTGTTGGGGGGCGTGGTGGGGGGGCGTGGTGTGTGTGTTGGGGGCGTGGTGGGGGGGGCCGTGGTGGTGTGTGCTGGGGGGCGTGGTGGTGTGTGTTGGGGGGCGTGGTGGTGTGTGGTGGTGCTTGTTGGGAGACGTGGTGGTGCTTGTTGGGAGACGTGGTGGTGGTGTGTGTTGGGGGCGTGGTGGTGTGTGTTGGGGGCGTGGTGGCGGGTGTTGGGGGCGTGGTGGTGCGTGTTGAAGGGCGTGGTGGTGTGTGTTGAAGGGCGTGGTGGTGTGTGTTGGGGGCGTGGTGGTGCGTGTTGGAGGGCGTGGTGGTGTGTGTTGAGGGCGTGGTGGTGCAGGGTGGTGCGTGTTGGAGGGCGTGGTGGTGCTTGGTGTGTGTTGGAGGGCGTTGTGGTGCATGGGGGTGTGTGTTGGAGGGCGTGGTGGTGCATGTTGGGGGCGTGGTGGTGGTGTGTGTTGGGAGACGTGGTGGTGGTGTGTGTTGGGGGCGTGGTGGTGGTGTGTGTTGGGGGGCGTGGTGGTGCGTGTTGGAGGGCGTGGTGGTGTGTGGTGGTGCTTGTTGGGAGACATGGTGTTGGAGGGTGTGGTGGTGTGTGGTGGTGCTTGTTGGGAGACGTGGTGGTGCGTGTTGACACTCTCTCTACTTTGTGCTCGTGCAGGTGGACGAGCGCTTGGACAAGTACCTGGACTCGTATGACATTGTCCTGGTGAAGGACGAGACTCTAGAGGTGCCGAACGCCATCCTCCAGAAGATTCTATAACTCCGCTCCACCTTTGCCTCACTCGGGGAACCTCTCACCCACGTAACCTGTCCTGGCAAAGACTGCAATAACCCCACCCCCACCCCCACCACCACCACCACCTGTCAGTTCACATCCCTCTGAAGCCCCCCAGCCCTCTTTTTGAAATGAACTGTTTTAGAAATACACATGGCAGTGTGTGTGTGTGTGTGTGTGTGTGTGTGTGTGTGTGTGTGTGTGTGTGTGTGTGTGTGTGTGTGTGTGTGTGTGTGTGTGTGTGTGTGTGTGTGTGTTTTAGTCGTCACCTACCTTCTGTCTGACCTGTAATGTAAAACAATGGAAAAACCAAATCGCAAAGAAAACATTTTGAACTTTGATTTGCACATAATTGTTACTCTCGTCATTTATATGATTTTTTTTTTTGTTTGTTTATTGTGTATTAAAATAAAAAATAAAAATAAATATATAATATAAATATTTTATATTTATATTATTTTTATTTTATATTATATTGTTTGTGTCGGTGGACAGAGGTTTGCAAATCATGAACCAAGCAAACGCAGTGGGAACATGGGGGTCTCCTGAAATCAATCCCAGCATGCATTTCACCCCGTTTGGAAGGTCATCCCACCATGTCCACCGTTCACGTCACTTCACCAGAGATTTATAACAAGTCTCGGTTTGTTTTTCTGCCTGTAGTGAAGGGATCCTTGACGGAAGGAGATGAGGATGTTATTTTCCGAGTGGCGCCAGCTTATTTTTATAAACGACCTAATTTGCGATTATAATGATTAAATACGCCGTGACGCCAGATATCATATATAATGAACTGACTGAAAAGGGATCTCACAAAACACGTCGGTTCTCTTAAGTTGTTATTGCTCGTCTCCAGAATGACCACAGACGCCAGTATTAATAAAGATATGTTTTGAGGAATTAATTTAAGCTTTGAAGAGGGGAAATTAGGGGGGGGGATAATTTGAGATTGTTGTGCATCTCTGCTCCATCCGAGTTCAACTGAGCCGAGGGCAGGCACTCAAACAGTTGAGGTTTTTTCTTTTTCCCCCTGTTTCCGTGGCACCCGCCCAAAAAGAGATGTAAAAAAACAAAAACAAAGGTGTGAGCGCCTGAATCCTGGGGTCCAGGGTTGTAAATCCTGCTTGTTTGTATGGGATGGACGTCCCCACATCTCGCTCACGGTTCCACGGACGGACCCACTGGGGCCGGCGGTCATCTCACATGGTGCCCGGCTTTGTTTGTATTTCCCATCGTTGATACCAAAAGTGAAGCGTGCGAGGTGTGGGAGTACACATCAAGTACATAAGACACATCCAATGTTGAAAAATGACAAAACGACAAATGCGGCGCCGTCCGACCCGGGGCACGCCGGCGTTCTGGTCGTTGGCGGGGAGACGGGACAGTTTCCCGTTTGCTGCTGTGTGGGTCACCGCAGCCGACGACACCTTTTGTTATATTTCTATACCTCTATTATATATCATGCAAGTTATTCAGAGCGTCGGTGGAGGTGGCGCTTGGGAAGGTGCAATTCGGGGGGAGGGGGGAGGCAGCAGAGCATGTGCAGATTTCGGGCGCCGGGTCTCGCGTCACAGTCTCCGGTGGCGACAGGGCGTGGAACGGGCGGGCGGCACTTAATGTTTGGCGGGAGGTAAATCTCGCCTCTGACCCGCCGCACTTGCGAGGGCCTCCAAGGGCCTCGCTCAGCGGAAGGAGCGGGTGGTGCCTTATCCCCGCGCCGTGAAAGCGCTTCCGACCCACGCCTGGAGCTGATGAGCAAACGTTAAAAACGCGACGACGAGCAGTGTCGACGGTGGCTTCACCAAATCTTCCTTTGTGTCTTTTGGTTTTGGACTCTGAAGTCCCGTTCCCCCTTTTTTTGTTATGTGGTTCAAATGTAGCTCTCCCTCTACTATGATGAAAATAAATAGATAAATATTTTTTGGAAGAGCACTGGGGGCTTCCCACATCCTAAATTGTCATATTCGTCGTGATGGAAGTGTTGGAAGTTAAATATGTATGGTATGTATTTTAAATGTGCTGCTATCACCTGCATGTTGCCTTTTTCATATAGATATTTTGGTTTGAGCTTCGGAAAATAAAAGTCAATAAGATGCTCACGCGTGTAGTGTGTTCATTTATTATGGGTTGTTGCCGAGACACGTGCTGCAGTACACCTGGAGGCCGCTGGGTGGCAGCGATTCCGGAATGGAGTCAAGGTTCTTCCAAAGATAATAACAGTGAGAACAGTGCACACAACGTGGCACCACCTCGTACTGCTGCACCGTCAGCCGGCTCGTTGGTCTAGGGGTATGATTCTCGCTTAGGGTGCGAGAGGTCCCGGGTTCAAATCCCGGACGAGCCCTCACCTTTTAAACGGAGGGAGAGACTCTTTTTGGTGACGCTGTAAAACAGGGGCCTCAAACTCAACTTACCTGGGGCCCGCTGGAGGTAGAGTCTGGGTGAGGCTGGGGCCCCAGCAAGTTTTCCGAAAAAAAAAAAAAGTCAGACCGATCCAGTCTTCTCAATCTTTATTAACAGCAGTTCAGAACGTGAAGGGCCCTTCAGAACGTGAAGGGCCCTTCAGAACAGGAAGGGCCCTTCAGAACGCAGGCTTCTCTCAGCGGGGACCTGGCAGCGCTTCCTCTCACACAGCGGAGCCACGTTTGGCTCGAGGGAGGAAGCAGTTGAGACCCTCAGCACGGCTTGAAGGTGCTCATCAGTAAGTTTGGACCTGTACTTTGACTTTTTAAAGTTCATGGTGGAGAAGAGCTTTTCACACAGATATGTCCACGTTACTCCACCCGTCTTAATTCTTAACATCAAGTGCATTGTCTCGTGTTTTATACCTTTTAATTTCCTGCTCTTTTTTGATTAAATCGTTCTTGGTAAATTTGTTCAATTTTGCGGTCGCACATGTGTCCTTCTCTTTATTTCTCTTGTAATAATAATCTATAACTTCTTCTTTATAATATTCAGGTTCTAACCACCACTTGGCATTTGTTCTTGCCGCCCATCTCATGCTATTTGCTATCCATGCAATTCTTTTCCCTTTCCTGTTGCAGCACTCTGCTGTCTTTATTAGGTCACTGATTACTCCTGTTGAGTCTGTGCACTTCCTAAGCCCTCGGTACCTTGCACTGGGTGACAGGATGTTTTCCTTTCACTTGGTGTCACTCCGCAATCACGTTTCAACCAAGTGACTTACGTTGCTAGTTTGCGTTGGCTTACTTGTCAACAAACACCACCGGGAGCTGTCGCCAGCCCGAGCTTTGGTAGCCCAGAAGTGATAAAAAAATAAAATAAAACGCCCAGGGCAACGACTCTGCAAAAAAGGGCGTGTGTGAGAAAAACGCCCGCGCCGCACTAACACTAAACTTTGATTACATTACATTTATCAGACGCTTTTATCCAAAGCGACTTTTCGACCCCCTGGTGTCAAGCAGGGGGGCACAAAATATCGTCCCGCGGGCCTGGAGTTTGAGACCCATGCTACAAAAGAGAAGGATCATCCTTTGGTCTCACGCACGGGAACGCAAACTCATCCGGTCTGAAATCATCGCCATTGTCCCAGCGCCCGTGTGCTCTGCTTTACATTTCTGTCCTGATCACGAACCACATAGTCAACGGAATACTTTGAAGTATCTGACAACTTTCATTTATAACACCACGATGAAGGCGCGCTGCTGTCACTTCTTATCTGCGGTGGTGGAAAGCATGGATCGGTGCATAAGCTTTGGTGGCGTCTAGCGGAACGGATTTGGCAGAAACGGAATATAATATTAATAGATACGTTTTAATAACAGCATGATCCCGCGAAAACAAGAATCGTTGTGTTTTTGTCACCTCAGAATGAGCCCCTTATATCTACGTGGGGAGCGGGTGGGGTACGCTTCCACGGGGGCCGCCATGTTGCACCGCCATGTTTCTACGGTAGCCCGGAACGGACAAAACGGGCAAACACTGGCTCTGGAGAGGCACTTTCGCCTTTTTTTTTTTAGCTCGCGGCTACTGACGGCCATCGTATGGTTGTATAATTTTAAAAGTACGATGACAGCTACTGTAATGTATTATATCTATTTCTATTAATTACCATTAACTGAACGGTGCAGAAAAAGGGCGCAGTAGTACTTCAATGGCGTATGAAAGGAGGACGCTCTGTTAAATCAGAGCAGGTACTTTTACCCTGAAACACAATAAACAGCAAGTACTTACATGACATACCTTTACGCAAGTAGCAATGCCAATACGTAAATGTTTAATTATAAGCATAATAAGTAAGTAGTACTGAAGTACTTTGACGTCAGGGTCTTTCTGATGCCGTTGCCCAGCGTCCTTTTCGCCCCTCACGTCCGGTCATGCGCAGTACCTGCTTTTACCGCCGGGTGGCGATGAAACGTACGATTGTTTTTTTGTGAATCGGTTCTTGACGAGTCACTCAGAAAGGAAAAAAAAAAAAAAAGATTCGTTCGCTCGTCCGACTGTTCGTTCATTCGATTCACTCGGTTTCATGCACCGTGTGAACGACGGGGGTGGGGGTGCGGGTGCGGGGGTGGAGAACGATTAAACAGAGTCGGAATGGAATCCCCGCAGGAATCATTCGATGTTGTCAAAAGTGTTCATCGGGGTGGGATGTGAAGTGTAGATAAGTCTTTTTCGATACGAACTATCCCGAACGCATTGAACGCCTTTGTTTTGTTTGATTTTCTCCTTTCCGCCCGAGGCTTTCATTTTGCCACCGGTGATTGTTTTCAGTCTGTGAGGTCGACGGTCCGTTCTTGTGGCGACAAACGATCCCCAGCAAAAGGATTCGTTCGCCGCGGGCGACCCGTTTGCGACTCCGGCATCGCTAAGCGTCAGTGCCATGACAACCGGGGTCGGACTGCCAGCGGGCTGCCGAGCGGGACGCCCCAGACGTGGGTTTGCGTCTAAATTGCAGCGCGTCGGCTCCTCACACGCGGACTAAGCCCCCGGCAAGGTAAGCAGCACCTGGCCCGGCGGCTAACCTTCGAAGCGACCGTGCCCAAATGCGACGTTATCTGCGGCCGGTGGAGCTAGCTGGTTAGCCACTCCAGCTAGCTCGGACCCACCGGGGCTGGAGTTATACGACGAGCCGGGCAGCGCCTGTCTCGCTTTTTTATTTTAATTTTATTTTAATTTTTTTAGGACTCTACACTCGTTTCCTCGTTGTCAGATTATTCGCGGGTGGATTGCGACCCCCCCCCCCCCGAGCTCCAGTCCCCACCAACGACGACAACGCATAATACTCGTAACTTCCATCAAAGCCAAGCGCGCCCGAGCTACCCCGTGGACCGTCGGCTTATGTCGCGACAACAACGCCAACAAACACCGACAACAAACAACTCAGAGAAACTGAACCACCGCCCGTCCAATTTTAACGAGAAAGGCAGCTTGCGAGCAGGGGTGTAGGGCGGCAACAGGTTGCGCCCCAGGAGACCTGCTGTTGGATGTGCTTTGTTCGTCGGTGCTTTGGTACAGAGCCTCACCTTTTGGACCAGTGGTGTCCGATCATGTGAATCCGAAAGTTTTTTTGGGGGCAGTGGTTGAGGAGCTGCTCGACTCTACTCAGACCTCTCAAGTACAAGGACAAATGCCCTGACACAAACTGACTCCAGCTAAAGGTGAATGTACCGCATTGGTATTTCTACTTCAGTAAAGGTGTATTTTTACCCGCTCTTACAGGTACTTTAAGTAGTAAAAATCAACGCACTTGTCATATCCAGTGTCCTGATGTACCAGAGCCTGAAATAGAACATCAAGTGCTGGTCTTTATTTTTACTTTTTGCAGATCTTGATAACAATTTATAAAAAATGTACAGATGATGCCATCGTAATTTACAAAGATATGGACCTAAAATCTTCCTTAACCCAACGTTTGGGTAGGTCCAGTCTGATATAGTCTGATATTTAGAGTGATCTGATAGCCCCAGTCTCATATTTTAGTCACGACTCTGTTAGAAATCTAGTAGATATGTTTCTCGCGGTTTAATAGTTGGAGAGAAAAATTGCATAGTGTGTCCTGGCACAGGTCCGCCTCCCAAATCTGTTCAGCGAGGGGGAAGAATGGGGTCATTCTCCCTCTTCATTCTTCCCTCATGTCTGTGTGAATGAAATGTTTTGAAGTAAAAATCATCGCTTTAATGTGCCCCGCCTGTCATCTGCATCTGGCCTTGTTGTCCTGTGCGAGGCGGCGAATGTCACTTTGTTCACAATGGAAATGCTTTTTGACCAATAAAATGCTGTACATGCTGTGTCAACTGGGGTCGAGGGAATCTCTTTCTTAACCCCTCTCTATCCTGCAATGGATTAGCTGCCTGTTCCACCTGCTCAGCACTAAGCAAGTAGGAATTAAAGCTGCTTGAATCCCCCACCGCCACCACCACCACCACCACCACCACCACCATACTATAAGAGCCTCGGGTTATGTGACCTGCAGACTACTTTCCTATTGGCTGGAGTCCAACCGCACGTGTGACAAGCAGACCACCGGAGTCACTTTTACCCATGGACAGTCCATATACTTATCCAGGGTTATCTTTATCAACCTTATCAGGAGGTCAACATTCGAGATTCTTTGTTTCTCACATGTAATCATACAAGTACACTGCAGTGAAATTATAAAATGGCAAACTCCAAAGGCTGTGCAAAATAAAGTAGGAGAGCAACAACAACAATAATAAATAAAGCTGCAGGCAGCAATACATGGGGTCCAGGTTAGTCACGCTCGATACATAGTACAGTTTTCCGAGTTCCTGTAAAACACACCGTCACTTTGTTTCAACACCAATTACAAATTTGACACGATAATTACTACCACTAGCTGATGTACTTGTTGCGTGTTATTACTTAATTACTTACTACTATCTGAATAGTTAGAACGTGGCTGTCTACTACCTGTAGTCCACAGAGTCCTGCCTCACTTTGTCTTTGTGGAAGGAAATCACTCCGTGTGGAAATTTCATTCAAACCGGCTAAACACTGCATGTCCCTCAAGAGATATTTCATCAACTTTTTAAACCTTTGGGACTAATATAAATCAGACACTATTCAGCCCTGATGCTCTCGAGCTGCAAGCGAACTCCATGTGTAGTACACATGCACAGAGTATGTTTTGGACTGTTTTCCACTCCTACAGTTTGTTTGGACTTGCGTCTGAACCATTCAACGTGCACTTACGTCTGCATGTTGCTCTTCTTGCGTTCAGTTGAAATATCCCTGAAGAACAGTGTTTTAACAATTAAGATCGTTCCTGGATGACGCAGTGCGGACACAAAAGAAATGATTGGTTCCTCCAGTGGTTCTTAGAACTTCCTGTGGTGCGAAAACATCTTTTTCGGCCAATTTGTAGTTTCTGGGGTTTTGTAAAACGCAGCACGAGTTGCAGTTTTCAAAGTTTCCTTTCAACATAGCCCAAGCTCAAGCAGTCCGTCTAGATGTCGTATTCTCAAGTGGCGGGAGGGGAATGGGTTACGAAAGACAAAGCTTGGACTTATATATTTTGGGATGACGTCACACAGGTGCCCGCTCCTGAAACTAATGAAATGACGACAGTTTTTCACTCATTTCTGCCCCAAATGTAGGTCGTTCGGTATGTGTCACGCTTTTGGGGCCACGGAAACGGTATGGATTCGGTATCTTTTATATTTAAGAATTTAAAAAATAATAATAATAAATAAGTTTAAGGTGTAACAAATATTTTTTATAGTAGCCTGCCACAAATTACTAGTGTAACGCTCTGTGTGTATGTCTGTGGGGGAAGGTGGGAGACAGGGGTTCAAATTCATTGGTGGTTGCTATCGTTTGTATAAATTCATCTGATTGGAGGGGAGGTGTCCAGGATAGTGGGTAATTCAAATATTAATTTCTGTTAGTTATATATATACTTAAACAAAAAACAAGACATAAAACTGTTCATCACCCAGCTAAACTCAGTTCAAGTTCAAGAGATTATTTGTCACATACATATACATACGGTCATACATATGCAGTGGTTCCCTTCATTCCTACAAAAGATCAGTTTAAAAGAACCAGATCATTCATGAACGACCCAAAACCTCCTGGTGAGAGTGGAGAAGGTTGTAATAAGGAGGGACGGGTCCATCCCAGGAGGTTATTTTCCAACTGAACATCTTGATTGATTTTGCTCTTTACAAAAGCATTTCTCTGTAGTTTTATCTCATGTTTCTGTTGAAAATGCTGCGTAGCTGCACGTAGTTGAAAAAAAATAGACCTTCAATATAAATAGACCACAAAATAGAGAAAAGCCACGCGGCTCCACACGGACCTGCACGGCTGACATGGCTGGTGGAGCTTGCAACAGTGGATTGTGTAGGAAGCAGCACTTACGGCACGCTGCGCCTGTACACTGCGCCAACGCATCCAGTGGACTTCTACAGCGATAGCTTGATACCGCGACTCACGTGTGCGTATTGAACCGAAGGGGGCGTACGGAACCGCTCGATAACATACCGTGTACCCTTGCATGCCCAATCGATACTGATCAAACTGGAACGAAAAGACATCTGAAATGTCCCGGTTCTAACAAGACCTCAACCATGTCTGTCAGTACTGTCAGTGTTGTGCTTCAGATACCTTTAGCCTGAAAAACACAGAGAAAAAAATAATTAAAATGAAAGTAACGTGGGCTGGACCAATAATAATAATGATAATAATAAGAATAATAATATAATCGAAATCAGAAAAAAAATGATGTGCTCAACATATCACGTCACACATAAAAATATAAGCAAAAAAGATCAAAATGTGTATATGTGTGTGTATGTACAGTATGTAACAGGGTAAAATGTCTTAAGTAAAGGGTAAATGTGCAGTCCTGCTTCAAACTGATACAATAACTAACAAGGCTGATTATTAAATACAATAATTTACATCGAGAGGGAATATTGATATGAAGTTATATTATCACAAGTAAGTCTAGTTGTATAACTAGTAGAAAAGATTTGTAAAATGTTCTCGTTGAATTAAGACTCTTGGTGAGTTTTATTCAGAATCAGTTAGTATACAGTGTGCAGTTAGCGCAGTTAATGAAACAGACGGACAAGGAAGGATTTCTAGTCCGTCAAAACAATTTATTTTGATGGAATGTGTGCAAATGTGCAAATCAGTCACATTCAATATAAATTACACCATATGCCTTGTTTTTTTTGCCTTGGACTTTAATTTGGTCAGTAATTAGTTTCGGTTCCGCGTGGCCACTCTTTCTCTGGAGACTCCCAACTCGTAATTAGTCATTTAAAAGATGTATTCGATACCAATGACTCATTCTATTTCACATAGGCTCTGCCCTGTGGCCTCATCCCTAATGGCTTCCCCAGCGTGAGGCCTTCAGCCTTGCTGAAAAATTTTAATGTACCCATCAGCCTATCAGCTGTGGCCTGCCGCTATAAAAGGGACGTGCCCCTGCCGTTCTCCGCATTTTCTCTGCCGCCAGTCGACTGAGGAACAAAAAAGAAAGAAGTACCTCAAGATCCGAAGAAGAGAGACGACAGTGTCCCAACTTATTAACCCAACTTATTCCTTCCTGACCTTATTCGCTCAGCGGTTGGCGAGGAGGACGTCATCTTGAGACATCTAGACAGACTGATTTGTAATTGCCAATACTGAGTATTTATATACTGAGTTGTACAAGAGTGGTGTAAATTATTCGTGATATCAACACTTGTGTATGAGACCAGTATAACACTCAATAACACGCGCGCCATGTCCTTCTCCATCTCGTTCTCTCCCTCTCTCTATCTAACAGGGGCAGCATGTCTTTGTTCAAGGCCCGTGACTGGTGGTCTGCGGTGCTGGGAGAGGGAGAGGAATTCGACCAGGGATGCCTGTGCGTCGGAGATGTGGATAACAGCGGCACAGGACATGGTCAGGGCGTGTGTGCGTTTTGGTCCCGGATGTTTTTTAACGTGTTGCCAATCGCGTAACCAATGAGCAACAGATGGAATAACATGCCTGCACCACCCTCTGTAAACAAATGTTGCTACCGTTCCTGCCATTCAAACACATTATGTAGACTGGAAAGATTTGGTAGTGAAACCTCCATTGGGAATCACTTGGTGACACAATTTCTCAGTGCGGCGGTATGTAGTAGCAACTATTTCTTGGAAAATAAATGGATAGATAGATATTAGAGATTTGCCCCCTACACAGTGAAAGAATCATCCGTTTTGGACCTCACCCCATTATTGTTTCTTGTTTCATCCTCTTGGTGTCGTGCAGACAAGCTGGTGGTGGGCAGCTACATGGGCATGCTGCGGATCTTCTCCCCCCGCGGCGGTAAGCC
>NC_137195.1:5376705-5379205 GCF_960531495.2 Zeus faber
CACTGGCTTCACCTAAAGTCCAGTGGAGATGTTGAGCTGCGTTGAATGATTGTGGTCACCTGATGCTACCTCTCTAGGCTTTTGCGATTAATTTAACCTTCTCGCAAAGCAGGCACCAAAAAAAGAAACGTTGCTAAATGCGTACCAACCGATCGTAGAAAAGCATGCAAGGGCATATGACGTGCACACACCCATAGTCACATGCACATGTAGACACATAGAACATGCACAGAACAAGGGAGGCTCTCTTACATTTTAATCCGTGTGTGTGTGTGTGTGTGTGTGTGTGTGTGTGTGTGTGTGTGTGTGTGTGTGTGTGTGTGTGTGTGTGTGTGTGTGTGTGTGCGCGCTCGTGCGCTGGGTGGCTGGGCTCTGTGTCTTGTTTCCTGTGTCTCTGCCTGTCATAAATAGTGGTCATTTAGCAGTGCTATAGGTGCTGTAACAACAGGTCTGTGCTAATTCTGCTCTAATAGCGAGACTGTCCCTGAGAGTGGGTCACACTGAGGCCACACACACTTGTGCATGTGTGTGTATGTATTGTGTATATGTGTGTGCAATTAATGTGTAGGTAATAGAGTGTGTGTGTGTGTGTGTGTGTGTGTGTGTGCGCGCGTGCGCTGGGTGCGCTGGGCTCTGTGTCTTGTTTCCTGTGTCTCTGCCTGTCCAGCAGTCTTATTATTAATGAGTCTAAATTTGAGTCCAATATGAGCCTCTTCCTCTCATGACTCCTGCCTGTAGAATAGAGGCCTTTTGATAGCTACTACATGGGTGTGGGAGCGCACACACACAAACACACACACACACACACACACACACACACACACACACACACACACACACACACACACACACACACACACACACACACTCACTCACTCACAGCCGGTAACGAGACACTGCTTGGCTCTCATTCTCAGTGCTTTGCCCTTTGGTTCTCATAATTGATGAGGCATGTGTGTTTTAGGGAAAAACGGGATATTTTTATTAAATGACCGCTGTCTGGCTGCCGCAGCTCAGACCCTCGCACCACCTCACACTCCGCTCGGGAAACCCCGGTCAAATGCCACATAATGTTTGTGCTTGCGGCCGGTTAAGTTATTCTCCTCCAGCGGCCGCCCTGGCACGTAACCAGCGTAATTTGGAGCTCCCATTCTAGTCTAAAAATAACATTTGGTAGGTAAAATAGTTGAATGGGTGCTGCTCTGTGGAAGGGTTGAGCCTGTTGGGCAGCGGCTGTTCTGCTGAGAGATAAAAGCTAAAAGAACCCGCCCTCCTTTTCCAGCACTTCTCCCAAACTCCTTCAAGGGTCAGAAGAACATTGAGACTACAGGCGACATCATTTAAAAAAAAAAAAAACAATCTAAGCCCCAAATCCTTTGTTCTTTCCATTTGTCTGTTCTCCTTATCCCCCCGGTGCAGCGACGTGATCAGGCGTCTGTGGCCGTGAACGTTGACCGGTGATTTTTGGAACCTTTTTTGATTTGGGAACGACGGTGTGAGTGAAACTACGAAGCTGCTTTTTCGCTCAGTGCCGCTGGCGTTGCCAGAGGGGAAATCAAACCGTAGAAATTAAACGGTGTGGTGACGCCCTCCTCTCTCACATACACACAGACACGCGCGCACACAAAGGGTGTGGCTGTGGTGTGAGGAACCGTGTCCTACAGTGTGTTAATGACCACCCTGAATTTAGCACATCAACATAACACTCACACACACACACACACACACACACACCTTCACACATGTGAATAGGTGTGTAAAAGTTAGCATTTTTTTCCCCATCCCCTTGTTGATTCCTTGTTGATACCGTGTGTATGTGTGTTATGAGTGTGTCGTAGGTGTGTATTTGTGTGCGTGTGTTGCGCCGTAGGTGGCTGTCTGTATGACCTCTGTTTGATGGCAGTGTGAGTTTTAATAGCGCGTTGAGGCCTAATTATAGTCCTCCGGTCACACAGCCCTGCTGCTTTATGTGTGTGTGTGTGTGTGTTCGTGTGTGTTCGTTTGTGTGTGTGTGTGTGTGTGTTCGTGTGTGTTCGTGTGTGTTCGTGTGTGTTCACATTGATACAGCAGGCATTTCCTGACACTCGCACACGCAGTCACACTTGTGCACGCCCTGCGGCCAGGTGTGTGTTGTGTGTGTGTTTATGAAGGTGTTAATGTAGATATCAGATTGTGCCGGGGGGGGGGGGGGACAACATGCCGCCACGACGCGGCATCGGCGCTGAGATGAAGCAGAACCACAAACCTCCGCCGGTCCTGGCGTCTGAAAATGTACAGCCTGAAACCTGAGACCGGCAACGGGCCGCGAGACGGCCAAAATAACTGAGCTTTGACTGGTTTTAGTTCATTTAGTTCAGATCATTTTTTTTTAATGATCAGTTTAGAGTTTGTTGAATATTTACTAGATTCTGTCTGTCTGTCTGTCTGTCTGTCTGTCTGTGTGTCTCTCTCTCTCCCCCTCTCAGGTCATCACTCGGTGTGTATCCAGTCCATGGACGGC
>NC_137195.1:5381705-5394205 GCF_960531495.2 Zeus faber
TTTGCGTGTATCCCAGCGCACGAGTTCCTCTGAGCACCGTCCCCGTTCGTCTCTCCGCGATCGCATGGCGACCTGTGTTCACTTATAAACATATTTATGATTCCCCTTATTTATAATTTGAATTTGGAAAATCCAAAAACCACCGTAATTAATTTTTTTAGGGAGACAGTGCCCTAATAATTTGATATTGTCGGTTAACGGTTACTGATTGATTAATCGGTCATTAAAAAAAATACTAAATTAGCATCCCTAGTTTAGAGTCTTACTCTCTGAGAACTTTGTCAATAATTACAATTGCAATAATTGTTAACATACACCATTCAGCCACAACATTAAAACCAGTGACAGGTGAAGTGAATAACATGGATCATCTGGTTCCAATGGCACCTGTCAAGGGGTGGGATATATTATATATATATATATATAGTGTTATATATTATTATTATTATTATATGAGGGATATATTAGGCAGCAACTGAACAGTTAGTTCTTAAAGTTGATGTGTTGAAGCAGCGTAAGGATCTGACCCACTTTGACCACATTGTGATGCTGGACGACTGGGTCAGAGCATCTCCACAAGCACAGGTCTTGTGGCTGTTCCCGCTGTGCAGTGGTTACTACCTGCCAAAAGTGATCCAAGGAAGGACGACCGGTGAACTGGCGACAGGGTCATGGACGCCCAAGACTCATTGATGCACGTGGGGAGTGAAGTCAAGCTCGTCTGGTCCGATGCCCCAGAAGAACTACTGTAGCACAAAGTGGTGAAAAAGTAATGGTGCTATGATAGAAAGGTGTAGAACACACAGTGCATGGCAGCTTGCTGCGTATGGGAGCGCTCACAATGGACACGTGAGCGTCAGAAGAAGATGGCCCGGTCTGATGAGTCACGTTTTCTTCTGCACCATGTGGATAGGTGGGGTCAGGGTCCGATCCGATGGAGCATCTGTGGGATGTGCTGGAACAACAAGCCCGATCCATGGGGGCCCCACCTCCAACTTCCAGGACTTAAAGCATCTGCTGCTAACGTCTTGGTGCCAGATACCACAGGACACCTTCAGAGTCTGGTGGAGTCCATGCCTCCACGGCTCAGGATGTTTTGGCAACATGAGGGGGACCTACTTATATTAAAATGACACTATTAGTGGTTATTAGTGGTGGTTTTAATGTCGTGGCTGATCGGTGTTCTTATAGTTCTTATATTTCCTCAGAGGCACACACACGTGCACACACAGGTCAGAGGTTACATGGGAACACGCAGCCAAACCTGCTTGAGGAAGGCAGAAGATTCAGTGTCT
Organism: Zeus faber; assembly: GCF_960531495.2. Taxonomy (NCBI): domain Eukaryota; kingdom Metazoa; phylum Chordata; class Actinopteri; order Zeiformes; family Zeidae; genus Zeus; species Zeus faber. The sequence goes on from NC_137195.1 coordinate 5,383,001, forward strand.
TGCTCTAATGCACATTTTATTTTTAATCAATCCACCTTTCCTTGGCTACGTACACATCTCCAATCCCTGCTCACCAACCCTGTCGGAGCTTTATTAACTGCAGGTGAACGTAGGGAACGATAGCGAGGGCACAAAGACGTGATAAATCGCTCTCTTTAGATGATGGTTCTGTGTCATTTTGGGGCGGGGCAGAGAAGACTTGAGAGAGCGAGAGATTGGTTCCCGCTATTCTGCTACTGCCAGCACTCTTACTGGAAGTGTGCTCATACAGAACACGCCAGAATCAACTTAGCAGGGATCAGTCTAAACACTTGAAGGCCAGCGAGCTCACCTGTCAACAGAGCCCCTTGCAGAGCATCAGTTTCTGCTCCTACATGGGAGACATTTGCGCAGAAAGTACAAGGAAAGGTGATTCACCTTTTCCGTTTCAAAGACGAGAACCCGTTTAATCATGACCTGAAAATTAGGAATCAAAGTGGAAAGACCCTATTGAAAAATCCAGATTTGATTCATATTAATCAGGCGGAGTGCATTCCCCCAAATACTTGGGTTGGATTTGGATTTAATAAAAGTTGTGAAGTATGGTTTACTGGGTAGCTTGCATTAGACGCCGGTTTTACAAACAGCCATCGTGTGAGGATAATATTCCATACTTCTATATTTTTACATACTGTAGATAAATGGATACAAAAAAATTCTCCTATATATAGGAGCTATGATGCAAATTGTGAAGGCTATCACTGGGAGTATATCATAGACAAACAAACAGCACTAAGTAGTCAGCAGCATGAATGTTATCCACAAATGCTGTGAATGTATCTAAAGCTGTGTGTGTGTGTGTGTGTGTGTGTGTGTGTGTGTGCGTGCGTGCGTGCGTGCGTGCGTGCGTGCGTGCGTGCGTGCGTGCGTGCGTGCGTGCGTGCGTGCGTGCGTGCGTGCGTGCGTGCGTGCGTGCGTGCGTGCGTGCGTGCGTGCGTGCGTGCGTGCGTGCGTGCGTGCCCGCCCGTGCCAGGTACGAGACGCTGGCTGTGGCCACGGAAGCGGAGAGCAGACAGGACCCGGGGCTTCCTCTCAAAACAGGCGGGAAGAGGCTGACGGTAGGTCGCCGGCACCGGATCTAGGAGCCAATCGGAGGCCCCATTTCCTCTTTCACGGCCAGCGGGCTACTAAACTGCCTATGAAGTGTTATCTGATCGGTCCAGCGCCAGGCTCCGAGTTGACCTCTCTCTCTTTTATTTTCCCCACATCACCCGAAGACATTTACGTTGCGCTCCGAACCATTAGGACGATCTCTTATCTGGAAACGCAGACTCCGCGGTAACTGTAGAGCGAAATCAAACTGCAGAGCTGTTTAGATCAATTCCCAGTACTCAAAGGACGGACTTGTGCGCCGGAAAAGTTCATACGTCATTCTTGATAAGAACGGACTTGGTCGGGTTTCCCCGGTCGTTTGCCTCAGTGGCAGATATCTGGGTTCCATCAGTTAGCCGGGTGGCTTACCGCCGATGGAGCGGGAACACATTCTAGCCATCGAACGCCTTCTTGGTCTGTACAAGATGACATCACACCAAGTCAGTAACCACCCAAGTACAAGTCAGGATGAGGTCCCAAGTCACAGAGCCCTCATATCAGATGTAAATGATCGTCCAGTTTACCGGTAATTCGGGAGGATCCTGTACGGTGGAGGAGCTGCGGGAGGAAGTCTTTTCAAATGGCAGATAAAGAGGGTTTTGGGCAGGAAGTTCTGTGTCGTAACCAGGTGTGTTTTGTCCTTGTGCGTCCGTGCAGCCGGACTGGACGCTGGTCCTCGGGGAGGCAGCTCTGGACCTGTGTGTTCCCTCCGTCTCCCACTCCTCTTCCTCCATCTTCGTACTGGGGGAGAGGAACCTCTACTGTCTCCGTGACAACGGTCAGATCCGCTTCATGAAGAAGCTGGAGTACAACCCCAGCTGCTTCCTGCCGTACTCCTCAGGTGAGGGACGCAAACTCTCCTTTTGGGTGTAGTATACTGTGCTATGGCATGGCTAGCTACTTGACGGACATTACAGACGAGTGAAAATTTACAAGACGAAGATGACCTTCGTCATTTAGGTAATGATTCAAATAACAAATTACAACCTCTGCCCAATAACTGCAATTTTAAACATGGCTGCTGCTTGATGGGGATAAAAAGCAGGGTTTCCCCAAGTGTATTGCAAGCCCGGAGCCCGGCCCCACTGCGGGCCAAAGCATGTTTTTTATTTTTTTTTATGTTTTTTATGTTTGTTTTGTACTTAATGTATTTTAAAGTTGTTGTTTTTTTTTTAATCAAAATATCAACATTCACAGCCACATAATTATTTTCTATTTTTTTTACTATTTAAAATGTGTAAAATGTTATTTCATTGTTGCACGCTGCGCATTGATTCTCTCTCACATTCACATGATTCTCTCCCTCACTCACTCACACAACGAAACCATCTGTGAAGAGCCTCTCCCCTCCCTGCACACTCGGAATCAAAAAAGGGTCGTGCCACATGTACCACCATGGCACCGGTTCCCTGTGCGATTGATATCTACCCGACCCAGTCGCAAGGCAGATTTCGGTGCCACATTTGGGTGCCATGCCCAAAGTTGCCATGCTTGACTGATACACCACCCTCCGGTGCTCCGGAACCATACGCACCTTCACTAAGATTCCGGTTTGGAGCGCGCCGCTCTCTCTCTCTCACTCTCTCTCTCTCTCTCTCTAAAATAGCCCCGATCTAAAATTTCTCTTTTTTTAAACTGAAAATAGTATTATAGTATAATAGTATTCCATTTGACTGAATTTCCTTATCAAACGAAACAAAAATAGGCACCTTGCGTAACTGGGACATTCCCAGCATCACTCTCTTAACCCCCTGGCCCGCACTTGGGCCACTGTGCCGAACAGCTTTTCCGGGGGTTTTTTCTTGGATTCGCCTGCGAGTATCCAAAGACGTTTGAGCATATAACCATTATTTTTATCCTCTCATCATTCTCCAAACATGTCCAAAAGAGCCAAGACAAGGCACTCAGGTCCTTATTGGTCTATTTTCAGATCAATATTTGTCAGGACTTTGATCACCTGATAGTAAGTTCTGTTTTTAACATTTGCTCATACCTTTCAGCTGGCACGATTTTCTTCCCAAAATGTTTAATTTCCGTATTTTAATAATGATCATGTTATATCAAATTGCAGCTTAAATGCGGACATTTAGAAGAGATTTGAGAAGATGCATACACACTCAAACACACACACACACACACACACACACACACACACACACATACACACACACTCAAACACACACACTTGCAGATGTATTTTTATAAGCTTCAGCATGTGTTGAACGTGGAAGAGCCACCTGCTGTACGCTCATCTGGACGACAGCACGGCACCGACGTAAAAACACGGGAGAGCTCAGGGCCATAAAGAGAGGTGTGGCAGAAAACAGGGGGAGGGGAGGAGGCAGAAAAGAAGAAGAGGGAGAAGGGGGGGGATGCGTAGTGTTTTCCGTCTGTGGAGTGGAGGAGTCGTAGATTACACAGCTGTCCTGGGCGATTTCAAACCTCTTTCTGGTCCTCAAGTACACAGCTGTGTTTGCTGGAGCGCTGCCTTCTCTCTCGATCGCTTTCTGTCCCTCTGTCTGTCTGCCCTTTCTCTCCTCCATCTGATGGTCCGTCTGCGTTCCCCTGCATCTCTCTCTCTCTCTGCCCTCAAACTTTTCGCTTTCTCTTCTGCCCTCACCTTTTTCTCGTTGCCTAATTTTCTTTCTCCCTGTCTCTCTCGGTTTCTCAACTTTGCCCTCAAGGAATTATTATATGGACACTTAACATTAAATTAAACAAACAACACGCACATAACAGGCGCCTACACGGACACACGCATGCACGCACACACACGCACACACGCACACACACACACAAAGATTTATCTGTGCTTGGCAGGGAGGGTCCGCCAGATGTGTCTGATCCAGGGCTGATTCCACCACTGGCTACCAGACAGGGAGAGAGCGGTGAAGAGGAGAGGAGAGAAGGAGCGGGAAGTAGAGTGCGAGAGGGAGCAGAGGAGAAATTAGGTTTGGGAAAAGGAGGACAGGTTACGGGGAGGGAGCGGTACACCAACAGGACGGTTGAATAAGAGGAGGAGTGATGGGATGGAGGGGAGAAGTGGGGAAGTAGGGGTGATGGGGGGAAGGGGCGCAGAGGGAAGGTGAGCAATGAGGAAAGAGGAAAGGGGGAGATTGGAGGGGGAGAGAGGATCGGTCAAGGCTTAATGTGAAGGTGGAATCACTTAGCCCTTTGTAATTAGCGTGTAATTACATGTATAGATTATAATTACAGTCCTGGTGTTTCTGCTGCTGCTATATTTTCATCAGGTCAGGCTGGAGCTGGAGCTCTGCGTGTGGCAGCGCTCTCAGATCTGCCTCGGTGGTGGTCACACTGTTGGTGGCAAAGACTGGACACACTGTGTGTGTGTGTGTGTGTGTGTGTGTGCACTGCCAAAAAAACATAAAACATACATAATTTAACTGGGAAGAGTTTCAGGGCGCTGGTTCTCAACTAACCCCATCAGTCCTTTCCTTTCCCCACACACCCCTCTCTCTCTCTCTCTCTCTCTCTCTCTCTCTCTCTCTCGTTCTCTCGCTCTCTTGCTCTCTTGCTCTCTCTCTCTCTCTCTCTCTCTCGCTCTCTCTCCCGATTGACCAGGGAATGAGCTTCCCACTATGTATATACCTGCGTTCATGTTTCCCTCAGATTATGAAACCCCACCAGAACAGCTCCAGGTTTATGTGCCCTCGTCTTCACTCTGGCGGACCCCACCACCAGCAAAGGAAACAACGTGTAGAGGAGCACATACACAATACAAAATACATTGAATGGCTGTTTCTTATGAAGAGCGAGCCAAATAAAAGTGTCAAATATGTTTATTTTTTAAACAAATTTTCGACCAGATTACCACTTTAACAAGAGCTACACACTTGAAGTACAGTGTTTTAATAAGATCAACTTAGAGAGCTTTTTACCACTTTAATTGTGAGTGAAGTGCGCTCACAACTCTGTCCGAGCTCCGCCTCCCAAAGCAACACCTTTTAACTTTTTTCGGTCTTCCTCAGTGAGCACCACCAACCTGCTGCTGGCAAACCATACCAACATGCTGCTGGTGTACCAGGAGGTCACCCTGAAGTGGGCCGCCCAGCTGTCCTGCGTGCCCATCGCCGTGCGCCTCGCCAACTTCCCGTGAGTACACACAGGAGGTGGTTTCACCGTAGCCTCCCTTTAAAGAAAGAAAGGCCTCCAGAGGAGCCTGGAAAACACCAAACACAAAGACAGGGGGGCCCCAGAATGTTCCGAGTGTGACACCATCAGTAATGTACAAGTATGAAGCTACGGCCATGCCGCCAGCGACGGGGCTTCTGTGCCCCTGGCGTTTGTGGGCGTGTCGGCTCAGAATGGACTGGCTTTTGTGGGCGCACCAAACACTTCAAACCTCTCTCCTTTTCCATATTTAATAAGCAGTCTACTTATTTTTCATTAAAATGGTGTAGTTGGTTGACTTGGCAAAATAAACAGTCTCTTGAAATTCTTTTTGTAAATAATTTGCCATCCGTCCCTCAAAATAAAGAACTGTCCTTGCTGAAGAAACATAAAATGACGTGTTCCTAATTTTATCGATAGTTTAAGTGATGTTTTTCGTTGAAAGAAATAGTAACAATACGTGGCCCGGGCATCCATCTTCCAAGGACCAGCGTCATTGAGAGCGTATCTTCCCTCCGATTGGCTGTCGCCTGACGCTCGGCGCTGCTCATTTGCATAAAGTTGAAACCTGCTCAACTTTTTTTGTTGCCGTGAAGCTGTCAGCTCGTCGCCGGTCGTCGTTTGCCCCCCTGCAGCTCGGTCCCCTGCAGCTCCGCCCCCTGCAGATCCGCCCCTGCAGCTCCGCCCCCTGCAGCTCCGCCCCCTGCAGCTCCGCCTCCTGCAGCTGGATGAAGCCGAGCTCCGTTTGAAATGCATCCCTGCCTGTGGCTCTGCAGCGCCCCCTCACCGTGTGACCGTACCATTAGAATGAAAACTCGACTTCGCAGGATGTTGAAGAAACCCCCAATAGTTTTTTTCATTGGCTGCTTTATTTAAAACATCTTCAAAGAACCCTGGTGTTGCTTTCTGAACTCGTGTGTTGAGTAATTAATTGCCAGGGAAGTGAAAGTGGGCTGGTCCTCACCCTCCATCCCAGATGACTGGTTGCATTAAAAGCGGTAATGACGCCTCAGCTCAATTAAAACAAGATCATGTAACTTGAATATAAAATAATTATTTACAGGCTCCATTACAGGGGTAAAAAAATAGATTTAATGTTGAATCCAAGCTGATGTTTTTTTCCACCCTCTTTTTGTTCTTTGGTCGGTCGGCCTTTTAACTGTTGTTGTGTGTGAGGATGCTCCGTCGGAAAGAATGACAAAAATAGTTTGTATATTCACTTACAGCACACACACACACACACACACACACACACACACACACACACACACAACAACAACAACACACTCATTCTGTTTATCAGCCTGTGAAATCCACTGTGATCCTCCCCAGGAAATCACCTAACAATCTGATCCAGATGGCCAATCACAACACAGCAGGGTGTGGTCAGAGCTAATCAGCTCTTATTCCAAACGACCACAATCAAACTGCAATTTGACTCAATTAAAACACAAACACGGTTCTGAAAAATGATGCTTTCTGTGAATATGTGTGTCTTTGTTTTTGTTTGACTGTGTGTGTGTGTGTGTGTGTGTGTGTGTGTGTGTGTGTGTGTGTGTGTGTGTGTGTGTGTGTGTGTGTGTGTGTGTGTGTGTGTGTGTGTGTGTGTGTGTGTGTGTGTGTGTGTGTGTGTGTGTTTTAGATGCACTTGATAGTGTGTGCCTGGGTTTTATTTGGATAAAAGTGGGGGGGGGGGTGTTGTTCTAAAGCACCAGATAGTTATCATCTTGTTCGGTGTAATGGAGTGTGGGAGAGGGAGCACACACACACATCTCACACACACACACACACATCTCACACACACACACACACACACACACACACACACACACACACACACACACACACACACACACACACACACACACACACACACACACACACACACACACACACACAGTGCACATGTAAGTCTAAAATGCTTACAAAGTGAGATGTTGTTTTAAGACCAAGGATCTGTGGTCACATGTTATTTTTTTCCATCCTTATCTTATTCCTCCTGATGTGAAAGTAAAACAGCAACACACTGCGTCCATGGCGTCACAGCCAGCTCTTGGGTGTCAATGGAAATGGAATCGAATAAAGAAATCCGCCAATGGAAAACAAATTGAATAAAGAAAACAGGCGTACTGTATGTGGAACGCTCCACCCACAGGGTGCGGGTCAAGGAGGAGGAGGCGGAGGCTTGTCGCAGGTAGCGTCGGCCCTGGCGGCGGGTTTTTATGAATTAAACAACACAAAGGCTCGATGGCAAACGAGAACGTAAACAATGTGCCACTGTGTTGACTGGTTGGCCGTCGGTAGCGATAGGGTCACAGTCTCCCACTGCACCACGCACCTTACCCGCTGAGAGAGAGCAGACCACAGGTAGGAGCCCCCCGCCCCCGCTGAGTCGGACCAATCGGCGTAGGGAGGAGTCGGCGCTGGGTCCGGCAGAGCCACGCTTGACCACGCCCCACCTCGTCCGTCAAGCTGCATATTATGTTTGAGACTGCAGGCCTAAAACAGGCAACAGGCAACAGGCAAAAACATTTTCAACGTTAATGGAGCCGTGGGGCAGCACATGCACTTCAGTGGTGAGAAGATGAAGAAGATTGATTTCAAATTGAATTTTAAATGAATTGATAAAGTGGAAAATGGGCCAAACATGTGAGTTTAACAAAGCTTCACGAGCTAAAAGAGATTAAAAAAATATATTTAACCGGGCATTGAGGATCATGAGATGTCACTATGGTGTGAAAAATCTTGAACTATAGAAAATAATTTCACTGAGTTAAGTTGAGTTAAATTTATTTAAATGTGTGTTGTTCCAATACACCTACTTATATGTACACATTTCACATGTTTAGACGGAATAATAATTTAAAATGATTGGCAATTCCAATGATCTAATGTAAATTAGATATACATGACTGCGTTCCTCTCCTGGCATGCGACTACCTGACCACATCTCTGTGGCAACAGACATACACACAAACAAATGGATTGAAAATAATTCAATATGTTGTATCGTACATACTGGATGTGAGGTCAGAGGGAAATTGTCAGTCATGCAAAGGAACAGAGAGTTGATGCAGCGAGTGAGACAGACAGCTCTCTCTCTCTGTCTCTCTCTCACTGTCTCCCTCTCCCCCAGTGGACTTGGTCTTCCTCTGGTCCAGTTCAGCTTTCCAAACAGCTGCACTGTCTCATGAGTTCTTCATCATATTTATGGTCATGACTAAATCGCTCTCTCGCTTGGACTGTCTCCCTCTCTCTCTCTCTCTCTCTCTCTCTCTCTCTCTCTCTCTCTCTCTCTCTCTCTCTCCTCTCTCACTCTCTCTCTTTCTTTCTTTCTTTCCTTCTTTCTTTATTCCTTCCTTTCTCTCTATTTGCCTAATCTCTCTTTAAATCACTCTCACACACACACACACACACGCATATACTATGTTGGGACCATATTTCCTATCAGGTTTATTAGGGTTGTGTGTGTGTGTGTGTGTGTGTGTGTGTCTGTGTGTGTGTGTGTGTGTGTGTGTGTGTGTGTGTGTGTGTGTGTGTGTGTGTGTGTGTGTGTAAAGTTAAAGTGCTTGTTTTACGCCCCCCTTAGACGTCCTCCTGTGCAGGTGTTAGGGCCAACTGCTGCTCCGAGCCTGAACCCCCTCCGTGTGTGTGTGTCTGTGTGTGTGTGTGTGTGTGTGTGTGTGTGTGTGTGTTGCTTGGTGCCTCACTGGCCTGAACCCACAACACATCTGCAACCAGTTAGTGCACACACACCTACACTCACACCCAAAAATTGTATTGCCTCTCCCTCCCCCCTACTAAAAAGCAACCCTTGGATCTCACACACACACACACACACACACACACACACACACACACACACACACACACACACACACACACACACACACACACACACACACACACACACACACACACACACACACACACAAACGGAAGTCTATGTTCAGGTGTCAAGTAATTACTAATTTAAATACACAAGCCTTTGTCAAACTGGTTTATAAAGGGGTGGAATTGTAGATGTGATTACTTTAAGCAGCACATAAGATGCATGTCGATGGGGGCGAGGCTTATTCTGTGCAACTGTGTCATCCAGTAGGTTGATACGTACACTTCATCCGAAAAGGCATTCAGACCCTCGATCGGATACAGACATCTCCACGCGGCAGATTTATGCATCAGAGCTTTTGGCACGCTGTTTGCGACTCTCCGTTGGAAAAGAATGACCGTGTTGTTTTTGTTTGTCGGATTCTATGCAAAGGTGGCTTTAGCAGTGTCCTGACCAGAATGAACACAACACATAAAAAAACAAAACATCAAAACAAAACAAAACACATCCACAATTAAAAAAAAATTAAGAATAATTAAGAAACCATTTCTTCATCATGTCCTGTCATGAGTATGTCTGTGTGTATTTATACTTTGTTATAATCATGTAATGCTATAAGAATCAGGGCGATCTGACTGTGAGTACCGACATCTGACGTCAACGTTCACACTTTCCTGATGAATGGGGAAAATCGACCGCAAAGAAACTTGAAAGTCTTTTAACAAGTCTCTAACGAGTCTTTTCGGTTAGCCAAATTAATGTCCGCGGCCGAAGGAGTTCATTTAAGAGACGCCCTAAAGTATTGCCACAGTCGTACGGGAGCCATATCTGGCGCTGACGGGTGAGCTCATTGTAACACGTACGCAATCGACAGGCTCAGAGCGAATGTAATTTCCCTGCGATACCACATGGAATCACGGTGACATTCCCTGTTCCCTGCTCCTCTCCTGTCGCCCCCTCACATCCGCTCCTCCTCTCTCCTCCTCTCTCCTCCTGTCGCCTGCAGGGAGCTGAGGGGGGTGGTGGTGACCCTCAGCTCGGGTGGCCGCCTCCAGTGCTCCTACATGGGGACGGACCCCTCCTTCTTCTCCACGCCCAAGGTGGATGCCCGCGAGGTGGACTACGAGCAGCTGGACATGGAGATGAAGAGCCTGCAGAGGTTCATCAGGGAGGCCACGCGGACTCACGGTAGGACGGAGCAAGAGCAGTCAAACTGGAGAGAGGGAGAGCGGGAGAGCCACGGTGGTTCCAGTGATTCGCTGGGTTTCAGATGCCAAATCATGAGTTGGGCGGTGTTCAAGTCTCGTGTCCATCTACTGCTCTCTCTTCATCTCTAAATTCTTTCTTTGTGCCTCTTTTTTTTTTTTTTTTTGTCTCGGACAATGACAGAGTGGTTCAGGCCGTGACTGCGTGTGTTGTGTACTTCTCAGACATCCTTCATCAGGCAGACGCTGAGGAGGACCTGACCGTCACAGCCACTGTCTCTTCCAGCATGGACGACCCATCGGTACCACAGCCCACACCGTGACCACAGAGACAGACACACACACGCACATACACGCACACAATGGTTTTATTTTGTCTCTCTCTCTCTCTCTCTCTCTCTCTCTCCGCAGCAAGCTCTGATTCAGGACATCGATGGTCTGCCCGTCCCATCGGTCTCTGTCAAGGTGAGCTATGGTGGCATGAGGACACACTGATGACATCACAGCGGGCCAATTAGCTTGAAGCAGCTTGTGCAGTGCTGTCACGCAGGTTTTGACTCGGGAGGCGGGATTAACCTAACCTCTAAACAGTTAAGGCATTTATCTGTAACAACAAATACAACACAGTTCAAGAGAAGAACTCTTCATCGACACGCGTTCGAGTGTCCGAGTTTTGCGCGGCAGTAGGTCCTGACATTGGAAGGATGGGATTTGCCCCGAGCCCCTTTCTCACAAAGTGAAACCCGGTCTGGGTGCGCTTTAAACCTGTGCTAATGGCTCCGCTTTCCTCCCCTCCCTCTCCCTCAGGTGAAGGTGAAGTCTAACTCCGTCCTACAGGGGCCCAAGCTGACCGTCTGCGTCCCGCCGCCTCTGGCTGTCACTCAAGACCAGTTTGCCCTGGAACCA
>NC_137195.1:5399205-5401705 GCF_960531495.2 Zeus faber
GAGCCCGAGGGTTAAAAGCCCTCCGCTGAAAGACGGGATGACAGGCGAGGAGGGGCGGGGAGAGAAGGGGAGAAAGTGGCAGGAGAGGGAGAAGGCGGAAGCGAGGGAAGGGTTGCGCGAGGCGCAGCGAGGAAACGAGCGTCAGGGGGGAAGGAAGACGGGAAGAGGAGGAGAGGAACGGAGACGGAGAGGAGGAGGAACTGGAAGGGGGAAAAGAAAGGAGGCAGAACCAGGCTGTCCGGTTGACGGGCAGTGGAGGCAAAGTCTCCCTTTCTCCCTCGGTTTGTCTTTCCTCCGTCTGGGAGAGCTGGATCTCCTTTCTGCTCTCTGCAGTAGGGTGGGGAGGTGGATGGGAGATATATATATCAATTATAGATTTTACTCGTACTGTGTTTTATAGTCACTGCACATAACCTGTAAGAGTACAAAGTAAAAGCCCGTTACGCGGTTTCCCCGTGCACCGGGTGCGGGGGACCCCGGGGTCATCAGGTGTCCCCCGCAAGCCCCGCCCCCGATGGACAATCCTCATTATTTCAAAATCCCCCTGTCAGGATTTGACATAGCGCTGTCACGACCCCTCCAAGGATTTCCTGACAAGTATTTCCTTTCTTCACAGTTTCATGAAACACTTTCAGTCAAAATAACTATCATCCGACAATTATTGAAAGTTTGTATTTATATTTATATTAAATTAATTATTAATTATTATATGAATATTTATTGTAGACTGATTATTTGTTATAATTTGTTAGCAGTGGTGTAAAATACGTAATGACTCTCCAATGGAGACCCCCGCTGACGCACGGATTGTTTACTCTTCCACATGGATCATTTCGATCGGACCCAAAACAAGGGAAAATTGCCCCTCTGCAGCAAAACCTTACGGCTTTCTTTGTGAATCGGACGCCAAGACGGCACAGGTAGCGGGCGCAATTCATTTCTTTGTCAATTCGCTCCTCAGTTTGTTTCATAAGCTTCGTCGCTGCAGGAGGCCAGCCTCTCAGAAAATAATCTCCTTGACGATGAGGGGAGGAAAATGTTAAAACTTCCTGCGTCCAGGGCGCTCCTCCAAAATGCAAGGCACGTAGAATACAAAAGCGGTCAGACAATCACTTCACTCACATTGACAGTTAAAAAAGAAGCCTCCCCCAGATTCTGGTCTGATTAGGCCCCGTCATTGCAGACGTTTTTCACTGTTTTACCAGATATTACAAGATGTTCAGAGCATGGAGCCTCCGGCTGATGGTTGGGTACATGTAGTGTAAAGTCATTTACCAGAAAATGTGACCGTTACACCGACAATTCCTCTGCCTGTCTGGCCTCACTTGGCGAGGGACAATATTTAGTAATATATCAACACACACACGCACACACACACACACACACACACACACACACACACACACACACACACACACACACACACACACACAGACACAGCCCATAGCTTCAGTTCAGTCACCTGTGGCCGACTGTTCTCTGGAGGCCTTCTCAGGAACATCACGGCCCATTACACCACCACACCACCCTCTGTGTGTGTGCCTGTGTGTGTGTGTCTGTGTGTGTGTGTGTGTGTGTGACTTGCTGAAGCCATTAGCTGTAATATATCCTTTCCTCTCTGTCTGTATTTGATCCTGCGTTTTCTCTAGCATATTTACTCCCATTCCCCCCTCCTCTCTCTCTCGCTCCCTCCTTCTCTCTCTGTGTCCCTGTTGGTTTTGGTGTATTTAGAAAGGAAGCTACAAGTCATCACCTCTCTCTCCCGTGTGTGTGTGTGTGTGTGTGTGTGTGTGTGTGTGTGTGTGTGTGTGTGTGTGTGTGTGTGTGTGTGTGTGTGTGTGTGTGTGTGTGTGTGTGTGTGTGTGTGTGTGTGTGTGACTTTGGAGGGTCTGGTTAGTGTTGGTATACTGTATCCTGTCCTTTCAGTACCTTGAAAATGCTGATTCCTCAGGTTCTTTCAGAGAGAGAGAGAGAGAGAGAGAGAGAGAGAGAGACTACATGGCCCCGCTCTCTTCATTTGCGTGATAATCTTCTTGTGTGTGTGTGTGTGTATGTTTGTTTTTGTGTTAATATCCGACCTTGTAGTTCTGTATGTCTGTGTTTATTCAGGACTGTTTTCTTTTTACATTTGTGTGTGTCTGTATTAATATTTGCATATCTGCCTGCCTTTCTGTACGTTCTATAGGTGTGGGCTCCTCCACTGTTCTGACATTCTCTGCGTTCCTCAATGGCCGCTACTCCCCTGCTGACCTGACTGGAGACATAGCGGTGTCCTACAGCTCGCCCACAGGTACACACACACACACACACACACACACACACACACACACACACACACACACACACACACAGACACACACACACACACACACACAGCCACATGTGTGTGTCACTGAAAGCTCACTTTAAGCGGTGTACATTCAGTGCATCCTTTCCAGCCACATTCCCACCTGTGTGACATCGGGGATGACGACGAAACATTTCATCGCAACGCATTTCT
>NC_137195.1:5406705-5409205 GCF_960531495.2 Zeus faber
ATACACACACACAGACACACACACACAACACACACACACACACAAACACACAAACACAGCCACACACACCAAAGTGGTGACTAGTGAATGGTGACGGTGAATTTGAGATGGAAAAATGTTTCCCTTGGCCTTAAACAGCTTGTTAGAGCTCTCTCTCTCTCTGTCTCTCTCTCTCTCTCCCTCTCCCTCCCTCTCTCTCTCTCTCTCTCTCCCTCTCCCTCTCTCATTCCATCTCATCGTCCCTCATTTTCTTTCCGTCTCGTGCAGCCATTCCTCTCTCCCTCAACCGTCTTTCATCACTCTATCCCTCCATCCACCTCTCTCTCTCTCTCTCTCTCTCTCTCTCTCTCTCTCTCTCTCTCTCTCTCTCTCTCTCTCTCTCTCTCCACCCCTGGTCTGGCCCGATGATCGTCTCCCTCGTGCCCCCCATCTCCCCTGATCTCACCCCATCTCTGTACCGCTCCACCCCCTCTCTCTTTCTCTCCGTCTCTCCCTCCATCTCACCACCTCTCCTACCTCCACGTCCCATGTCAGCTGCAGAAGCTTCTTAACAGAAAGGAAGACGAGAAGGGAGGCCGTGCGATCAGCGACAAACGTACGGCGTAAAAAACCCACATAATTCTAATTTAAAAATAAGTCAATAATAATTCTGACTGTCCCCGTTCTCTTTTTCTTATTAATTTTTTTTTAAATATCAACAAAAATAGCTTTAACTTAGTATGTTTAGTGTATGTTTAAGCTCAACTTTTGAACACCTTTTTTGACTGTAGTAACTATTTAGTAGGCTGATAAAGGGCACAAAGTAGAAGATGGACAGATGCAGTTTGCGGCCAGACGGTAACATAAGGGGAGAAAGCAGCGTATTTCAGTCCTGGATTCCAGCATCCCTGGCGCTCTGCTGACGAGAGACAGGCCCGCTCAGATCTGTTTCTGGGAAACGCCCCTTGTTTTATTTACCCTTTTATCAAGGTTTTATAATGGTCTCTCGCTTTCGCTCACACTATAAACTGTGTTTATATAATTGTTAAAGTATTATTTGGCTTCCCTGGTATGTCTGTGTTACTCCTGTGTGTACTGAAAGGAAAACAAATTAAGGTCATTTTATTCTGGAGCGTCTAACACACATTTGTTTAGTGATTCTCAGCCTTCAAGGGTTCAATCACCAGGGAGCGCATTTGATTAGATGTGGGGTCAAGGTGGGGTCAAGGTGGGGTCCGTTTAATACAGATCAGTTATTTCAAAGCGTGTGATGCAAGTAAGAAATCATTGAGGATCTCCAGAGGATTTCACAATCGGAACTCTGTGTTCTCTCTCTGTCATCAGGCCGTCGATCCTGGTCTCACTGCCTCGCCCCAGAATTCTGTCTCTCTGCCGCTCTTTTTCCTCCCTTTCCCTCCCTTCTCCTGCTATTCCACATCTCCTCTGCATCCCTCTCTCTGTCTCTCCTCAATATTGTTCCCCCTACCTCTATCGCCCCTTCTCTTTTGGTATTCAAGTAAAGTATACATTTCCACTTAGCACCACATAGCTCCTTTCCTCTCTGGGGGAGTTGCCCCTGCCACACGCCACCCGAGTGGGGTTTTCAGGGCCGTCCGGCATAGAGACACAGATGATGGGGTTGAGGAGATACCAGTTTATTGCAGGGAGGGGGCTGCATGGAACAATCCCCGGAGCAGATGGACAGCATGTCGTGACAAGGGCTCCTCTCCCGAGTGTGTGTTGGGATGGGGGTTTTACCTGTTGCCCATTAGACCAATCAGCGAGCAACAGGCACACGGCCACACTGATCCTGGGCCTCAAGTACCTAGACCCAGGGCAGGTGTGGCCGCTCAAACCACTCCACCCCCACGCCACACTCTCCTTTCCCCTCCTCTTCTCTCATCTCCCCCTCTTTCTCCCCCCTGACCCTTTCTGTCCTCTTCTCGCCTCTTTTCTCCCTCCTCTCTCCCCTCTTCTACTCATCTCCGCTCCTCCCCTCTTTTCGGTTACAAGTGAGAAAATATGAACACACACACACACACACATACACACACACTTTGAGCCTTTCTAAGCAATTCACCTGAAAAACCGCAGCACAGTTTCATCCGATGCCGTTGTCCTTTCCGTGTCTCCCTTTCTCCTCACCTTGTCATCAATCCCTCTGTCCTTCTCTCTCAGGTGTTCCCAGGGTGCATCAGTCCAAATTTCACCTCCCGCTCCCGCTTGTGTGCGTGCCTTCGCCTTCGGCCAAAAGCAGCAAGCACAAGATCACCGTGGACATCAACAAACCCCCTGTCAGCCTCAGCTCTGTCTTCCCCGGTACCTTTCCCCTCTTCCCCTCGCTCTTTGGTGTCAGTTTCGCTGTCACCGTCTCTTATTGTTTTCTGCCTTTCGTCCTCCTTTCTCTTCTGTCTATCTCTCTTTCTTTTTCTCCAGAGCTCGCTGAGAAATCAGACGAGAAGGATGGGAGCAGTCTGGCCGTTCAGTTCCTGTCAGGGGCCCGTGTCACGGTGCTGGCCTC
>NC_137195.1:5411705-5419205 GCF_960531495.2 Zeus faber
CGCCAGAAATGGCACAGCTCTGTCGGACAGGTCAGGATTTGCATTCCCGAAGCCCTGGCATGACGTTTCCATGACTTTCTTCTCGCCCTGATGCTCCTTGAGTTTATTCTGGAAAAATTCAAGCAGCTTGGACGTGTCCTGTTGGTGTTTGGTCTGGAGGTGGCGGTGCAGTTGTCATGGCTTCAGAGCTTGGTTTGATAAAATCTCAGAACACACCAGGCACAGCGGTAACGGTTCGTCTTCCGTGCCTGTCCAAAAAAATCCCAATGGTAAATATTCAGCGCTCTACTTTCTCCGAACTTTCCTTTTTTGTTTGACAGGTGGGACTGTCCCGCCTGTCCCATGTCCCGCAGGGACTTGGCTTGTGGATGATGTACCAATGGCTTCTTTCCTTTTCATTTTGCCTGATTGTGCCAACCATCCATTTTGATTATCACCTCAAGTTCATAAATGCACAGGTGCATGTCGATCGTGGTCTGCCTTGGACGCAGTACGCTCTAACATAAGTTCCTGTCCTGTTGTGATGCATTTTTGAAGGTATTAAAGAAAAAATACCATGAAATTATTACTTTTGTAATTAATAACTATTTATTCATTTTTTCAATAAAATCAACGTGTTTTGCCCATGATTTGGCAGCCCACTTGCAATGCCCTGGTGGGCCACTGGTGAGCCGCGCCCCATAGTTTGGGAATTGCCGACCTCAACAAAGATACAGTATCTTGTGTTTCTGTGTTATGGTGTGTTTGTGTTGTGGGACGTACATGTTTGTACCAGAAACAATGAGCTTCTGCTGGTATGCATTGTGTTGACAGTGAAACATATTTCTGTCTCCTTCTGTTGTCATGGAGTTTTATTTTACTTGGATTCCCATGCTAGTCTGTGTGTGTGTGTGTGTGTGTGTGTGTGTGTGTGTGTGTGTGTGTGTGTGTGTGTGTGTGTGTGTGTGTGTGTGTGTGTGTGTGTGTGTGTGTGTGTGTGTGTGTGTGTGTGTGTGTGTGTGTGTCTACTCTACCGTCTTCCTGAAGTTACAAAGTGATGGTTCCCTGGTCCTGATGTTTACGCCAGACGTCGGCGTGGCGGTCATTAGTTCTGCCGCCCATTAGCTCCTCGTTAGAACTGCGTGACATCATCACGTCAGGTGTCAGTACGTCACCATCTGACCACAGCTGACTAAAACCATGCAATGGTTTTAAACAATGTGTTGATTTAATGCACATTAACTTTTGTTTCAAATGACTTCACTTGATATTGACAGTACATTTGGAATTGAACTTGTTTAATCCGTGCTAAATTGCTGTATCAGTACTAAACATCGGAGTTGGGTTTATTTTGACTTTGTGACTAACAGTGTTCCAGCTGCAGGCATGCCCTCTCTTGATGATGATTCCCTTTTTTCTTACCGTTGGATCTTTTCCGCCGTCTTACACACCAAGGGCAACGGAAATAAACAAAACAAAGTTGTGAATATGTTGGAGGCCATTTTGACGCGGCCAACACACATCGATCAGCCACGACATTAAAAGCACCACGAATAACACTAATATTGTGTAGCTGCCCCTCATTCCGTCAAAACATCCTGACCCGTGGAGGCATTGACTCCACCAGACTCTGAAGGTGTCCTGTGGTATCTGGCACCAAGACGTTAGCAGCAGATCCTTTAAGTCCTGGAAGTTGGGAGGTGGGGCCCCCATGGATCGGGCTTGTCGTTCCAGCGCATCCCACAGATTCTCCGTCGGATCGGACCCTGACCCCGCCCATCCTCATGGTGTTGAAGAAAAGGTGATTCGTCAGACCAGGCCACCTTCTTTCATTGCTCCATCACGTGTCCATTGTAGGTGCTTTGGGTGGTGGACAGGGGTCAGTGGACACTGTGAGCGCTCCCATACGCAGCAAGCTGCCATGCACTGTGTGTTCTACACCTTTCTATCAGCATCCTTTTTGGCAAGTAGAGCAGATACTTTTTCCTCATTGGTTGAACTTGTACCTATCGAAGGCTAAACCTTGGAGAAATAACCATTGTCCCCCGGAAAAATAAGCAATTTCACACTGCAAAATTCCATTGTTGATATGCAAGTTTGTTCTGGCCTTTAGTTGCGAATGTGCTTTCTAGCTGCAACTAATAGCTTCTGCTTTCTCCCCTCCTATATCTGTTTCACCTTCTCCCACTCTCTCTTCCTCCTCTTCTCTAACTTTCTCTCTCTCTTTCTCCCTTCCCGCCAATCTGTGCCTGGCATGCGGGAAGTTTCTGACACATTATACACTGTAATGTATACACGCCCGCCATAATGGAGGCTATCGATAAGTACTCGGAAGAGTGATGGGGCTCGTGAAATTAATAATTCATCTGTGTGTGGGGAGCTCTGTGGCCTGCTGAGCTCAGGGAGATGAGGAATCCTGCACGGCTGCTCCCGCTGTATCTCTGGGATGTTCAGCTCGGAGTCGTCTCATCTTAGCGAGACACCTGCTCCTGTCTAGCGTCCACTGGAAACAGCAGTGAGACAGGCTACATGTCATCCAGTAAACACACACCTCATCGATGGTCTTTCTCATGATCTTTCGGTGGTTATTTGTTCTACAGTTTAATTATTTCTTTCTTTAGTCCTTTTGTGTACCTTTTTGTGTGGGTCTGTCTGTCTGATGCTGTTGTGTATTGCATACGCGCTCAGTCACCTTTTTCCCATTGCCTGGAGAAATGCTGTTTTTTTCCAGTGCATCACGTTCGACGTCACAAACACGCCGAAAAGGGGCGTGTCATGGTTCCAGTGTGATTGGGAACAAAACAGTAGAGGAGACAGCAACTTCAACGACGACATAAAACTGTAAAACTTGAAAAAAAAGTATTTTGAGCCCTTCAAGACAAGCGGATCGTTCATGAACGACCAAACACCACAGTAGAAGCAGCGTGGAGCAGCAGCAGCATGGGTACTACATGCTGCACCGGAGCGTGCACTGGTCCTTCGCCTGTGAGGAGCGTGGATGTTCTCCGCTGTGCTCCCCACGGTGCGATCCCTACACTCACAACAATTCCAGTCACCCATGCAGAAAAATGTCCATAACATTTGATTTTGGATTCTAAATGGGGATTTGGATATTAAATGATGGAATGACACACGGATGGTAAAGGTAAAGAGTCCAAAATCAGCGGGTCGACCTGGGTGTCCTCTTCGCATCAGAGCCGATCGGAGTTGGAGCCAATTAGAACCCGGTGTTACCTTTCCTACTGGTGACAATGGCTGATTGTCACCGGGTTTTTGGTGCAGTGGGAAAGGGGTATTATATATTGATGTTATAGAATCTTATAACCTAAATGGCTAAAGCCACTTCCAACCTGCCGGAAGAACTTCAAAGCATATAGACCTGGCTAGACTAGCCTAACCTCCAACGCCCCAGAACCAGCCCTTCACAACACCATCATAAAGATCACCCGGACCCAAATGTCCCGGAGGAGTTCAAATGAACCTCGGGAAGTTGTGGGACTATGGCATTGAGGTTGTTAAACTCCCAGGAAGCCACAGGTTAACACTAACATTCCCGCTGACGTCAGATGGGGAATGGAATGTGCGGCTAATTAGGAACGCCCGGGAACCAGGCACCTCTTTCATTTCAGCCAAGAGGAACGTCTGCTCGCTCCATTTTCAGTGTCAATCTCCGGTAAGGGTCGGAGGGCGGGGTCGGTGTTGAGGGAATTCCCCCTCTGCAGCCCAATGGGCCTCTGCACGCCTGCCGGGCCGGGCCGGGCCGGGCTGGGCCGATCTCCGAGGAATGGCCGGGAGATAAGAGGAGTGCGGTGGTGTGCTGTGCATTTAAACAGGCCAGGATGAAATCTCCCTTGTTCATTCTCCTCTTATAAGTTATTCATGGGACCTTGAGGGCTGGCTGAGATGATGATCTCTCTCTCTCTCTCTCTCTCTCTCTCTCTCTCTCTCTCTCTCCATGATGATGATGATGGTGCATGCGTGCGAGAAGGAAAGTGAGATGACTTCCATATCAACTTTCATTGGCAGTTTTTCCAGCCATTTTATGACGGATGACTCTTAGAATATAGTCCAACAACATGGCGACAGCGTTTCACTGCCAAAGGATGAACACCGTACACTCAGCACGGCTCCATATGGTTATTTGCAATTACTTTGTAACGTCTTTATAAATGTATTTATTACAGCTTAAACACATTGCTGCACAATTTCACAGGCCGGACAATTTTGTACCTTTTCACTTTGTTTTGTTTTTGTGTGTTTTGGAGGTGTCGCGGTTGAGGTGTCTCCCTCCGCCACCTACCTCTCTCTCTCTCTCTCTCTCTCTCTCTCTCTCTCTCTCTCTCTCTCTCTCTCTCTCTCTCTCTCCGTCGCTCCTTTAAAAGCCATCCGTCATCACGACCTCTGTACTTCACGCTCTCCCCTTTAACTGGTCTTTGATTCATCTGTGGCAGGCACCTACAGGTTAGCCTAGCGGTGGTGTTCCCCAGCTAAGCTGCTAAACTCCAGGTGGGGCGTGGCGGGACGGGGCGCGGCGCGGCACGGTGGGGCGGCGTGGCGGAGCCTTCAGGAACAAGCACAAGTTTGTGGATTTGGACGAGCGGAGACCGAGAGGACCAGGAGGCTGGAAGCTTTTCAGTTTCCATAAATATTTCCTGACGTTGTTTCCTCTCAGGTGAAATGCCAGTCGTTTGTTAGTGTAAGCGTTAGCGCGCGAAGCTAGCCTTGTGCGCGGCGCTGTCTGGGAACCTGGGCTTCAGGCCGGGCTGAGCCAGGCCGAGGCTCCCTGTAATTAGGAGTTCAAACGCTGGCTGATCTGGCTGACTGACAGGCCCTCAAAGGGCCTCTCCACGGGGCCCCTAATGGAGGCCTCCAGTAGACAGCAGCTTGATTTATTTGGTCCCAAATGGAGCGCTAAACACGGCTAAACACAGCTAAACACAGATCCCACTGTGGACCTCAGACCTCGGCCTCTCACTGAGATATATGTGCTTACTGTGTGTGAGCGTGTGTATGTAGGCGTGTGTCCTAGCATGTATAGATATGTATACTCATATTTCTGTGTGTGTGTGTGTGTGCGCGCGTGCGTGCGTGCGAGCGTGCGTGATAGTGTGAATGCAGGTGTGTACTTTTATGATTTTTTTAGTGAGTATGCACAAATCAATGTGTGCAAATCCAGGTATGAATGTACTTTGGTTCTTATTATATTAATATTCTTATTAATTAATTTGTGTGTGTGTGTGTGTGTGTGTGTGTGTGTGTGTGTGTGTGTGTGTGTGTGTGTGTGTGTGTGTGTGTGTGTGTGTGTGTGTGTGTGTGTGTGTGTGTGTGTGTGTGTGTGTGTGTAAGCTTCCAGGTACCCTGTGTGTTTGTGTACAAGATGAAAGGACCAGAGGGAGCTGAGGGATTTCCTCCCTCTCTCGGCCATTCTGTCTCTCTCTCTCTCTCTCTCTCTTCCCCTCGATTGCCCTATCTCACGCTTCCTCTCTCTTTTCTCATTTTTTTTGTCTCTATATCTCTTACTATAGGGATACAGACACTCTGCTTGGCATTGCACACACACACACACACACACACACACACACACACACACACACACACACACACACACACACACACACACACACACACACACACACACACACACACACACACACAAGGTGAATGGTGTATAGGGGTCATGGTGGTCTGGTATGTTTGTACTCTGACAGCCTGTTTATGTGACTGTCTGTCTTATCAATGAATGTCTTTCATTCAGTCTTTCATTCACTGCCTGTATGTGTGTGTGTGTGTGTGCACGCCCACGTGTGTGTGAGCCCCATGGGGAAGAGGGCAGAGAGAGAGAGAGCGAGAGAGAGAGAGAGCGAGAGAGAGCTTAAAAAGTCTCTAAATGTCATTAATCCAAGTTTTCTAAATATTGACCCATCGAAGCCATTTTATAGTCTTCAATTAAAACTGATGTGTTTCTAACGTCAACATAAACGGCATGTCAGATTCTTACTTATCCATCTATTTATTTTGGTCAAAATGAGTCAAGTTGTACCGCATCGAATCCCTGAGCTACCGCGGGGGCAATTTGTCCAAAAATAAGTCTTCTATTATTAGAATCTCTGTGGTGCCTGCGGCACCTGTGCGGCACCCAGACCAGTGACGAAGCAATCACGTTGTTTTAGTCCTGACTGTAGTTTTAGGCACCTGTCAATGTAGATGACCCTTTTCTTATTATTATCTTACTATCTTATTATTGTTATTATTCCTACTACACATAACAGTGGGATCACTGACTTTGAAGCGTTTGAATGAATGAGAACCCGACGCAGCCACGTCCCGTTGTCTGGCACCCGACCGCTTTGAAGAGCACGAGGACATGAGCACGGTGTTCGCCCATGGGTGGTGGCGCTGCAGGGCTGGACGTCAGGTTGCCCAGTTGCCCCGGGCGACCAGATTTGGGTTCCTGTCAACCATCTGGTGCGGTCTGGTTGCCTCGATGTCAACCACGTTTCATATGGGTTATGATTATATAGGATCGATATCACTCAATTATACATTGATTAAAATCCGGCAACCGTTTTGTCCACTCGGCAACCACTTCTAAAAGTTATCGTTGGGCCCTGGTCACCCTCCCTTGTTCGATGGAAAGGGAAAAGCAGAGGGCCGCGAAAGAGAAGGAGAAGGAGGGAGCTAAGATGGAGCAAAAATAAATGCACCTTTTAAATGAACTGTCTCTCTCTCTCTCTCGCTCTCTCTCTCGCTCTCTTTCTCTTTCGCTCGTCCACCCGCTGACAAAATCACAGAACAACTTTTGGTTTTCAGTGTCTCTGTGAAAATTGACTGATCTCCCTTCATCTCTGCTCCGCTGTCCTTCCTTCCCCGCCGTCTGCTTTCTGTCTCTGGAGAGCGGTTCCAGAGTTTTATAACTGTCTGTCAGAGCAGCAAGGAAGAGGAAAGAAAGAAAGAAAGAAAGAAAGAAAGAAAGCAAGTGAACCAATGCCTGTTGTATAGACAGTCAGACAAGTAGCAGGAAAAAGCTTGACAGTCTAAAAAATATTACAAGATACAGAAGATGCACAGTGCACAAGATGAATGAAAGGGCTACGGACGGGGCTAAGTGCCACTATGGTCGCCTGTATTGACTCGATGACTGACTGACTATAAATAAAAATAGATGAATATAAACATAGCTGGGATATTTCTGTATGGGATGAATGACTATGTTATCGCATGTTATCATGCATTATTTGCAATTTTATTACAGTACATTGGACGCTTGTTGCATAAGAACCAATGAACCATGTTTGCAGAGAATGTTTCATCCCTTTTCAGAACTACACAATGAAAGCGTTCGATGAATATTACAAAAACAAAAAATAAAGACGACCACACACATTGTGCTGCTGCCCTGCCAATGCCAAGTTCAGGAATAATTGCACACCCCAACTCACTGACACAGTGTCACAAAGCCTGCCCATCCTTATCTGGCTCCGTTGGTCCTGTCTAACTGTCTAACTGTCTTGCTGTCTTACT
>NC_137195.1:5421705-5429205 GCF_960531495.2 Zeus faber
GTGTATTTTGTGTTGGTGTGCTCATGCGTGTGTGTTTGTGCACACATAGACACATGTTTTCAGAGCGGAGGTTGGATTACAAAGCCATCACTGTGCAGTTCCATAGGATTAGCCTGCTACGTGGAGTCCTCATCTCAGACAGGCTGCTGGCCGTGTTAGCACACATGCGCATGACGACATACAGTATACCTGGCTTCAGCCTTCTGACTTATTCACCAGCGTCAGAATTTCTTCTTTGTCAAACTCTGCAGTTGTTGATCTCCCGCCAGCATCAGGTGTATTTTATTGGGACCGGCGGTTAAACGGCATAAGCCTCTGGTTGTGTGAAGACTGAGAGAGAATGGTGTGGATGTTTCTGCGTTTATGCGTGTGATAATTGGGGGAGGTAAAAAAAAAAAAAGGAAAAGAATGCAATGAAAAAAGAAAGAAAGAAAGAAACAGCATGTGTGGGAAGGGAAATCAGCATGTGCTGGGAAGGGAAATCAAGTAAAAGGAGGAACGAAAGCAGATGGACGGAGCAAATATTTGAAGGAATACTGCGGAGGGAGAGGTGCACACGTGTGTGTCTAATTTACAGTCAGGAATAGTACGTGTTATGTCTATGGTCTGACTCTTGTTTTGGGCTTTCACACAAAGATGAAAAACATGCGCATGCATACGCACAACTTACTCTCTCACTTACACACACACACACACACACACACGGACCACAGACCAAAAGCATGCAGAGGACCAATAACTCACATTTTCTAAATGTCCTTTCATCTATAAATGGTGGAGAGGACACTGAAGACACTGTCTTCTTACATTCCTTCGTCAGGTTTTTTTGGTTGCTCCAGCCACTCTGCAAAAATGACATCCCATGTCGCCTCTCAAATCGACGCTCTCCGGGAGGTGGTGAACGCCCGCCGCAGCCAGGCCATCGAGGGCTTTTTGCATGAATCCTCCCCGGAAGAGCCGCTTGGAAATGTTGCGACTGCACAGGTGCCACGTCCAACTGCCCTGTTGACCCAAGCCTTCCACTCATGTAGGAGGATGAGTTTTGTAGTAGAAGGAATGTTCATTTGACAGGGAGGGAGGTAGAGGTGAAACATATAATGTATGTTTTGTATGGATACAGTTAGGGTTGCCCCCTGAAAGACGACAAGCCGAGTCCCCCCCTCACACCGATTAGTCGATATAGTCGCATTGAACAGCCGAATCCAATTCGACGGACAAAATTCTGAGTCGGGTACAGTGTCTAATATCAGTATAATATAATATGGTATGGTATAATATAAAATAAAACAATTATGCAATGTTGGCATGTCACATCATTTCCCTTCCCAGTATATTTTTTATTTTATAATATATAGTCATTATAGTCATTAAATAATAATAAGAATAAGAATAAAAAGAGAAGCTGTGATTGTAAAAACATAACTGTATATTAAAGTTCCACCAATAAACCTTTAATTTAATATAATTCCCTGCCCTTGCCTGCCGTTACATTCCCGTGTGTGTGTGTGTGTGTGTGTGTGTGTGTGTGTGTGTGTGTGTGTGTGTGTGTGTGTGTGTGTGTGTGTGTGTGTGTGTGTGTGTGTGTGTGTGTGTGTGTGTGTGTGTGTGTGTGAGAGCGTGTACGTGTGTGTAATGAATAGTTAGTCCGGTTCTGTTTGATTACAGGCCTCCAAATAGAGACTGAGAAGCTAAATATGACTACAGACTATACACATGCACGCACGCACACACACACACACTCACACACACACACAACTCTATCCTGATGCACACACACACACACATTTACATACATGCACACACTGTACAGACTCAAACACAGACAAACACCCCACCACAAACCACATACACACTGGCTCCATGCAGTCCATCTGGAGAAAGACGGAGAGGCACTATATGGAGGCAGGGAATGAATGAACGAATGAATCAATGAATGAATGAATGAACGGAAAAAATGGATGAATTAATGAAAAATGTGGTAATTTAGTCCATCCAGATCTCTTTCCAGTCACAAATTCCAGATCACAGTTCAGAACATATTGTAGGATTTGAAATGAAAGTCACGCGTCCGGTATTCACTCGTTGGGATGTCCTAAATGCCCATGCTGCCCGCCCGTGCCTCACGTTAAGATCTCCGTTCATCCCGTGGGAGTGAGATGACATCCAAGCATGTAGGTGTATTGTCAAGGATTCCTCGTCGTCTATCATGTTCACTTGTATCCAAAGACAATGGGGGAAAAAATCTGGACACCGAGTCACAGTGCGAGTTGGCTTTAAATATCTCTCTGTTTTTTTGGCACTATGCGCTGCTCGCCTGGAATGAACTGCAAACCAGTTCGCAGTTAAACGTTGGAATTCCTCACAGTTTTGATTTGAGTTATTCCCGACGACGCTTGTGCGGCGTCGACTCTGCGAGGCCCAGCTCAGCTGTGCGGTGACTTTTTGGATGTTTTATCGTTCCCATTTCACCTGATCTGAACACAGAGATCCATCTGAATAAAACAATATTCATGCGTTAAACCGGACATTATTTTTCTGTGCTCTGCTCTTTGAGCAGATACTTGAGCAAATCAAATTAATATGAAAGGATGCAACCTGTCACACACATTGACACACGCCTGGAGTGGAAAGCATTCCCAGCTGGCGTGAGAAAAAGGCTTGGGACTATTTCACATCACATGTTGTTAATACTGTGTGTGTGTGTGTGTGTGTGTGTGTGTGTGTGTGTGTGTGTGTGTGTGTGTGTGTGTGTGTGTGTGTGTGTGTGTGTGTGTGTGTGTGTGTGTGTGTGTGTGTGTGTGTGTGTGTGTGTGTGTGTGAGGAGGTATCCCTGGTGTCTTTAGTGAGGGAGGGGGTGTCTGAGTTTGTTTTTGTCAGGTGTGTGTGTGTGTGTGTGTGTGTCTGTGTGTCTGTGTGTCTGGACTGAATTAAGTGCTCTGCTTTTGAGAGTAAATGTGTGTTGTGTCAGCGTATCTGTTTCACCTTTGACCCCTTTGACACATTGCTACACAGCTGTAATACAGCTCTTTATGAGCTGTGTGTGTGTGTGTGTGTGTGTGTGTGTGTGTGTGTGTGTGTGTGTGTGTGTGTGTGTGTGTGTGTGTGTGTGTGTGTGTGTGTGTGTGTGTGTGTGTGCGTGCGTGCGTGCGTGCGCGCGCGCCTGTGTGCGCCTGTGTGTGTGTTTCTGTTGGAGACAGTCAAGGTGTCCTGCAACTTCAAGCCAAGTTTCCTGTCCTGGGTGACCTGTCACTCTCTCATTTTCTCTCACTTTATCTCTCTCTCTCTCTCTCTCTCTCTTTCCTTCGCTTTATTTTTGCAGCGGCTGTTTAGTTTAAAACAGGCCGGTCATGTCTAGCTGCAAACTGTTGCTGTACTGGGAAGCTCCCAGTGGACAGCAGTAGACTGTGGTTGCACTGGTCAGCCAGCAGTGGACATAAGACTAGAAGACTGGTCGTCCAGGTGTTAAATGTGAAGAGCTATAGGAATGTTAAGCAGAAAGCTCTCTGTGCTGAGGTCAAAATAACACAAATTCCTCAAACAATTTTGATGACAACAGTGACATTCCTACATTCCGATGGCGGCAATTAAACGCAATCTTATAATCAAGATACAAAACACAGAAAATCCTTTAAAGGCCACTCGAGTGACCCCCCCCCCCTCCCACACACTTGGTCCAGGCCAACTCCCTCATCATTCTAAGCCCTGGGTGGGCTGGTCTCATCCACTTATAGAAGGGGGGGGTCAGCGCTAAAGCTGTTGAGGTCAGCTCCCACAGCAACTGCACCAGGGCCTGGGGCTACTGGCTGGCTGGGGCTAGGCCCTGGGTGGTAATCCCAGGTTGGGTGTCACTGTGGTGGGGCAGCCTCTGTAATTTAGTCCCCTGATCTATCTGGGGCCTCCAGGCTCTGAAGACCACCCTGATGGTCCGTGTGTGTATTTTGTAAGTTTTCCTTTCTTGGAGAGTGTTTTCTTGTGCCTTGCGGAGTTCGACCTATATATGTGTGTGTGTGTGTGTGTGTGTGTGTGTGTGTGTGTGTGTGTGTGTGTGTGTGTGTGTGTGTGTGTGTGTGTGTGTGTGTGTGTGTGTGTGTGCATGTGCGTGTGTGTTGGGACGTGCAGTGTGTCTTATCTGCTCCTTTAACCATGTTTCATAGGCTGAAAGACCTAAGGCTCCATATTTAGTCTGACAAGCTAGGGGGAGAAGAGGGGGAGGGTTTGTCTACGACATATTACAGATCAATCAAGAATATAAGTCTTTGTTCCTGACCGTGTGAACACACGTGTAAAAGACAAACACCCCCCCCCCCCATCCTCTCTCCATCTCTCTGGCTCTTTATGTCCCAGAGAAAACACGGGGTAAGGGCTAGTCTTTGACGGAGCCGGGGCAGGATGATAAATCACCCTGATCTTCACACAGCCCAGCTCCTGCCCGGTGTGTGTGTCTGACATTGCGGGAGGACAGAGGTGAGCTGGAGGTTCCCTGCACCGAAAAAGAAACGGCACCTTGACACTTTTAATTGGTTCCGGGTTTGTTTATTTATTTTTCTTGCGCGGGTTAGCTTCACATTTAAGGTGCTAAACTGACACTTTTGTCCGGGGCCTGCATATCCCGACCCAGCGCGGTTCCTTTAGTCGATCGCCAAGGTTACAAGCAACCCATCACCTCTGGTGTTGAGCCCTTCGAGTGCCCTGACAGTATCTCTGCGTCTTTGGCTGGAACATCTATGATAAAGTGGGTTTGGCTTTGTTCAGACCGCAGGTGAATGATGCCCAGATCCTATATTTTTCTTTTGCCCATATGTAAACCAGATTTTTTGGACCACAAAAAAATAGCTTTAAATGGCTTTTTCTTTTAAGTTGATCCAATACATAACCAAATGGCTCACAGACATCCAATACTACTTCTATTTCATACTATTTGTTATTCCAAAAAGAAGAGTGATTGCTGTGATTTATGTATGAATTATATTTGCAGTCTCCCTTTGCACCGACCAGACCTCTCTGGTGTCTTTTGTATGAAAGCTCTTCTGATCCCCGTTCTCGTTTCTTAAGCTGCTTTCACACATGCGCTGCAATCCCGAAATGATCTGTACATTACCCGGAGGAGCTGTATGTGTGAACGCAAATGTCCGAATCCGTTGGACCGGACATTAAACTGACTTTACACAGCCAGCACCCGGGTACAAAGTCTGTGTAATGTCTGATTGAGCGGTACGTCTCAACTGAGCAGGTGATTCTCCGGAGACTTCACAACGAGCGAGTGGCGAGGGTGAAGAAGGGTCATTCAGCGATATTATCCTGAGGCCTATATGCATTTTCATTGCTGTCTGGATAAAG
This sequence comes from Zeus faber, assembly GCF_960531495.2. Lineage (NCBI taxonomy): Eukaryota > Metazoa > Chordata > Actinopteri > Zeiformes > Zeidae > Zeus > Zeus faber. Next base: position 5,427,043 of record NC_137195.1, read on the forward strand.
CAAAAAAAAAACTCCCGTATCACATATTTAGTTTGTTTTGTATTTTTAACATGAGTGAATATTGTGCATTCTGGATTGCTGCACTATTCATTTTGGGAAATAAATTAGAATGGTTCAAATTTTAGTCAAATGCCTATTGTAAGTCAGCTTTAATCTCAAGTTTGTAATTTGACCTACAGTTTCCCAGCAATCACAGTTTCATGCATCAGAGCTTCCGGCAATTCATCAGATCAATCTGAGAAATCGTTAAAACTTGTGACGATTTCTCACTGGCAGAGATCAAACCATGTGGAGTCTGGGGGCTGGTTTCAAAAGATGCTTGGACAGAAGGTACCAAGCTTCGGGGGCGGGGCACGATGTGAGCCCCCTCTGTTTTATCCACTTCGCAGGGAGGAAAGTAAAGAGTGGAGATCAGCAGAAGAGAACGGGCGTCGATGAGTGTGGGGAGGGGTGAAGAGCAGAAGAGAAAAGGGAGGATTTATGCAAGGGAGTGCATATAGAGAGGAGGAGGAGGAGGAGAAGGAGGAAGAGGAGGAGGAGGAGGAGGAAGAGGAGGAGGAGGAGGAGGGAGTCTGGTGTGTGGTGGAGCCTTCCACTGCAGCTGACAAATCAAAACAGGTCGACCTCGCCGGCGGTTGCCAGATCCTATCACCTTTTCCCCCCCTTCCGTCCACACCCCACTGGAGCCCATGTAAACACAGCTCTGCTCGCTCTCTCTTTCTCTTTCTCTCTTTCTCTCGCCGGCTCCATCCCTCTCTCACCCTGTCTATGTGCCGTTCTGCTGACGTCCTTTAATCTGCGTGAATCTCTTTTTTTTTGCCCCTTCCCTTCCTTCTCCCCTCTTATTGCTGTCTCTGTGTCTAGATTGCTGTCTCTTGCTCTCTCTCCATTTGCCCCTTACCCTTACCCTGCCCCCCCCCTTGCTCTTATCTGTCACGTTGAAGACAGTGCTATCAGCGTTGTCTGTCTCGCGGTCGTGACCACAGACAATGGTCTTTACTGTCTGTCTGTCTGCCTGCCTCTATCAGCAGGGATGAGGCCAGATTCTAATCCTGAAGCAACTGTCGCTAGCAAGCCGCCGTGAAACTGTCTATCCTCTCCCTCTGTGTGTGTGTGTGTGTGTGTGTGTGTGTGTGTGTGTGTGTGTGTGTGTGTCTCTCTCTCTCTCTCTCTCTCTCTCGCGCTCTCTCTTTCGCTCTCTCTCTCTTCCGTTTATATGAGAATGTAAAAAAGACATAGAGCAGAGGTATGCTATGAATGCTGGAAACCCCGCGGCGCTGGGTTAGGGGTGTGTCTGGTAGAGATACACGGATACCATATTTAAGTACTGAGTACTTGCCGATACGCCGTTCCAATTTGAAGCCCGCGGTTTTCACTTAACGGTAATTGTATGATCTCTGACTTTGACCCTACATGTTCATCGTTTTCAGTAATTTAATTTATTAGTTAAAACCAAGGGAACCGCACTCAGGAGTTCACGAGCACAGTATCATCAATCCCATTCGGCTCGCTGCGATCGGCCAGAAATGGCGGTCGCAGCGACGACGCTGTGAGCGCGTCAGTGAATGAACAAAACACCTGCCAGAGACCTTTTGGTTGTGCCTTTCCCTCTCCGCCCTGTCGTTCTCGATTCTTCCCCGGTTAACGTTCTCCAGCCACGTTAGATCCCCCCCAAAAAAATGTTCTGCAGTTATCACATCCACAGGCGCTCTTGTTGCAAAGAGTTACATAATGCAGGTTTAAGAAGCAGAGAGCGGTGGCCATGTGGCGCACAGATTGTGAGCTTTCCTTCGAGGTGTTGGAAAACAGTACCTTGTACATATCATTTGATGTAATTGTCTAAAATTGTAGACGATGGGAAAGAGATAGAGCGGACACATTACAAGTGACCGGCAACGGCACGCACCACACGGGCTGCGGCGGCCGCCAGAGGGACGGCTCTGACGCACGCACCCCATCTGGGACCCGGTGTGAAGGCGGCCCGGGAGGCGTTTTGCTTCAGCCGCCGCCGAGTTGAAAGCGCCCAGTGTCGGCAGTGGCGTGGTGTCTCATTTTAGGGTCCTCCGAGGTGTGGTCTCTCCGTTGGGCCGTACTGTGTTGCCATGCACACACACACACACACACACACACACAGACCCACAGCTCTGTTTCAGGCATGTTTAA
>NC_137195.1:5434205-5439205 GCF_960531495.2 Zeus faber
TCAGTTAATGGCCCTGGCGGAAGCGGCGGAGGAGAACAGGCTCCTGTTGGAAGAGGCGTGTGTCCGACTGCGTAGCTCCACCCACCTGCTGGTGCTGCTGCTGTGCATGTGGCAGGGACTGACCCCAGACCAGTCGGCCATACTGGAGGCCACACTGCTCCCACTGCTGCAAGACACGGCAGCGCTGGTACACACACACACACACACACACACACACACACACACACACACACACACACAAAATACAAAGCTGTTGCATATTTCCACATCAGCTTATCATGATGTGTCTCTATCAGTACTGTCATTTACATGAAATACACAAAGACTATTTGCATTGTTTGCAGTTTAGTGTCGATAAGAAGCAGCTCAGTTATCACCGGTTGCCATGGTATTGCTCAAAAGCACCCGTCCATAGACAAACACACAGCACACTCTAATAGGCATACTGGTACACCGATGCTGATATGCACGCACGCACACACACACACACACACACACACACACACACACACACACACACACACACACACACACACACACACACACACACACAATAACACAAACACATGCATCTACATATAAATAACTCCCCTACTATTTCTAACACACACATGCTAAAATACAGACCCACATGCACTCACACTTTGAGACACACACACACACACACACACACACACACACACACACACACACAATAACACCAACACAATGCATCTACATATACATAACTCCCCTACTATTTCTAACACACACATGCTAAAATACAGACCCACATGCACTCACACTTGGAGACACATACACACACACACACACACACACACACACACACACACACACACACACACACACACACTTTCACGGACATTCATTCATAGGTTTAAAGGTCATAATAAGAGAGAGTGTGGTTGAGAGCGGGCTCTTTGATCAAACTCTGACCCTGAGATGGCTGTGTCACTTTGTGTGTGTGTGTGTGTGTGTGTCAGGGGACATGGAAGGCCATATAAAAAGTGGTGTTGACAGAGCTCCTCCGTGAGCTGCAGTCGGATGATGACAGATTTCTCACCCCACAGAGACCGTGTGTGTGTGTGTGTGTGTGTGTGTGTGTGTGTGTCTGTCTCTGTATGTGTGTGCCTTTGTGTGGGTGTATTGCACATGTATTGCAGTGTGTTCGTGTGTGTCTTTCAATTGAAATGGAGCAATAAGGATCATAGTTCTGGGTTTAGGACATTCAGAATTATGTGTGGAAAGACATGCTGTTTTAAATACTCTCATACATAGAATCAACACTCACAGACAGACAGACAGACAGACGGAGAGAAGATTCTAATGTACTGCAGATTAGCTGTGGGGGCGGGGGACCACTCGCCATCCCTGTCGTGACCTTTCCCCTTTTCCACGACCTCGCAGGTGAGGCCATCACAGGTGGGTGAAAGTCCTTTTCTTGCTGAGTCTGCTTTCAATGGAATTCCATCTGGGATAAGCCCCTAGACCAGGAATTTCCTAGACCAGTCTGCAGAAGAGAGGGAAGGGTGAGATGGATTAGGTGAAGGGCGAGAGAGTCGGACAGACAGAGAGAGGGATTTGAAGGATGAGGGAGGGAAAAGGAGTGGTAAGGACTGCAGGGAAGAGGAAAGCAAACAAAGAGAAGGGGGGGGACGTTAGAAACACGTTATTTTCTTTCTCACCGTCTATTTGTTATTCTTTTTACTTGTGCTTTCATTTGTCAACCTATCCATTCACCTCTCCATTTACCTGGACCTATTCAGCCAACATCACCCTGTCTCTCTGCCCATCAGATATTACACATCTACAGCCATCTTTTCATCAACTTGAATTCATTCGTTCAGTTTGTCATCACACACATGAACCATGCAAGAGCCACAAACCAGACACTACAACCACACAGCGTCTTTCTTTTTCATTTGTTTCTCATTCCACATCTTGTATCGTGTCATTCATTCACCCCGTGTCCCGTCAGCCGTTCTCCTCGTCGTAGTCCTCTCCTGTCTTCTGATCGGTCTCTAAATCTCCCCTGAACTTTGTCCGTCCCTCTGACTATGAGCGTTCTACAGCCATGGAGGGGGAGAAGCATTAAAGGGGCCGTTTACTCTCTGTTCCACCTCCTCCGTCCCCATCCCCACCCGCCTTCATCTGATAACCAGGAGCTGTCTCTCTGATCCCGGGGGGGGGGGGGGGGGGGGGGTCGGGTCTCTAAGTGGAGGAGTGGGGAGACTTGTTGAGAGGCAGCCACTTCACTCTTTAGAGAGGCATCCACTGACCCAGACCGAGGTGCCTGGGCGGTGGTGATCATTATGTGTCTCTAAAGCCCGCCGGTCATCCATCACGCCGCGCTGGATTACAATATAAACCGAGAAAAAAAAAAAAATTATGCAAAGCGCAAATAACTGGAAGAGTTTAACAAATGCACGACAGTCTTCTTGGATCTCCTTTAGACCAAGGAGACACGTCTGTCCAGTAAGGAATTGTTTTCATAGTTTTAAATTGTTTCAATTTGTTGTATTGTTTTAATTGAGGCAATGGACTTGATGCAGTCCATACCTGAAAGTCAATGATATAATAGATTTTAATTTAGAATAATGTGAAGAGGAGGAGGTAAAGCAGGGGAGATGTTTTTGGGAAAGGGGAATGATCATGGAGGGGAAGAGGAGGGGAGGCCGGTCACGGGACTGGCGCTCCAGTAATTGATCAGGCATCTTGTTCAGCCTGGCCCCAGTCTGCGGCGCGACGCAGCCAACAATCCACCTCCTCTACTTGATTGTCACTAATTTCCGAGGCAACGAAATGAGGCCCCTAAGTGTAACTGTTACAACACTAAGCCGTGCCAGGTCGGGCTTTCCAATAAGTGTATTTTCAGTAGGACGTTGATGGGGTTAGTTAGGGGATGGGGTTGTGGTGATGATTTTCTCCCCCAAGAGGCTCACTGCACAGCTTTGTACTTTGTCAAATTGTCAATTCTTGCCCCTTAAACGACTTTAACAGTCCCGTTCAAGACGTCGGGACGGAGGGCCCGCTGTCTGAGCCTTTCTGCCGTCTCTTTGGGAGTCCCTCAGGACCCTTCGTTGGACCCGGCGGCATTTTTCTCCACGGCCCTCCGGTAATGCCGCAATCACACCTGGGATTTCCCCTCTTGTCGAACTTCATGATCTTGACACAGACCGTGGATGTTTCCATAGCCGCTGCTGTTGGAACAGGCCTGCAGAGTTTGCTAATGAAAGCACGTTCAGCCATTTGATATATTTCTCCGAGCACGGTCATTTGGCTAAACCGTGTTACTCATATTCACCTACGCTTGCGTAAGAACGACTGTGGAATTGGCTTAAACTCTTAACTCAAAAACTTCAGAAGCAACAGTTTGTAGGACTTTTATCCAGAGCGCAGGGACCTTCTGCATCCACTGCTCAGGTGGCTTGTCACTACAAAGATGAAATAAGTTGGACAAAGTTATCAGAACGTGATGTCATATTTGTGTATATTGTATAACCTGGGCTAGAAATCCGGCCCCAGGACACAGGTTTCTGTTGCCCGAGGTCAAGACAAAAGGATCCATAACCTTGTTCATAACCAGGAGAACGTGGCTCCTTAATAAACACTGGGGATCTGGGCTGAAGGCACTATGACATGCCCTTGACATGGATTTACGTTTACTTGTCGCAGAATATTACGTTGGTAGTGATTGTACGTTGTACCTAGTTATACCCTTTGCTTTTAATTTCAGTTAAACTTTCTGTGAATGTATGCTCACTGTGCACATGACACATTCCCGAGGGGGCACTAAAGCTCCATTTAACTGGCAGGAACAATAATGAACAGTGACCCAAGCTTGATGCTCTGACCCCAGAGCAGGGGTTCCAAACCTTTTTATTAACGGACTGGACCACAGCACACCAACTGTTCAAGTTGGTTTGCTCAGTTGGCAAGAGAGTGACTGAGAAAGTGTTCTCGGAAGTCTCTTATTGTTTCATTCAATTAGGAAACTGAGTAATTTAAATCGATCTACAATTTAAAAAAACACACTTTTTATTGACTTTGTTTGGAGGAAAAAAAATCTCTCTCTGATCGCACAGCGGACCAGAGATCGCTTCTGAAGTCATTCCCGCCCGCCTTCTCACGGCTGGGCCAACCACTGGGCCCGGTGGTTGGCAACTTCTGCCCCAGAGTGATCAAATGATGCCGGGGAAAGCAATTTCTACAGAGTTCCCTGGAGAAGCAGATGCAGAGGATGTTATTTTTCTATTAAGACAACAGAATTGCACACCAGGCAAAGGAAGAATCAATCAGAGGTTTGTTTTGGGCAGCTTGAACAACATTGAGCCATTACGTCAGGGGTTCTCAATCCTGTTTTTAGGTCCAGAATTGCAGCAACAGCAATTTGGGAGTGCGACAATTATTATTTGGGAGCCAGCACCTTTCATTTTAATACGGATAATTCACATGTAGCCCAATAAGCAACAGATGGAGGCTAAATAAAAATCTTACCATACTTTCAAAGCCAACATTTTGAGTTTGATTCGACTATCTCATAGGCTACTTTTATTAAATCGTAGAGCATGGAGCGGGTGCCAAATAGATTATATTGAAAGGTTTATTTATTTCAAACCTTATAAAAAAATATATCCCCAAAATATCAATGTATTAATCTTCGAATATTCTGCAAGCCTGTGCGCATATCAAGCGACCCTTCATGGGGTTGCGACCCCAAGGTTGAGAATGTCTGCATTAGATGTTTCTAGACCGGTTCAGAAAGCTTTATCCCACAATTGATTAGCCTGGCCTCTTTCCAAACCGGTCCGCCTCTGACCTTCTTGGCTCTTTTCACTGTAGTTTGATTTTCATTTGCAAGGGGAATGGCAGGGGTTTAGCATGAGGGAGGTTTAATTATCTCCCACAGCATGCGGAGACCAGGGGTTAAGGAGGGGGTGATTTGTTGTGCCAGGTTTCCCCAGAAACCCATTGTCGGGTCCAGTATGCGTTGTTCACAT
>NC_137195.1:5441705-5456705 GCF_960531495.2 Zeus faber
GTATTACCTTTGGATTATTTGTTATGGTGAAGCAGCAGATAACTTGCTTCCACTGTGAACATGATCATAAAGTTAACGTACAAACACACACACACACACACACACTCTCGCTCTCTCACTCCCCCCCGCCCCCCCCCCCTCTCTCTCTACTACAGTACGTGGTCCCTATAGTGTGTATTTTATAACTATTTTCACTGTTCCACTGGTTGCTGTGGTTTGGGGCCTGGAGCTATTTTAGACTTAAAGAGAGGGGAGAAGATGTGCTGTCTGCGTATGTGTGACTGTGTATGTGTGTGTAAATGTAAACCTGTTTGTATCTGAAGAAGGATATACTGTAAATAATATAATATATACATCCCGTATGTGATCATAGTAATCTTTTGTGTAAATGCTCTACACCATTCATCTTTATTCACTCATCTGCCAGAGACCCAGTTAGTATCTGTGTCATTCAGTTGGCAATTAGAAAGGGCTTACGGTTTTCCTCTAGTCCTTTGTGAAGCTAAGCAGAGTTAATCGCTGCGACAGAGCAATGTCAGTCAGTTTGAGGGAGCAGGACTGACATCATAGTCAAAAGTCCCACCAGGACTTTTCTCTCCTCATTTGATCCCTCTTTCGCACTCTCCCCTTGATATTTATTACGTATAGATCTACAAGGGTGTGTGTGTGTGTGTGTGTGTGTGTGTGTGTGTGTGTGTGTGTGTGTGTGTGTGTGTGTGTGTGTGTGTGTGTGTGTGTGTGTGTGTGTGTGTGTGTGTGTGGGGGGCGGCTGTGTATACTGTGGAACCCAGACAGAACAGATCAGGTGTCTGATCTGTTCTGTCTGCCACCGCACATACCCCACTCCAAAAAGTATATCTGTAGTATGTGTGTGCCTGCGCATATTTTTGCATCTCTGTGCGTGTGCGTTTGTCTTCATAAACACAGTGGTGCTGGGGGTGGGGTGGGGGGGGATATTGAAATAGCGACAAGCCCACAGCCAAATTGCTGGTAACCACAGCAGCACTCTGTCACCCCTGTCTCCAGACCGCATCCCAGAATACAACAGGAATGCCTCGGTGTGCACCTCCCATCTGGAGCGGCTCTTCAAACCCTGCGGAGCACTGCGGAGCACTGCGGAGCACTCCGGAGCGAGGGCGTCTTTACATTTAGCTTCTAATAATAGGAACAGGAAACATCTCGGTGGAGCCCATAAGAAAAAACAAAAAGCACGTAGCGTGTACTGGCCGTGCCGTGGGTTTTGAATTCAAGCCGCCACTTTAATTGCACGTTGCCCATCTCCCCTGTCACTTTCTCCGCTCTGCGGACGCTCCGGCCTTACATCAGGAAATATCTGAGCAGTTCCAACAGGCGCCATCTTGACTGTCCTTGCAATGTTAAAAATGGAAAAATGCCGATAAATCTAGTAATTAAAAGTGATGACAAGAAACGCTGGGTTGGTGTAGCTTAAAATACTTGCGTTAGAGCTAACGTAAATCATTTGACAATGAGCTGGCAATCCAACTTTGAAACTTTTAGACCATTAAACTTGAAAGCAGCACTGTAAGTATTCTAGCTGTTAAACAACCTTAAATTTCAATGAATATCAAGTCACCCCACAACATAATTAATTGACATTTTATCTTGCCATTTACGAATTATCGAGACGCAAGTGTTCCATATGCAGGGGTAAAAGGAGAACTGATGAAACAAAATGATCGCTCTACGTTTATTCTGTTGCTCACTCCAAAGTAAATCTAATAAAGGACAAAGATGTTCTGACTCAAGGATTTAGTCTCACTCAGGAAGGGTACGTTGGGGAATTCGTGGCAATTTCAGGTTGTTTGCTCACAGTGTAAACAGCAACACGAGAGCGTCTGACACGGTGCTCCTTTAAATAACGTTATTATCCATCTGGTAGCCGAGGAAATGCATCGGCCAGTTCATGTCGGCTGTGCCGTGAAACACAAACATCGGATCTGGGATGAAGTGGTCGGTGCCCAGCTCAGCCCAACAAAGACGTGCCCACCCCACAACGTTTTTAGAAATCCAAACATCTCTTGTTCTTGAAGAGAAATGCAGATCTGTAAAGCTTTCACGGACTCTGTCCAGACTATTTCCGTAGCTTTGCATTCAGTACTCCGAATACTGCTGCAGGTGGGGCACTGTGGCTGTTATTAGTTTGTGCCACTGGCATGACTTGTAATCCTAAAACCAACAGTTTACACTTTACACTGCACAACTTACAATGGCACATCTAATCTTATTAGTTTAGTTTTTTTAGGTTTTTTTTTGGGGGGGGGGGGCTGAAGTGTTTGAGTCTTAACCACAGTGCTGTTGAAGACAGATAATCAAACCACCGCTATAAATATAGAGCCGAGCCGGAGGGAGAAAGTTCTGCAGCGACAGAAACAGCACTGACCACACCGCGCTCCTCCACTGCAGCTACTATTTAGACTGACGGAGAGAGAGAGGAATGTCAGAGAGCTCATTGGATATTTAGTGTGTGTGTGTGTGTGTGTGTGTGTGTGTGTGTGTGTGTGTGTGTGTGTGTGTGTGTGTGTGTGTGTGTGTGTGTGTGTGTGTGTGTGTGTGTGTGTGTGTGTGTGTGTGAGTGTATGTGTGTGTGTGTGTGAGCGAGACTATTTTCTGCAGGATGAAGTTCTACAGAGGTTGGCTATTTCCTTACCTGATGTTGATGTAATGCTTATCCACACACACACACACACAGTCTCTCTCTTTCTAAATTGTGAGACAGCATTGAAAAAAAGTGTCTTGCCTTAGAAAAACACCTGCCCAATTAAGACAGAGGCATATCCCATTTCAAACGTCTGTGTGTGTGTGTGTGTGTGTGTGTGTGTGTGTGTGTGTGTGTGTGTGTGTGTGTGTGTGTGTGTGTGTGTGTGTGTGTGTGTGTGTGTGTGTGTGTGTGTGTGTGTGTGTGTGTGTGCGCGCGCACTCCCTCTCTCTTACCAAAGAGAACAAGATTGGCTTTAGAAAGGCCAGGATAAATATTCAAGTGGTAATCTACAAACACACACATGCACACACTCTTAGACTCATGCACACACACACACACGTACACACGCACAGTGGGATGGAGACACACCCACATTCTCAGACACCTTAAGACAGACTGAATGCACGCACACAGTCAGACACACACGCACACGTGTTCGTGCTCGTGCAGTGTGTTAAGTGAATGTGAAATTAAAGTGGAATGGAAGAGAAGGAGAGGAAGAGTGGAAGAAAGGAGGGGGAGGGGAGATGAGGACTGACAGAGAAAGAGCGAGAGAGAAGAGAGGATTGAGAGGGTTGTTTGGGGGGACACACAGCAGAGACAAGGGGTCCAATTCATTTGCCTCAGGAGGCTCCTAAAGCCAGACTGATCCATAGGATTATACTGGACTGTAGCACACACACACACACACACACACACACACACACACACACGTGCGCGCGCGCACACACAATGTGGCTGTACCCAAACACTAGGGAAAGTGGGAGAGAGAAACTCACACACGTAGAATAAACGTCTACTCATAAACACACATAGGAACAGGGACAGGAACACAAAGACAATTTTCACCTTTAATTTGATTTAATCCTCGCTGGATAAACTTGGAGGTGACAGAATTAGAACGCCGCTCCGCTCTTGATTTCTCTGCCGCGCTTGTAAACATGGATGCACCGAGTGCGAGCACACCGCACCGTTGACTTTGGGAACCTGCCGCCACCGAGTACTGAAACGAGGACCTCAAAACCCTCTAATATACTGCATGTTTATTGTTATTTATGAATTGGTTTATTCACTGAGCCGAGGTTGAATCGGAGCCCGCACCTGATCGCCCTTCCCAGACGCTATTACTAATACTAAGGACTAGGTCAGTAATCTGATTTTATTTCTTTACTCGGAACGTCAATAACTTCGGGTAGGTCAGTGCAGCACAAATCTTTTTTTGTGGATTCACTGGGGCAGGTGCGTTTTTCCGAGACACGCACTGGTGCGTTCGTCACTATGACGTTGACACGCCACATAAATTCTGCAATTTTGGCAACCAGTCTTCGCCAACGCAAACCAAAAATTTGCAAAGCCTTCCTCCAAGGGTAGTATATTCTCCAGGTGCTGCGCCTCCAATAACTGTGCTTAAAAAAGCACACCACGATCAACTCCACCCTCTGCCGCATAATTCTCTAAAACCTACCACAGGTGTCGCTCCGGATTGCATTTAAAAGATCGGAGCCGGACCTCTGAGAGCTTTGAAACGCGGCAGGTTTATGGGCCTGGAATAGTTCCTTTGGTAGTCACTGAAATATTACATAATATTATAGTACTGCTGCCGTCCCGAGAGGGCTTCTGTCAGTGAAGTTGCTCAAAAACCCGTTGGCTGACGTGCTCTCTCGGCTTGTCCAACAGGCGGCGTGGAGCCAATCGCAGAGGCCGCCGGGGACGCTGAGGACCCGCCCCTCCACCAGGAGGCAACCAAGTTCATCAAAAAGAAACAGCCGTCCAAGAAGACCAAGAAAGGTTGGAAAGATCAACCCTTCTTCCTGTCCTGTCCTCCTCCTCTGTCTTATAATGAGCAGCTCTCCTGCATCCCAATATCTATCTTATCTATCCATCCATCCATCCGTCCATCTGTCCATCTAATCTATGATTAACACATATTCACACACACATTGTGCATAACACAACAGCAACACTGTCAACACACATTGTTTCCTGGCTCATGTCCTGGGAACAGCCTCTCGCTCGCTCTCTCTGTCTCTCTCTCTCTCTCTTTCTCTCTCTCTCTCTCTTTCTCTCCCCCAATGAAACAGAACTTCTGGTTTTCATTGAAAGCAAATCCTTGTTTTATGACAGTTTGTCTTCCCTAAACCAAGGCGGATGGAGTCTGGTCTCCTGACTGGTTACTTGTGTGCGTGCGTGCGTGCGTGTGTGTGTGTGTTTCCCTTTGTATGGTTTAATCCTCCCAGGCTTTGCCGTTAATTAGGGAGGTGGTAGACAGACAATCAACACGCTGCATCATTAGACACTTACACACATGTGCATGGTAACACACATACATGCACATGCAAATGAATCCACACCTACCCACCACCGAATACACAGATGTGTAAACAATAACACACACAATTTCCCACACAAAAGAAAGCTAACGATAACATGCAATTTTAGAATTAAGCATGACGTGCAGTGCATTTTGCGGTCAGGAGTATTTCTCTCCAGCTTATGTAGAGAAATACTGTTGTTGTTCAATATTAAAAAATCATTTGGTCAGTGAGTTGAAAGTGTTTATCAAACTTATTGTATTAACAATAACTAGGTATCATCAATTTAATATTGATTACCTGCGGAATTATTCTCTTCTCTGCACGCGCGTGTGCCTTCAATAATTACTTCCTTTCTTACTTTGTCTTTCTTTTACCTCCACAGACAGACAGCACACACACACACACACATATACACGCACACCCCTAAACACACAAACACACACACTTTGCCTTTCAGGCCCCCCCGGACATGATTGAAAAAAGCGAAATGGAAAATGATCCCTAATTAGTATTGTTTGTCATGGAAACCTCCAGAGGAAGGTTGTGGTTTGGCCCCGAAGAGAGAGAGAGAGAGAGAGAGAGGGAGGGAGGGAGGAGAAGAGAGGGATGGTGTTTTGTCCAGACTTGTCCCTCTGCCACTGCATCTCATCGTCACAGACACAGATATGGAGAATCAAATTAGTGACAATATTTAGTGCAACACATTTGGTAAGGACAGAGCAGGTCCACCTGGCCCTGCTCTGTTCAGAGCTTTGTTAAAATAAGAATGTCCAAAAATGTTTTATATTTGTTGTGTATGAGGGTAAAACACATTTTTCTGAATAGGATAACTTATCCACAAGTTATCCCTCCAGTTGGCAAGTCCACTATTTAACTACAATTCCAGTACTCAGGGTGGTGAACTGGTTGCAGGTTAATTTCGTAATCCTTCCTCACGTTCCCGTGCCTCCTGACCGATTCTCTGCCAAGACCTTAGCTCCGTGCATGGCGCCCTCACCCTAACTCCCGGGCCACACAAGAGTCCCCTGAAGCACCGGACGCTTCAGATACGCTGCCGTTGTTAACCAACGTGGAAGCTCCCACCAAGCGGAAGCGTCATGGCGTCTGTTTTTTTTCACGCCTCCCCTCGGCTCCGTAGATTCCCATAGACGTCCATTCAAAAGATGTTTTTAGTGCAAATATTGAATTACCAAGCCTGGTATACATTTACCACATATGTACTATCGCAGATGTGCGGTCCTAACGTGGATAACTGAGTTATATTAACAAACGAATACATTTTTTTCCCTTCCTCAAATGAAACCTCACTTATGTCAAGAAAATATTTTCATTCCAGCAGGAAAACAAATGTCACGCCCAGGAATAGACTTAAAATTTCACCTAATACTTTATTGGTCTGGTATACCGTACCTGTCTGCAGCACGAAGCAGTCTTGCTCCTTGGATTCAACTATGTCTGGGCTTCAGTCAAACAAACTTGTCAAGCAATAGATTTTTGTAGTAGAGAAATCTGTCGATTTATTATCGTGGTAATATTAAGCTATTAATGTTTTGGGGGTTTTTTTTATCAGATGTACAAGAACATATCCATTCTCCATGTTTTTCTTCATTTAATATTCAAACCACAAATTGCTGATAACAAAAAAATTATCTGAAAATACTTTATTACGGAAACAGCTCAGTAAATACACATACTGTATATAGATTGTGGTAGTCTCCTGCATCCTCCTCCGGTTAAAGGTATGAACCCACAGCTGCCGTCACTGGCTTCTCCCCCGGACCCGAGGAGGAGAACCGGCACCGCCTTCCTCCTGGTAATAGCCGCAATGTATTTATAGATTATTACTCATTCCAGCGATAAAACGCCTTGTGTTCAAGCCAGAAGCTGACATGTGAAATATAAACAAACGCTAAACTCACCAGCTAATCCGACTACGTTCATAAACAGACTCCAAAGGCAAATAGCAATGAAGAGCAAAAGGTTTGAAAACTAAAGCGAGGGTTCACTTATCCAGTGAAAGTTCACAATTGGAGGTTTAAAGTGTCGAGAACGCTGCTCACGCCAGCGCGTCGTGGACGGAGTGAAGACGGACCCGGAAGGAACTGACGAGCCGTGGACGCTAACGACGTGGCTCCTGGTGTGGCCCAGGGGTCACCTGCGTCTCTGCCGCACGGGGACGCCCCGTAGTCATGACAGCCGCCGGGTGGTCTTACATATGCTCATAAAAACATGAAAAGATATTTGCAAACGACTGTGACAACCCCCTCTAGAATGTTGTTTTTAAATGATCATCTGGATCTGCGTGAGCATCACCTGCAGATAAGGTTCGGTCGTACTTTATGAAGTATTATTGAAATTAGTACATTTCGGATCAAGTACTTTCACTGAAGTAGAAATGTGAAAGTGGTACCAAGAAGAAATGGGAACACAGTACCACACACAACGCTCCTTTTCCTTAGACACACATGCCTTCCGCCTACCTGTCTCTGATGTAAAAGTAATTAGGAACCATGCCAAACCCCGCACGCACGCACGCACACACACACACACACACACACACACACACACACACACACAGACACTAAAACGCACGCACACAAACGCACACACCTTGTCAAGCGGCATGGCAGCCGGAAAAGCACATGTCGTCGACTTAAAAGGCATCAAACGTCTTGCGCAGAAGGAGAGGAGCCTACTCCTCTCCCTCTCCTCCTCTCCTCTCCTCCAGCCGAGGTCTTGAAATGGGGGGATAAAAGAGAGATGAAAGGGAGAGTGTCCTCCTTCTCCTCTTTCCTGGCGCGGGATACTTCTTTTGTTGTTCCCCACATCCCGCCCTAACACCCCCCGAGTCCTCCAACGCACGGCCCACCTGGGATCAGAGAGTATTCCGACACACACACGGAGACACGTACGCGCACGCTCACACACACACGCACACACACACACACACACACACATTGACACTGACATACACCACACCCTCACCCACCTGTACCTGATGTCATACTGGTCTACATTTACCATTGACAAGCTGTGAGCCTCTGGTCGGTGTCTGGCCTCATTCCTTCCTGTCCTGTGTACAGCTGACACAGGAGTCCCATTCGTCCCTATACGTTTATTCTCTGATTCCTGTATTCCGGACATACCAAAAGTCTTAACAGGGGGCAGGGGGCAGACATGTGACCAAGTCCCTCTTTTCCAAGTCACAAGTGAGTCTAAGGTCACTTCAAGCCACAGGTTATGTCAAGTCAAGTCGAGTCCTAAGTTAAGACAAGTGAAGTCCCTTTCTTTCCCCAAGCTACTACAGTCTTACCTGCAGTATCCCTTTTTTATAAAGAGAAAAGACAAGGTATTAGTACCTGTCTGATAATGATATTATTGGCCAATCTATCTAACCTGTTCAAAAAGTATGATAATTAATTTAATTTGTATTATAATTATTGATATTCAGTGAAATAAATATAATCAAACAAATAACTTTATAAAAGCATATTTATATATGCATTTCTTCTCAATCAAAAAAAACATTGCTTGTTAGATTTCAATTCAGTTCATCATTTATTTGAACTTTTTATGGAGAATTGTTTAAATTTGTCTTTAATTTGAACTTTTCACAATGACTGGAATCCGCATCTCTGGCAGAGGGTATCTCAATTTCCATACAATACCAAACAGGGCTTGATGTTCGTCCACTTTAGGCGAGGCGGTTGTCTGATTAGAAAAGTAAAGCGATGTGAAAAAACATGTGAAGCATCGTCAACTCATTGAGGTGGTTGCTTGTCTTTGCAATGCGCCGTCTGTTTCTCAGATTGCTCCTCCATGCTCATCCTCCATGTGCAACAGAGCATCGTGACACCCTCCGGGCCCAGGTTTGCCGCCCATTTGGCTCATTATTAACCAATGCTCAACGTTAAAACATAATTTTTGTGTCTGATCAGAAGTTTGGCCTCTTGGGTAACGCACAAATTTCATCTCTGCTCCCAAAGTGGCGTTTGAATGAGAGAAAAGTGGAGAACCGTACACAGGGATGTCTGCTCCGTGGCTCTGTTGTGTTTGTACAGCAGGCTGATGACAGGGTCGAAATACTGATCGAGCAAACAGACACTGTACGCCATTATCTGACGAGGGCTGGTACTCTCATCACAGATGCCAGAAACATCCATACACAAGCACATGTACGGACACACACACACACCTACAGGTACAGGTTTCCCTTCTGTCATGCACACACAAACACACACACACACATACACACACACACACACACACAGCAGGCAGATTTCTCCATCCTGAACAGAACTCTCATGGGCCATGGCCAACACATCTGACCCAGAGACCTCCAAGCTGGACTGTGTGTGTGTGTGTGTGTGTGTGTGTGTGTGTGTGTGTGTGTGTGTGTGTGTGTGTGTGTGTGTGTGTGTGTGTGTGTGTGTGTGTGTGTGTGTGTGTGTGTGTGTGTGTGTGTATTTTGTGAGAGATAAAAGTGTCTCAATTCCCAGCTCATCCCTCGTGAATAAAAACGCATGCAGATAAAAAACGACCCTTGTTTTTTGCTCAAACACACACAAACATACACTAAAATGCACACACACACACACATAGGCAAATATGGTTAACGCTGCAGACACACACACACACTTTCCATCTGCAAGGTTACTTAGGGGTGTGTGTATGTATGTGTGTGTGTGTGTGTGTGTGTGTGTGTGCGTGTGTGTGTGTGTTTGCGTGTGTGTGTGTGTGTGTGGTAATCTAACATAACAGCATTTACATCAACACAGCTCACAGTTAGCTCTGTTATTTCACCGCCTGTACACATAGAATTGCAACTGGTGTAGAGACACTTTATGTGCAGTGACTAAAATAAATATTAAATAGTATGAGTAAATCTATAATAAAACATACTCTTCCCAAACGGTTAATTTATTGCATGAATAAAACGTGTATATAAGAAACTGTAGTTCTCACTGAATCTTAATATTACAATGTAGAAAAGATGACCGTTGATTTAATATGTTTTACTCCACCATGTCCTGGGACACTGCACCAGAGGCCGTGGCCTGCGGAGCTGTCCATGGCCCTATGAGGTTCGATGCCATCTGTGGTTCAATGCCAATTTTGACCACTTAAACACTATTCCCTATAACTTTTAGTTATTTTTACCATATCTTTTGTGTTACATAGGAATTATAAAAACTATTAAAATTATTTGTTTTTTGTGCTGTCAGCATGCTGGGCGTACAACACAGAGTATTTGTATGCCATTGCATCTAGGACAGAGTTAGTCTGCAAGTGGAGTTCAAGTTCTCAACCTGCAATATAAAAACAGTTTTGTCAACATTTGTAACGGCTTACTTGTACAAGAAATGATTCAAAGTGTCAACAAGTTGCTTTTGGAATGCGTTTAAAAAAACCACTATGAACTGCTGCGTGTTCCACTACCTACAGATGTTGTGACATAATAATTATAATAATAATAATAATAATAATAATAATGTCAAAATATTGTTTACAGATAACTGGAAAGTCTGGGCCTGACACCCCTTATAAATACGTTTCAGTTGCACCAGCTCTCTGAAGAGGATCGCACAGCGGAGCCTTTATTTGTTTGTTTGTTTGTTTGTTTATTTGCCTTTTTTTGGTCTCGTGCAGTTACCACCAGGTCTCTTCAGACGGTACTAGCGTCACTCTCACTGCGTGTGGCCGTTAGCGCCGGTGTTTGTGAATTGGACATTTTTTGCAACGAGGTTGTTTGCGTGGCAGCGGAGTTAGGGGCGCATTTCACCGCTTGCGGGTGTTTTGTGAATTAGACGCCCGCTTTTTCCGTTATCTGCAGCGGTTAAGCGGCCGCCGAAGCCGCGCAATCCTTTTGTGAATTGGCCTCACTGTCTTTTATTTACCGCTGCAGCAGGATCACTTTCACTCCTCGTAACAGATGACCGCAGAACTCTCCAGTGCTTCCAGACAACTCAAAGAGATCCCCTGAACGAGACCGGTACGAATTGAGGAAAGTGGAAGAAATTGTTATCCTGTGTTTTGCAGGTGAGGGAAAATCAAAGGCTAGAATGGAAGATAGGGAGTCACTTTACTCTACTGAGTGGAGTGAGAAGGTCATTTTGTCTTTGGCATAATACCCTCCGTTTTTTTAACCGCAAGGCTTGCAGCTTGTCAGCTAGCTAATGCTTACCAAACAAATCCCCTCTACATAGTTTCAATGCCATCCACAGAGCTACGGCTCTAGCTTTGTTGTTGGAGCCGTGATTAGTGGCAACACAGTTTAATGTGCGTTGGTAATGCCCTGCTAATATGTCTGCCAGTTCAGGATCTGATAGGGCTATTCTTAGCTCACAGCTAATGCTAATGGTGATTAGCGCCAGCAATGGGGACAACATTCTAAATGTTTGTTCCCGGGCCTGGCGGTAGCCTGGTGGAGTGATCAGCGTGTTCCCCTTAAATGCCCCTTAAAGGAAAGGTCAGTAGTTCTCGCTCCACAACATCTGGGCATTCTGCCAAAGTGACCTTGTGCAAACATTGCTATCTCCTTTCTCAGCCATCGTAAATAGCCTCGATGAGCAGGCAAGATAATGAAAACACGGAGCCGTGTCATGTGGTTGAAATGTGGCTGAATTCCATCCGAGGGTCGTATAAAAAGGAGACATTTAGTTCTTCGGGGATTCTGCGTCGCTGTTGAGTTGGTATTGGTGGGATCCTCAGACTCCGGTGACTAATGACTCAGTCATTAGTCTGCAGCTCCAGCCTTTGTTTTCGTCACATGTGTGCGAGGAGAAGACCTTCCAGATACCAAACAAAGCCCTTCCCATGATGTCACCAATAAGGAACCGTACAACTGCCCTCCAGCCCTTCATCAGAACCGGGAACTGAGCGGACTCCTGCTCTTTGAAAGTACAGTACATCCTCCTGAAGAATTAGCTGTTACGATCAGAGTTCCCGTGAGAAAGAGAAGGTGCTACGTGTCCTGGGAGGCTTCAATGTCCCCGACAAACGGGAGAGATACCGGTCAAATATTTTCCGTGTTTATTGTGCTTAAAAACAATCGTTAGGCAGCTTATATAGAGAATGACGTCATGAAGGCATGTCGATGTATAATATTTTTTTAACGCCATTTTAAAAATACATAAATAGAAATTAAGAATATCACGATTTGAAATCAAAGAATTTCTGTTCGTGAACAATGAGTAAGAAGTGCAGCCGCTTTAATTAACATTTCACTAAAATAACATTTTGATCAAATAAAAAACGAAATAAATACGGCAAAGCTCGAAATAAATACTAAAGTTTGTGGTGTTGCACGTCTTCGTGTGCCGCCTCGTCGACATATTTCCCGCAATGAATATTTCGCGTCTGCTGTGCGTCGGAACTTAAATATCCAAAAGAAACATTAAACTATGGATGTGTGTGTGTCCCAACGACACGTCATCTTCCTGCTTCTCCTCAGAGTTGTTGACGCTCGCTCCGTGTTTACTGTGTTTACAAGCACAATCCGTCCACGAGGGAGGGGGCGGGGCTTATTTCTATGTCGAACAAACGTGATTGGTCAGAGGTGAAAGGTCAGCTGTAGATCGCCCAAACTGATTCGCTTCCCGTTGGAACTTCGCCGAGCGCCGAAATGAACAGATCCGCGGATTTTTTTCATGGAAATGATCCACCCAGCAAATTATTTTCACCGGACATTATGACCGGGGAGAATTAAATACGTCGGACCCGGCTCCGGTGGGTTATCTCCCAATCAGGGGCCTTTCTGTGTGGAGTTTGCATGTTCTCCCCATGCTCACATGGGGTTTCCTCCATCTAACATCAGGAAATTACCAAAAACATGCACAACATCATCGTCTGACCAGCGATGGACGTATGGAACCAGGTCCCCGGGCGCGTCGTCCAATGCTGCCCCCCACTCCTGGCTGTCCCCTGGAGGAAGGACAAACCAGGATTGGTCAAATGCAGAGGCCACATTTTACCGGCCACCATCCCAAAGCATGTGCATGTGTGTGTGCACGTGTTGTAGTGTGGCGTGTCGTGTGATGATTAAAGAATTCTTCTAATTCGAATTCTAAAAAATTCGACAGACTTTTCCCGGTCCAAAAACGGCGACAACCAGATAGCGGCCGGACCGCCAAAACGAATGCTGGGATTCCCGGGTCAATCCTGTCGGCCCAGTCACGTCCCGACGGCACGCTGGCATTTGAAGCGTTCTTTACATTATGCAAACTTGAGTTTGGAACAGAACCTGAGTGTCAAGCCAGTTAAGAGGAATGCCCGTGCAGATATTGACCACCATGTTCTCGTCCTATTGACTCTAGAGTCAACAATCCTTGCAGGTCGCTCACAAAAAAGATCTGGGTGGTTGGTAAGTTGCTGCTGGGATTTTTGATTTATCAGCTACTGCTGCCTGTAGACGATATGTTCAGGAAATATATTGGTTGCCGAGCCGTCAATCAACCATTAAACATGTGCATAGTAACCTGATACGCTGAGTTCTTGCGTTCAAAGTTGCCTACCAATCAGACCACAGATATCCAATAATATAATAATGGTCCAACCCGGTGAGCCTTCCTCCCACCCCGTTCACTTCTGTGTTTTTGCAGCTGCCTTTAGGTGTTTGTCTTCTTTTATTGTGCCAAAAGGATTTGGGCTCCTAACCCCGGACCCTTAACCCTGGCCCCTCCCACGGGCTGTCAGGGCCAATCGCAAGGCAGCACATGCCGTCCCCACATATCGCACATTAATACCCTATTAAAAACCCTGGACTGCTGGCGGCAGGCAGGGGAGGACAAGAGGGAGAGAACGAAGTGGAATGAGATGAGAATTTATGAGATGGGATGTCCTTTCAACAGGTCATACTTTCTTTATTTGTTCTCACTTGTCACACGTTGGAGTATGTTTTATTGAATATTGGAATATTGTTTTCTGTGTGTATGGGAAGTGCCGGGAAGGTGTGTGTGTTTCCCCTGGTGGTACCTGGTGTTGCTGTATGTACCGTTTTCCTGGGGGAATGTTTCTGAAGGACTGAAGATTCTCTGATCGTCCGGGCCGCATGTAGTGCTTCCAGTCGGGAAAACCACACCCGTCACCCCCGGCTGCTCCATACATTAAGGCCAGCAAACTACATCCTGGCTATTAAATATTAACGGAAATATTCGGGCACTGAAAATGTATTTTGGACAGGGACAAACCACTGTTAATCTCGCTCGCAGTTCAGCTTATTTATTCAAATGCAAAAGCAAAGTGACTTTGTTTTGTTTATGCATTATGACTATTAAACACTAACACCTAAACGTGTCATATTTTTACCCAGGATTTCTTAATAATATCACAGCCAAACCTTCAGCTAAAGTATATATAAGGCAGAAATTTAAATAACGCATTCATAGATTATGATAGCAGCTTGATAACACATTTCACTTATTGATATGTTTCAGTTTCACCAATATTAAATTAATTTAAATGTTACAGCCACTACTGTGAACCCTCATGCATTTACACATTATAGCCGCTCGCAGTAACAAAATTGTAAATACTGTGTTTCCTAAAATAGTGACCGGGGCTCCTATTTACCTCAACTGCAGAGGGTACCAGGCCTTTATTGGAAGCAGGCTTATATCAGAGGCAGGCTTTTATATTAATTCCCTCTATTTATAATTTAAGTATATTTGATAATATTTTAGTTATAATTTCTAATAAAACCTCCAACTGGTTGCCATGCCATGCAAACACGTGTGTGCTGAAAAGAGAGGAAGCTTTATCTACTCTAAAAGTCGCACTTGTGGTGGGAGCCGACGGGAAAATTACAGTTTTCCGAGTTCGCCTTGAACGCACCACTTCCTGCCTGGAGCGCTGGAGAGCGGGGGCGCTCAGAGCAGGGCACTTGTCCCACAAAGCCATCTGCGGTCTGCGCGAGGTGCATAGCAGTAGGAAATGGAGTAAATCACATAAGTCTACAATAAAAACACA
>NC_137195.1:5461705-5469205 GCF_960531495.2 Zeus faber
TGATCAAACTATGTCCATTAAAAATACTCAGGAGATTTGAAAGAAGCACTTCAGCATATCTGTGTTTTATTTAAATAAACACACAAGAATGCAGGTCTCGAATGATCCCTGGATCTTTGAAGGATGCATAATTGAGACGGACTTGTTTCATTATCCCATGATTTTACTGATAACTTTTAACTATGCCAATGTAAACCAGTTCTTTTGAGTGCCAGGGGTTATATGTTCTCAGGAGAATTATTTTCAGGAATCTAGACAGAGAAAATTAGATAAGCATGAGGGATACGCATAAGACAGATGAAGTATGTGTCTCATTTTCTGCTGCTCTGTGTTACACTTTCACTAATATACACAGTGTATAACTAGTATATAACACAGTCCAAATTAGTATATAACATAGTATATAACACAGTATATAACTAGCTACTGCTAGTTGTAGGTTAAAATAGCTTAATTCGGTCAATCAATGATCATGGCGAGGCACCCTACGCCGCCATGTCGGAATTTAGCCCGCCTCTCCTTTACGCCACTGCAACTTCTACATGGTTCAAATGAACATGGTAGCAACTGGATGCTGCTGTTGATGCAATATAACCAAAACCAAATGTGTTAAAGGAAAACATAACCACTTCATCCATGGACTCATAATTCAGGTTTGTCACAAAACACCACAAAGATAAACACAGATGGCCAAAGTTAAAGGCAAAGTCCCGTTTATTTGTGCAGCCCTTTATCACAGTAACCATCTCCGAGCGCTGTACCGGCCCGCACTCAAAGGAGAGTTTGACACCGCTCCCAAACCCTAAGCCCCCAAACGTGCAAAGAAAATTTCCTAAAACTTGAGAAGGAAAGTGTAAAAAAAACTGAGAATGGGCAAGGGTCTTCTGAAGCTCACACCTGGTATAAACTGTAAAGTGCATCAGTTTTCCAAGAGTTAAACAGATTTTCCTACAAGCCTACCCGGAGCATTGGACTTTTTTAGTTTGCTTAATTTTTTCTCAAATATCATACTTTAGTTTTATTTGATATAATGCTATTTGCCCCCTTTTTTTTTTTCTTTCAAATTCATTTTAATTTTTTTCTATTCAAATATTTTTGATCGGATGTGTGACGCTCTTGCGCTTCAATTTCCCTCCAGGTATGAATAAATAAAGCATCAATCTAATCTTTACATTATGATATAGCACAGCGTGATGCACCTCAGCTGGAATCTTTAACATGGGATTTGGGAGTGTCCCCGTTACGCACAGTGTGTTTTTTAATTTCCTTCAATCAGAAAACACAGCGGATCGCGGGAATATGCATATCTTGCCTGGAAAATCCAAAACCTCGATGCCCATTCACGCTTAAAAAACACAGACAAAAAATGAAACGAGCCATCGCGCTGTTGCCGTTGCTCGATGTTTGCTCGACAACTGTCCGAGAGAAGTTGTTTCAAATCACCGAGGTTGAGATGGTTGACGCCCAACTGTGTTTGCGGCGCTCCATTTAATCACCAAACAGGATTCCGCTAAATCTTATTTCATGAGTCACAAACACACACACACGCACACACACACAAGCGCGCACACAAACCAACAGTACTCAAGCGTATGCACACACACACACACACACACACACACACACACACACACACACACACACACCCCCATTCACGTAAACATTGGATTACTTTCTTGTTTGACACACTTCAAAGCATACTGCAGTTTAGACACACACACACACACACACACACACACACACACACACACACACACTCCGTCCTTGGAGTGAGTGTGTGTGTGTGTGTGTGTGTGTGTGTGTGTGTGTGTGTGTGTGTGTGTGTGTGTGTGTGTGTGTGTGTGTGTGTGTGTGTGTGTGTGTGTGTGTGTGTGCGTGTGTGTGTGGTTGGTTTCCACAGTGAGGATGTTCAGGTCTAAGCCCTGTAGATCGCGGCGGAGCCTCGATGCGAGGGGCGTCAGACAGTAATTAGTCAGGGACTAGACCCTGACTGGCTCTATCAATCAGAGAGGGAGAGAGGGGGGGGGGGGGGGGGAGAGAGAGAGAATATCTACTAACTCAATACTGAGACACACTAGGAAACACACACACCAATGGAGCCACGTACACAACGAAATTGAAAACAAAAACTTTTGAGTGTTTTTCTTCGTCTTGCTGTTGTCGGTCATCACAGTTGGGTCATTTAACTTGGTGGTAGTAACAGTCACAACGGTGAAGGGGGAGCGTAGAGTGTGTGAGAGGGAAAGTGAAAAGCCATCGGGAGGCATGGGGGAGAGAGAGAGAGAGAGGGGGAGAGAGAGGGAGAGAGAGAGGGGGACAGGTATAGAGAAGAGAGGGAGAGGTTGAAAGAGAGAGCCTATTCATACTGGTCCAACCGCTGGAATGTCTGCTTGGGGTTGGATCTCTGTCTGGAGTCACTGCTTGAGGTCAACATAGCACAGTCTGAGGTTAAGGGAGGGGGAGACTTGTAAGACAAAGATCTCTTAATTTCACAACCTAAAAATGTAGGGCATGCAAAATGATGCCTCAACTATCTTAACCACCCGAGAGAGTGTGCGTGTGCGTGTGCGTGTGCGAGTGCGCGTGTGTGTGCGTGTGTGTGTGTGTGTGTGTGTGTGTGTGTGTGTGTGTGTGTGTGTGTGTGTGTGTGTGTGTGTTAGTGTGTGCGTGCGTGTGCGTGGTTGGGTGCGTGCTCATCTCCCGGGTTGAATCCCCAACAATCCTATCATTTTCTCTTGTCAGATTTAGCATAATGACACACTGTCGGGTTCCTATTGCGGGCTTCCTACAAGTTTGCGATAAGAGCGAGCGGCCGTCAGCGGAGCGGCCTCTCGACTCCATCGCCAGCGGCGCCGCGCTGAGAGAGCACAGAGGGAGGGCTCAGAAGTCATTAAAAATACCAACAAGTGCTGAAGTACGATAACGGGTGATTTTCGATTGAACCCATTACTATACGTATGTCTCCTAATTTCTCGGGCATCGTGCATGAGGGTGGCCTTCTGCAGAGTTCACGCTGGTATTTCTTTTTCTACACAGATGGAACAAATGATAAAGACGCCAACTACACAAAGATATGATTTATTCTCACTGCTTATATGACACGCATGAGAATATAACACTGATACACCCTCCAGAGATGTACATTAACATACAGTATATCCCTGTACCTTTTTGGTTCATAGAACCTCTGCTTTTGGTTTTCAGAATCAGTCCCATGATTAAAGAAGACAAGATGGCTCTTCATATAGTAGCGCTGTGATAAATAAACAACACCAAACGTTAAAGGGGACGACGGTAAACGAGTGGAAGTGGAAAATAAACAAGTTATTGTATTAAATGTTCGCTCCCTGTCTGTCTGAAGATGCTATGTTTACAGATCCTATGGTGACAGACAGCAGTGACCAGTGTGCGCGCGTGCGTGCGTGCGCCCGCCCACGCGTTTTAGGATATGAAAAGGTTAGGTAGTGAAGTGCTGGAGCCAGGCAGATTGACCCAGACATGACCTGCCTGTGAGAACATGGTTTAACCCCACACGCACGCACGCATGCACGCACGCACGCACACACGCACACACACACACACACAAACACACACACACATCATTGTAAAAGCGATGGAGAGATGGGTGGAGGCACAGACAGATGTGAAGCACGAGGAAGGAATAGAATCTGCAACTAGATCAGGACCTGACTTTTACGTCTCTATTTAATCAACAAATATGACATTTTGAACGTGTTATATGTCGATGGTACCGTGTAGAGTAAAAAAAAAGATCCAGTGCGGTGATTTAAAGGAAAACTGCAGTATTTCTTATCCTGAACCTTATTCTCCAAACATTGGGAGTCAACCCACACCGAGCAGACGAATACGCAGGACACCGGGACAACCCACACCACGTTCTTTGGCAACTGTGATTGCCCCCAACTCTGATTGCCGGGACTGCAGGTGGCGGTCCTCTCGTTTGAAAGATTTAAAATATTCTGATTCCACTGATCACCTGAGTTTACTCTTACTGATGCAAAAAAAAACATGGCTCCTCCTCCAAGACCAGAGTTTCCTAGGAAATCACATCACTTTTGTGGCCTTTTCTTGGGGCTCTATGAGCGTTTGCCCCCCGTCAACTGTGAGTTGCTTGTAATGTCGGTGCTGTTGAGTTTTTATCTCTCGGGGGATCTCGAGAAAACAGTGGTTCTTAGTAAATTAAGCGAGTGGTCAACGACACGCCTCGCTCGCTTCCTGGCCCCCGACCAATCAGATAAGGCTTTATAGACAGTTTAGGAGTGCATTGGCCGTGAAAGAGGAAACGCAGCCTTCTCATTGGCTGCTAAATCACATCATGTAAATTGCCTCCTGTATAATCGCTCCCCTCGCTGCTTTCACTGGTCTCCCGTGGCAACGGCAAGAGGTCAGACAGGGGTCATCTGATAAGAGCAGCCTGAATACCACAAACTGATTCATAGGCTGTGGTGTAGCCGGACGGAGAGAACGGAGAGTGTGTGTGTGTGTGTGTGTGTGTGTGTGTGTGTGTGTGTGTGTGTGTGTGTGTGTGTGTGTGTGTGTGTGTGTGTGTGTGTGTGTGTGTGTGTGTGTGTATTATGTCTGTTCAAACATACATCATTTTGCTTTATGTGTGTTAACATTTGTGCACGTGTACTTGACTGGGTATTTAGATAAATACAGTATGTTAAAAGCTGGATAGGAGTGTGTGTTGTGTGTGTGTGTGTGTGTGTGTGTGTGTGTGTGTGTGTGTGTGTGTGTGTGTGTGTGTGTGTGTGTGTGTGTGTGTGTGTGTGTGTGTGTGTGTGTGGTTTTGTTGTGTTCTCATCTTCCAGACCACTCTCCAGAAGGACCTGAAAGGCTAATTTGTTCCTTAATACTGAACACACAGACACACACACACACACACACACACACACACACACACACACAACATATTCACAACAGACACGTACAGTACAGTATGCACACACACTGACGCACAACGCTATCGATGTGCACAAAGTTCATATCTCTCTTTCTTTCATCTTTCTCTCCATCTATCCATTATACTGTACTGTATATCAAGGCTTGTTTTCATGACCACGTCATTAAAATGACGGATTGGATGGTTCATGGGGTTTATAGGATCCTTTCTTTAAACCACCCACGGGTGTGTGTGTGTGTGTGTGTGTGTGTGTGTGTGTGTGTGTGTGTGTGTGTGTGTGTGTGTGTGTGTGTGTGTGTGTGTGTGTGTGTGTGTGTGTGTGTGTGTGTGTGTGTGTCTGTCTGTGTCTGTCTGTGTGTCTGTCTGTGTCTGTCTGTGTGTCTGTGTGTGTGTGCTGCCATAAAGCTAAGCTATCTACCGTGGCTGCGTGGAAACAAGTGTGTGTCTATCACAGCTGAAGATGAGCTGATGTGCTGTGTTGTGTTGTCGTCCATGTTGAGCAGGTTGTTAAATGTCACAGCCTCTCCAGAGCTCAGGACTGAGGTACCACCTATGACAGCGGGGCAACCGGACCGCACAAGACGGTGGACAGTGGCCCAAATCGGGAAACTGTCATTGTCGGGCCCCAATAGTAGCACTGGGGGGTAATGCGATCACGATAATCGTCGCAATATTTTCTTCCTCGATGTGTAATAGGGATGCAGCTGTACACGCTATGCGATTGAACCGTTCGGTACGCCCCCTACGGTTCAATACGCACACCTGAGCCGGGGTATCACGCTAGATGCCCCGCGGACACATTGGCGCAGAGTACAGGCGCGCCGTCGGTGCTGCTTCCTGCTATTATTTTGATGCTACATCGGCTACATCACCCGCGCGGGCTCCACACGGCGTCGCCGCGCGGCATTTCTCTTATTTTTGCGTGAAAGTTCTATTTTTGTTGTTCAACTACGCAGCGTTTTCGACAGAAACTCAAGATAAAACAACGTTGAAATGTTTTTGTGAAGAGTGCAATCACTCAGGGTGTTCATACGGAAAATAACCTCCTGGGATGGCCCCGTCCCTCTTTATTACAACCTTCTCCACTCTCACCAGGAAGTGTCGGGTAGTTCATGAGCGATCTGGTTCTTTTGAACGGATCTTTTGTGGGAATGTAGGGAACCCAGTCTCGCTGCGTGATGAGCTGTTGTTTTGTTTTTTTTGTCACGTTTTCCATTTTTTTTTGTCGTGTTGTTTGTTGAAGTTGCCGTCTCCTGTCCCTATGTCACAGACAGCCTCTGCTGCTCCCTGCCCGGGAGGTGCCCTGGCTGAAAAGGAGCGCACCCACTGTCACGTCAGGCTCACAAAGCGAAGGCACACACGCACTGGTCTGACTGTGAGCTTTTATTTCAATTAGTTATTTTATAATATTGTTATTTATGTGTAAAAAAATGCTGTTAATGCCTGTTCTACACAAAAATAACTATAGTACCTGTTATATTTTTATTTTTTATTGTGAAATGTTTTAAAAATAAAAATATTACATTTAGCAGACGCTTTTATCCAAAGCGACTTACAATTATTCAAACACCGACGGACGCAGCCATCAGGAGCATGGGGTTTAGTGTCTTGCTCAAGGACACTACACCAGCTCGACCAGCTCTACCTCCTGAGCTACCATCCCCACATAACATAACAAACCAACAATGAACTTGAACCCCGTCTCCTCTCCCCCCACAGTCATACACACAGACCGTTACACTAGTTATTTGTTGCAGACTACTATAAAAATATTTTTTATACCTTTTAACAGTTTAAATATATATACATTTTTTCTAAAATAAAAAGATACTGAAACCATACCGTTACTTGTGGCCCCAAAACCCTGATATTGGAACAATGGTTTTTTTAAATGCAGATTTTTATTTTGTTTTATTATTCTTTTTTAAGAGTTTATGTCGGACAATTTTGTTCCACCAATAAATGTGTTTGTATAATGCACCATAGCATACAAGTGTCTGACAGCATTTAACAGAACTCAGATTTTTTATATATATTGTGATAAATATCGTTATTGAATGGTATGAAATATTTTATTGCGATAACATTTTTGGTGATATCGCCCAGCACTACCTGTTGGTAAACTCCTGCATCCCTTTGTCTGTCTGCCTGTCTGTCTGTCTGCCTGTCTGCCTGTCTGCCTGCCTGTCTGTCTGTCTGTCTGTCTGTATATCCAGCTGAACTCCATCTTAGCAAAAAGGTTCATTCTGTAGTCTTTCTGAAGGAAAGCGATTTATAGTGACACACACACACACACACACACACACACACTCACACAAACATCGTTCTCTGTCCCTGTGACAAACAGCCCGGCGCAGCCAAGACTCCCGCATCCAAGCGCTCAATAAATAACATGACATGGATCCGTTTAAACGCGGCGCTTCCTCCGCTGCGGCGGAACGACAGCGTAAACACGTGTTGGCGGAGTCTAAACTGTCCCAACTGCACTCCAAGCCGCCTCCCTGCAGCCGAGCATCTGCTCCGTCTGCACCGTCTGCTCCGTCTGTGTTTGGGCTTCAACCATGACAGTTCCACCA
>NC_137195.1:5476705-5486705 GCF_960531495.2 Zeus faber
CACACATACACGCTCCTGATCATCCATCAACCATGAAAGAGCCATTGACTGTTGTTCAGAGTGGTGAGAGTGGATGTTCAAACGGATGGAGACAGACAGGCGGAGGGACAGACAAAAAGGAGGACAGGAATTTATTTGGCAAAGCTTTGGGCAGAGGAATAAAAGATACAGGAGAGAAGCCTTGAATCATCAAAGTCTCTTTTAACTGTTATTTGTTTTACCACAATCAGTGTTCGTGACATTTCTCTTGATTTGAATATGATACGAATGTAAAATGTAAACGAAACCTTTTTGGTGATACGTGTCGTGGTCGGCCCATCACAGAAGTATTTCTATATCGTGAGAACAGAGAAAGAAGATCCTCGAGCGTTATGAAAGCTTTCAACTGCGACGTGTGTGTGCGTGTGTGCGTGTGTGCGTGTGCGTGTGTGTGTGTGTGTGTGTGTGTGTAACCACAAAGTTGCGTACAGATTGGATGGGTGAAGTCGGGGGGTTGCAGACCTTACATATCAATCTCCATCTGTGTAGGATGGCAATATAAATAAATGACTCGTTTTCCTGGTGTGTGTGTGTGTGTGTGTGTGTCTCTGTGTATTATGTGCATTTGTGTGTTGATATACGTATATGCATGTGTGTGTGTTAGTGTGTGTGGGTGGAGGATTCTGAGCGGACAGGCATGAAACCTTGCAGGACCATGTCGGTTAATTTGTTGCGGTACGTTAGAAAATGATGCAGACACACACACACACACACACACACACACACACACACACACACACACACACACACACACACACATGCAGAGAGACAGTGTGTCACAGTGTGCTTTTGTGTGCTCAAAGACAGAGAGCTACTGATAGGAAGAGCTACACACAGTTTGCCCTTTGTATACTAGCATCACTCTCACACACACACACACACACACACACACACACACCCAAGCAGGACCCCCTCTCTCCCAGTCAAAATGCACAACCATTCTTTTGCGCATATCTCTTTTCTTTCTCTTTACATTACTTTTTTTGCGAATAATGCAATAACAAGGACATTTGATAGATCCAAGTTGTAAAGGTGTTTAAATGATATAGCTAGATGGCTCTAGGGGGTTAGTGCTTAGGGTTAGATATAATTATAGCTCATATCATAACTGACATCACACTTCACTCTTTTAGCTTCAAAACCTCATTAAAAACACACACATACTTTTCAAATTCACATACTCAATCTCTCTCTCTCTCTCTCTCTCTCTCTCTCTCTCTCTCTCTCTCACACACACACACACACATACTGGTGTGGTAAATTGATAGAGTGGTGGATGAAAGCACAGAAGAGCTGTTGTAGAAAGAAGTGTCAAACCATCATTCTTTCTCCCGTCTTGTACTTGCACAAACAGACGTACCCCCATGTGTGTACACACACATACACACACACACACACACACACACACACACACACACACACACGCACAGCCATATTCTGTCATCGTATCACTGTATCACATACATGCATTCACACAACACCGCAAATCATTATCTTCTCAAGTATGTTGACATTACCACTGCATTTTTCTCCTACACACAGACGTACCCTCACGTGCACACACACACACACACACACACACACTGAGTTATTTCTTGTGTCATGGCAGCCCTAGACACCTCCTTTCTCCCACTCTTACCCTCATTCACTCCCCTTTTCTCCCTTAAGATCTGTGCAGAATGACTTGTGAACTCAACCTCCCGAGCAAAACCTTTTATATGAATGGTCAAAAGGACTTAGACACATAGGGGCTATGGTTACTAATTTTAATTTTATTTTATTAAAATATTAATCTATTAATTTTGCAGTGCCCACTCATCTATAAATTGCTTTACCTGAAAAGATCACAAAGAAATTCAGGCAGTAATTTCAAAAGACAACATTTGTGCTATACAATGTGGCTGATGCCGAAAAATACTTCCTCAAGTACACTCCAAAATCTGTCGGGATATGGGTGATTTTTCATAGATACACTTTACTTCACACTTCTTTTATTATAGATACATTTACAGTATTTCACCAATGGCTGATTTTAATGTCCTAATCTGTGTTTTGTATATTTTCTATGTATTGTGTGAAGTACTTTGTTACTTGAAAAGTTCCCTTTAAATAGCATTATTATTATTTTCTATTGAGAGTTTAATGAGAGATTGTGAGATGAAGTTATTTCACTTTGTTTGACACAGTGATTGTGAAATGTAGTTGTGTTAATCTTTCTCCAGACCATTACCTTGTATGTTAAAGGAGAAATAGACGACTTTTTTGCCTCTGCGTCTAGTTATGAAGTTGATGTTGATTGCACAGTGTAACGGGATAGAATAATGACATCATCGGTGTTTAGATGGCTTCCCTATCGGCCTGCGTGTCACTGTGCATTGGAACTAACAGCGGGTACCGACTCCCAGGAAAATGATGGATTTACAGCGGCGCGTCACAGGAAGTGTGTCAAACAATGTGCAACCGCCAGCGGAAACGGCAGACGGTGGAGCAATCTACTCCTGGTAAATCATAAACACTGGAGAAATATAAACGTAATACGGCACAAAAGTTGGCTATTGCCCCTTTAATTAATAATTATTGTAATATATTATACAGTATTACATCAATAGTTACCCACATTTTCATTATTTTCATGTTGCCTAGTAACAAACGGGGGTGGTAGCTCAGGCGGTAGAGCTGGTGGTCTAGTAATCGTAATCTAATGTTTGAATAATTGTAAGTCGCTTTGGATAAAAGCGTCTGCTTAATGTAATGTAAACAAACAATGAATCTATTACTGTGTGATTGCCAGTGTGGAACATAACTTGTAGAATAATTTTAGTGTTTTCCCATGTACATTCACAAGAATGCCTGTATTTGTGTATTATCACACAGAATAATGCAGTTATATGATTTCATATTACTATTTCATCAAGGGGGACTAACCAGTCTACCAGTCTAACCATTCAGTTTGAAACGTAACCCATAATCCTACAGACTTCCTGTTTCCTGTTTATCCCCTCAGCTTATCACCTGTGATAAATTTAGGAGCCTTTGTGTGTGTGTGCATCTGTAAGTGTGTTGACTTCTGGTCTGTTTTTGTGTGTGTGTGTGTGTGCGTGCGTGCGTGCGTGCGTGCGTGCGTGCGTGCGTGCGTGCGTGCGTGCGTGTCCATGTGTTTGTATCTGAATTTGAATTCTTCCTCCCGATTAGATTATGCTTCAGGGCGGACCTGGAAAACACACACACACACACACACACACACACACACACACACACACACACACATACAAACAGTAGAGGCACAATGGAGGTCTTGACATATACACACAATGTTAAGATAGGGTGACCTTTGACCTCCCGACCAAAGGTAACTCGTTATTTTAGTCTGCTTATCCTGCGCTTCCAGTCAATGTGAAAATCATTGACTCTACAATGAAGAAGTTAATGTAATCTCCTGCATACCTGCCTCCGTGATTTGTGAGTATTTGCTCTCTTGGTGTGTGCGTTTGCACATGTGTGTGTGTTCCGGACAGCCACCAAAAAGAGCCAGGATTTACTGACGGAAATGCACTGCCAAGAAAGGAGTGGTCCAATTAATCACCGTGTGTGTGTGTGTGTGTGTGTGTGTGTGTGTGTGTGTGTGTGTGTGTGTGTGTGTGTGTGTGTGTGTGTGTGTGTGTGTGTGTGTGTGTGTGTGTGTGTGTGTGTTTGAGCGCATGATGTACGGGGCTGACCAGGAACTATATAGTATTGTGTTGCATTTATGCAGAGTTTATTAAACAGAGGCAACGGTGCACCAAAAGTTCAGCATGTATGCTATAAAATTTAAAACACCTGTATAGTGGCTCTGTGTGTGTGTGTGTGTGTGTGTGTGTGTGTGTGTGTGTGTGTGTGTGTGTGTGTGTGTGTGTGTGTGTGTGTGTGTGTGTGTGTCTTGGATTTCTGTGGTATGTGGGTGTGGATAGGTGATTTTAGATGTGTCAACCAAAAGTAAGCACATAACTGTCCAAACTAACTCTACAAATCAGAGAGTGTGTGTGTGTGTGTGTGTGCGTGCGTGCGTGCGTGCGTGCGTGCGTGGGCGGGCGGGCGGGCGCGTGCGTGCGTCAGCAGTCAGCACACATTCCAGCCACAATCACACCTGTGGTGAGTGTAAATGTTACAGACAGATTTGCCAAAGGTGTGGAAATTGTAAACATCCTCCATTTCCTTTTCCTCTCTCCCTCCTTCTCTCTTGTCCTGTCTCAGTGTCTATATGCTGCCCGTGAAAACCACATGGAGCTGTTGTCTGTGAACCTTTCTGTAAATCACTGTTAGAATGGCCAGGTAGTCGGATCTTGTCTGAACCCAGTCCCTGTCCTATGCTCTCGGCCTCCAGCTCGCTGTTCCATCGTCGCCTCTGGTTTACATTGGAGTGGTTCTCAACATGGAGTCCCACGGGTCCTTCAGGATGTTCCAGGGAGTCCCCAACAAAATTATGAATAGTTCAACTTCACTGTTGTTTTATTTACACAACGTCACCATTAGAGAATGTACAATCATGACTGTTTTAATCCTAGTTTCCCTGTTATTTCCTATCGTAAAAACTACAGTTTATACGGGTCTGGTGTTGTGGACTAAATCATATCTGACACTAAAAAAGTTCTGGAATTGGCGTCCTGGAGACTAAATCCGATCAGATTTTGTCCGTGGCATCATGCACACCAAATACACCCTCTGCTCTTGGGATCACTGAAATCAATCTCAGACACCTGTGATAATTAGTGTGCCAGCTGAGCCCAATTCAAGGAAAACTACTTAGGAAGGACGTTCCACATTATTAAGCAGCCACAGGTTTCAAGCAGTATGGGAAAGAGAAAGGATCTCTCTGCTGCCGAAAAACCTCAAATAGTGCAATGTCTTGGACAAGGTATGAAAACATTAGATATTTCACGAAAACTTAAGCCTGATCATCGTACTGTGAAGAGATTTGTGGCTGATTCAGAGCACAGACGGGTTGGTGCAGATAAAGGCAGAATGAGGAAGGTTTCTGCCAGACAAATTCATGGGATGAAGAGAGCAGCTGCTAAAATGCCGTTACAAAGCAGCAAACAGGTATTTGAAGCTGCTGGTGCCTCTGGAGCTCAAGGTGTAGGATCCTCCACAGGCTTGCAGTTGTGCATAAACCTACTATTGGTCCCCCCCTAACCAATGCTCATAAGCAGGAACGGTTGCAGGGGGCCCAGAAATACATGAAGACTCATTTTCAAAGTCTTGTTGATGGATGAGTGCCGTGCAGCCCTGGATGGTGCAGATGGATGGAGTAGTGGATGGTTGGTGGATGGCCACCATGTCCCAACGAGGCTGCCACGTCAGCAAGGAGGTGGCGGAGTCATGTTTTGCGCCGGAATCGTGGGGGGAGAGATGGTAGGCCCCTTTAGGGGGCTAAAGGTGTGAATATGACCTCGGCAAAGTATATAGAGTTTGTGACTGAGCACTTTCTTCCATGGTACAAAAAGAAGAACCGGGCCTTGCGTAGCAAAATCATCTTCATGCCTGACAATGCCCCATCTCATGCTGCAAAGAATACCTCTGTGTCATCGGCTGCTATGGGCATAAAAGGAGAGAAACTCATGGTGTGGCCCCCATCCTCCCCTGACCTCAACCCTATTGAGAACTTTGGAGCATCTTCGGGCAAAAGATCTATGAGGGTTGAGGCAGTTGGCATCAAAACAGCAGCTCTGGGAGGCTGTTCTGACGTCCTGCAAAGAAATTCAAGCAGAAACTCTCCAAGAACTCACAAGTTCAATGGAGGCAAGAACTGTAAAAGGTGATATCAAAGAAGGCCCCTATGTTCACATGTAACTTGGCCTGTTCAGATGTTTTTGATTGAAATAGCTTTTGATTTCAGTAAATCTGACTCCTAATGCTGCAAATTCAACAAATTACCATTTTCAGTTCTTTACAACCTATAAAATGTTTTAAAACTCTGTTGTGCATAATAATTTGGAACAGTGCATTTTGAGTTTTTTATTTTTGAAAAAAATACTGTTGTCATTGGGAGGTTTGTTCAATAACATGAATGATGACTTGAAAATTATACTGACTGTCATTTACATCGACTATTTTGGAAAATCAGAGGAAAATATCATTTGCATAAGGATTTGGAACGCGGTGTAGAGGAAACTCGGTATGAAAAGGTTTCAGAATCACCGCTTTTATCTTCTCGATAAAAGTTCCTTTTATGTTGTTTTTTTTTCTTGACATAATGACACAAGTGCTCAAATGTTTAAATATTATATAATTTGACAATAGCTACAGATGCTGGGGCCAGGACTGTCTGGTAGATAGCTCATCTCCAGCTGTAAGAATCAGGCCAAGGACCCGCTTAAATGTGACACTGCTGAGATAGATTGTGATGTAGTTACATAAGAGGTGCAACAGTTCACCAAACTCACGGTTTGGTTTTACCGTGGCTTCGGGTCACCTAATTATTCATTAGGAGCGTGGAGAAATGCCCTTCATATTCCAACGTGTCCAATATTGTCATCAAAAGAAATGAATAGTATTAATAGTCTTTTATTCCTTATATTCCTTATGCGGCGTGTTCGTCTCTGAGAGGGTTGTAGGGACGCAGAGAGACGGTGAGAAGACGAGTTAAAAGATTTGGTTTGCCCAGGTAATGCCTGCGGCAGCCATATTGATGGTGCGGTGGCCGTCATCATGCCTGAGCGTTGCGGCGGCTGCGAGAGGAATTGCGAGAGAGAGAGAAGTCTGAGAGACAGAGAGAGGGAGGGAGGGAGGGAGGGAGGGTGGAGAAAAGGCTGGAACAGGAGGGAGGGAAAGATGAAGGACGTGTTCAATAAATCACAGAAAGAGAGTGAGACAACTAACGGTGTGTGTGTGTGTGTGCGTGCGTGCGTGCGTGCGTGCGTGCGTGCGTGCGTGCGTGCGTGCGTGCGTGCGTGCCTGCGCACCTCTCCCACTGGTCTCTATGGGGTTCAAGGAATTCCAACTGGGGAATTCTTTCCAGCGGTCCGGTGTTTTTAGGGACGGCGGAGGAAGTCGGAGCTTTGGCACCTTTCACTGTGGGTAGCGACAGTGTTTGGATTGGCTGCGCACCCAGAGCTTCTCACTTCCCATTGGTTCTACTTAAAGCCCTGCTCTTCAACCCTAATGTGAACGCTGGCCCTTGATACCATTAGCGATGGCAGTAAGTCCTTCTGAGGGATAGTACCACGATTGCTTTTATACTCTGCCAAACCAGTCCCCATACGTTCCTACATACATCGCGTACGACTGCGTTCCCCGAGGGGCTCTCTGGAAGGTACTACGGGAGTACAGGGTGGCGAGGACGGCTATTGGGCGCCATTCAGTCCTTGCACAGTGTTTGCATCTTCAGCAAGCTCCCGCCAGCATGCGCCGTCTCCTATTATAGGATAGCATGTCGAGCCGTCGCTGCTTCTTGCAGTTGATGTTGTCCTCTTCGCCTGCGTCAGTCTGCCATCTTTAGCATGGTCGGCACGTCCAAGTCCGGGGCCGTGGTTCCTGTCCAGAAAGAGCCGGCCTGTCCTCCCTGGGTGGGGAGAGGGCAGCTGACCCAAACGGGGGAATTTAGGTATCTCTGGGTCTGGGGAGTCGAGAGGAAAAAGCTCTCGGTTTCAATATTGGTTCCAGTCCACAGCTGTGGTCATGAGGTTTGGGTTTGTGACCAAAGGAACACACACCTGTGGGTTGCTGGGCTCAGCCTTAGAGATAGGGTTAGTTGCTTAAATTACCATTATTAAACTGTAAATGTAGTTTACATATGAATTATCTTGTGCTGGTTCAGTTTTAACTCCTCTTGCTGAGGCCCTGGAGGCCAGGTGGAGCGGAGAGGAAAACGCGGGGCAGGACCTCCAGCCAGTTCAGCCCAGACATCTTCTGTTCCACCCGGAAAGCCGTGTAGCTTTTTGGCATCGCCTGCAGATATTCCTGGGTGTTTTCCAGACGCACTCCGGACCAGACAGGGTGTTTACTGTGCAGAATAAACTCCAAATAACTGATCGCAAGCGCGGTGAAACAGCCCAACAGTAGGCAGGTCACATGTCAGAGCCGGTGTCCCGACCGAGGTGGCGTGACCTGAGAATGATCCGGCAGGCAGGAGTGAGAGAGCTGCCCTGAGTAGAAAACTTAGAGCTGTAAGACATTGAGGGGGGAGAAGTGTTGGGTGGGGGTGGGGGGGGGGGGGATTCCCCTCAGCATAAAGTACCTTTTGTTTTTTGCGGAGGGGGCAGTTACTCCTGATCCAAATATTTCCTCACTGTTTCCTCTCTCCCGACTCCCCTTTAATCATGGCTTACACACTCCCCCCTCCAGCTCTCTCTCTCTCTCTCTCTCTCCCCCTCTCTCTCTTTCTTTTTCACTCTCTCTTTCTGTCCTTGTGTTGGAAAGAGGGGGACACTGAAAGATAAAGTGTGAAAAAAATGAAGGGAATGAATATAGTGAGTAACGAAAGAAGCAATAACATTTGGAAAATCTTTTTGGTAATTGACTGACGGGCACAGTAGGCGTTTGTGTGCATGTGTCTGTACATGTGTGTGTGTGTGTGTGTGTGTGTGTGTGTGTGTGTGTGTGTGTGTGTGTGTGTGTGTGTGTGTGTGTGTGTGTGTGTGTGTACGTACGTGCGTGCATGTCTGCCGCATCCAGCCCAATTCCTGCATGTCCAGTCCCCCCCTGTGTGTTTGAGTGGGCTCCGGGCCCCGGGCTGCGGTCCTCCAGCGGCCCTGTGGGGCCCTTGGTGGTTGTGTGGGCGTCCGGAGGTGGAGAAGAGGGAGGGAGCAGAGCCAGGGACTGACCCAGCGGGGGCACCGCGTCTGTGGCTACCCGACCAGGGTGGTGCCCCTTCCTCCCGCTGCTCCGCTTGGACGGCAAGACAAACACCCAGTTTTCCCCCTCACACACACACACACACACCCCCACACACACACACACACACACACAACCACACACACACACACACACACACACACACACACATACACACACAAGCACAAACACTCCCTAACACACACACACTTTTTTCGGATTTGCGGTCGGCCGTGGTCACAGCCCTGCTTGCGCTGCTCTTTTCAGTTACATCTTACACTGACGGCATTAAGGGCTCCCACAGGCGGCGCGGGGAGCCGTGTCTGCACCCGCAAGCATCGGACCGCGCGGTCCGCCCGCCGGGGGCCTCCAGCTGCTCAGGGCGGATCGGGGCTCCGAAAACCCGGCGCAGAGTCACCCGCGGGAGGCGTGCCTTTCTGTGGACGCCGGCTGGCTGGCGCTCGGACGCTGCTGCGGTTTCACTTCCGCTCTACCAGCCGCCATTGGCTGGTCATTGTACCTCGAACCAAGAAGAACTCCACATATGTAACCTGATGAATGGATTTAAACCAGGAGTTTCCAACTCAAACTGGCCACGTTTATGAATAAAATTTTGTGGGTTGTTAAGTATAGTGATTTTAAAACTAATTTGCGGGCCATTTTTCACAATAAATAATGGAAGGGCCACGTTAAATTGTTTCGCTGACCAGTTGTGGCCCCCAGGCCTGTACTCTGAGACCTCTGCTATAAAGTGATCGGAATTCTGTTCTACCGCTGTTACTCACAGCCACAAACGTGTTTTTGCGGACAAAGGCTAGATTTGGGTTTGATTTACACTGAAGCCAACTGTCTGAAGCCCCCATCCTAAGTGACGTGGCGTGAGTAAGCGGTTGGTCGTGCCTTGCTCAAGGGCTCTTCAACCAGAGAGGCTTGATATGTGCAAAGGATCCAATCAAGCCAGTTTGATTTGATGAAGTTTTCAATATGTTTTTCACTTCAAGATCCACCTGTGTGTGTGTGTGTGTGTGTGTGTGTGTGTGTGTGTGTGTGTGTGTGTGTGTGTGTGTGTGTGTGTGTGTGTGTGTGTGTGTGTGTGTGTGTGTCTGTGTCTGTGTGTGTGTGTGTGTGTGGGTTGTGATGCTGTTAGATGGTT
>NC_137195.1:5494205-5506705 GCF_960531495.2 Zeus faber
CATCGTGTAATTATTGTGTATCCGTACAAATGGCCACAGTGTTATATAAGATTATTTTCCTCGCTCTTTTCTCGTTCGCCCCCCGCTCTCCCTTTCTAGCTTGACTCAACTTCCTTTTACCTCGTTTAACTGTGTATGACCTTTGGCTGCCGCCGCGACTGCAATTTTACCCACGGGGACAACAAAGTGCCGTCTGATCTAACCCTTGCTTATCTGTTTGTCTACTCCTCCCTCCTCTCTCTCTCTCTCTCTCTCTCTCTCTCTCTCTCTCTCTCTCTCTCTCTCTCTCGTTCTGTCCGTCCAGACAAGGAGTCCAAGGAGAAGAAGGAGGCTGCCCGGGAACCGTCGGAGGTCGCCGTGAAGGAGGAGGACGGCAGCGCGAGCAAGGCGGTCAAGGAGGCGAAGAGGGAGAAGAAGGAGGCCAAGGAAAAGAAGGAGCCGTCCAAGGAGTCCAAGAGGGAGACGAGCAAGGACGCCAAGGACGAGGCGAAGAAGGAGGCAAAGAAGGAGTCGTCCAAGGAGTCGTCCAAGGAGTCGTCCAAGGAGTCGTCCAAGGAGAGGAAGGAGGCGGGGGAGAAAAAAGTGTCCAGGAAATCGTCAGTGAAAGTGAAGGAGAAGAAGGAGCCAGAGGCTGGGGAGGGCTGACGGGATCCAGGCACACACACCCTCGCGCACGCGCACACACACACACACATACACACTCATACATACACTTACACATATAGTAACACATAAACATCTCTCCAGACAGATACATTCATAACCACGTATACGAGTACACACACATGTATAAACACACTCATGTATACCTTCATACATCTCTACACGTGCGTACACATGGCCACACGGCCTCATATCTCAATCTCCACATGTACATGTACATCCCCGGGGAATATTTACATATTCTAGTAAGAGCCCTTATGTGCACACACACACACACACACACACACACACACACACACACACACACACACGGTCCCACCACATCCACTGGTTGTGTCGTGTTGCGTCTCGGGCCACAGTGGTGAGAAACTGAGCTCAAGGGGAGCAGACTCAGACAACATCCCCCCCACCCTCTCCCCTCCCCGCCTTCCCCCCGTTTCTCCTACTCCCCCTCTCCTCTCCTCTTTTGCCCCCCCCCCCCCCCTCTCTCTCCTCCGCCGCTCTCCTCAGCAGCATTACAACCCACAGTCCCGCTCTTCCCTAATCCCAGCCGGGCCCCTAACCACCCCCGTCGCCTACATGCCGGGCACGCTTTGACGTCAGCCCCCCCTCCTCCTCCTTCGGTGCTGTGGCGGCGGGCAGGGCCAGAACCTCCCCCGCTGCCGGGCTAAGAATAACGGTCCTGACGGGTCCAGCCGAGGCAGCCGCGCTTCCGGGTAAATTGAGGCCGCGCTCCCTCATCTTCCCCCGCCACCGTAAATCATTTTCATATTTCACAACGCTGCCGTGCAGTTTTCATTTCCCCCGGTGTATCCGGGAGGTGTCCAACGCCCTGCTCTTGGGAACTCCTGGCCGCCAAGATGGGGTAGGATTGGACCGTATGTCAAAATCTTCCTACCGGCCTCGCCTGTCATGCGGGGGGGGGGGCTTTGCACCGGCGTCGGCGCGGTGTCACTCGCACACGTGATGTCACTCATTGTGACATCAAAGCCTTTTGGTTTTACCAAAAGCGAGGACGATCCGATCCGCAATAAACAGCGCGTGCGATTTCACCAGGAAGTAAACGGCACGGAGAAGCGGCGCATGTCACTGTCACCCGAGGTTTTAAAGACAGGGTGATCATTTGCACAGTTGAATTCTTGAGGAGACGGAGCAATTAAATTAGCCGAATAAAAGGGCACAAATCGCCCCGGAAAAATCCCGATCGACTCGGGCAATCGCAAGTCGCCGACTTTCGTCCGAGCGCCGTTTTTTTTATTTTTATTTTTTTTTCTTTTCTTTGCGTTAACGTTCTTAAGAAATGAATCAGGAATTCAGGTTGGCCTGTGTTGTCCACCGGCCCCATCCTGCCAAGCCCAAATGGTTCTGGAGCCATCGCAGTCACCGCGCAGAGGAGATGAGAGCAGCTGTGCCTGTCGTCTTCTGTCCACGCGAGGGGAGAGAGAGAGGGAGAGAGAGGGAGGGAGAGAGAGAGCGAGCGAGAGAGAGAGAGAGAGAGAGACAGAGAGGGAGGGAGGGAGAGGGAGACAGGTCTGCGGCTTTCAAGATGAGATAAGACACTTTATTAATCCCCCAATTCAAGGCCGAGGAACAGGTCTCAGCATCAGCTTCGACCAGTCCGATGTGGGACGATAATAAGTGCTAAATATATGAACCAGATGAAAATAACAAAGATGGAGGCGCAGACGTGACGGAGCGTCCTCATCTGGCCGATCTGGACGAGGTCTCCCACGTAGGTGGTGGTTGTGTTGTCATGGCGGCGCATCTACTTCCTGTCATTTCCGCTCATTGGAAATTGAGGATCTACTGTCGGTGCAGGTGGATGTGCAGATGACCTGCTTGCAGCACAGCTATGCTTGAAGCGGTGAAGTGTTTTGGGAACTTTTCTCCCATGAGTAGAGGACGAGGATCTTCACCCCGACACTTTAATTTGCACTTCTGCACATTTGCACTGCTCAAATGTAATGAATATTTCGCTGTTTTGGGGAAAGGCTTTCTGCCCCCTCCGACCGACTCCCGTGCTGGCGTGCACGGACGCGACGCACCCACACACCTCACACGCACAGGAGCGCACGCGCACACACACACACGCACACACACACTCAGACAGCTTTGGTCACTCAGCCTCTGAGCTTATATAACTTGAATATATGTAGAGGGACGCTGTGCCAGGACAACCAGTGACAATCCAAGCAGCTTTCTCTCTCTCTCTGTCTCCCTCCCTCCCTCTCTTTCCTTCTCTCTCTCTATCACACTGTCTGTCTCTCTCTCCTTGTGTCTCCGTACGTCTCTCTGTCCCTCGGTCCCGTCTGTGTCCACTACGCCTGTAATGTCGGCTGTAGTCGTTGTGTAATCGTGTTTTTCTGAATGTGTAGCTGCGGTTCTGCACCACATCCTCCGTCATTGTAACTGTGCTAAATGATGTCATAGACGCTGTGTTGTACTAGCTGTTGTAACATAACGTTACACCTGTTGTTCAGGGCCTGTTTTTTTTAATTGTTATAGTTTTATAGTACGGTTATTTAAGAGGTTGAACTTCAGAATGTAATATCTGGCTTTCATTGTATAACGACGGACCGGTTGCAGAACGTTGGTTATTGATTGGGCCACGACCAAATTAAATGTTTCCTTCTCGCGAGATGCGTTACTTTTTAAGGGTAGAATTGGCGGTCGAGGGGCGTTTCAACGGGTGATCATTTTCAGAACCAATAAAAAAGCATTTTGGAATGAAAACTTTGCAGTCACCAACTTCCATGTCTTTTTGTTGTTGTTTTGGGTTTTTTTTGTTGTTTTTTTGCCCTGGGATAAGAATTCTAATCCATTGTAAAAGTGTTGTCCATGTATGAACCGATCATTCCAATCACATACCTCCATTGTTACCCTCTGATGCCCCCTGGTTCTCACTCTCTCCCGCTCTCCCTCCCTCTCTCTGTCCACCCCCCCCCCCCCAAACATCCCGCTCCCTCGATGGAGGTGAGCTCGGGCGCAAACACGCTCATGAGCCTCCTTCAAACAGCCTTACGGCCCCTTCTCTCATGTCTTCAGTTCATTTTGATTCGGTCAAGTCGGCCCCGCCCGTTTGGGCAAAACGCAAGCCCGGCGGGCGAGAGGCGCCCGTCTGCTCGGGGGTCGTGGGTGAAGTATGTGTCGCCTTGCGCCGCCCTGGAGGATTTCACCGCCGTGACTTGCATAACCGACCCAGAGCGGGGTCGAGGGTCGCGTCCCCATCGCAACGGCAACAGATGTAGCATATCTCTGCGCGGGCCCTCTCGGGCCCTCGGCGACGGAGAGGCCGAAGCCGAGGCCGACGGCGATCGGCCCCGGTCTGGCGCTCGCGGCCGTAGCTGCAGCTCGGCGCCGCTCAGTCGGGTTGTAATCAAATTGAAGGTTTCCGTGCTCGTCGGTGCGCTGGGGGAGTTTCACGACCTGTGTGGGCCCTTTGAAACCTGCCAAACTGCCGTTGTATAATTTCATAATTAAATGGGCGTCGATGAGGGAAAGGAGCGTTCCTTTCTTTTCTTCCTGCCCGAAAATCACGCTTTTTCGCAGATACTCGGCCCCGTGTCGGACGCCAGTGGCAACGGAGCGAGGGGTTAACCAGCCGTCCAACTTCCCTGTGAAAGGCTCATTAATCCGGAGAGAGTCATTATTGTGAAACAGCCCAGGCCTCGGCGTCCGGCCTGACGGGTGCTCGCGGAGCGCCGCAACGCGAGCGCCTCGCCTGCCTCCGTACCGGACGGCAGATCGACTCTGCTTGACGTGCAAATAACCACTGCGCTGCACGGGGAGCGGAGCCCCGTTGAATTTAATCGGGACATTAACCCTGGATCCTCTGAGCCGGTGAGCAACAGAGG
The DNA here is from genome assembly GCF_960531495.2 of Zeus faber. Lineage (NCBI taxonomy): Eukaryota > Metazoa > Chordata > Actinopteri > Zeiformes > Zeidae > Zeus > Zeus faber. Next base: position 5,498,723 of record NC_137195.1, read on the forward strand.
AAATGGAACCGCCCCCCGGTACTAACCACTGAGCTGGGCTGATACTGTAATCACATCCTGTTTTTACCGTGTTTTCCTCCTGGCGTCTTCTGTCGCGTCCCCGGGGGGGCCCGACCCCTCGCCGGCCAGAGGTCAAAGGTCAGCCGGCGTCGGAGCTCAGCCGCGCGGAGGAGACGACCTCCCCGTCCGCGCCGGTTCCGTGGGGTCCTGATCGGCTCGGACGGGGATGAATCGGCCTCCTGTAGGGTATGGCCGGTGGTTGAGGGCGGTGGTCCCCGGCGCGGGGTCCGTGCCCAAATAACTTCACCATCACTTCCTTTGTTAGAGAACGAACAATGACTGTTTTGACCCGGCACAAAATCGTTGCTCACAATAAAAATCCTAAGATAGGGGTCCCAGAGGCAAAATCAGATGTGGTCGGTGGCCTCATGCTGGTCAAATTGAGGCTCCTTGATGTAGGAAAAGGTGGAGAATCACAAGCTTCTTTCATAAGCCTGATCAATTGTTTGAATACTTTTTAAACATACATATAATGTGGTAGAAAATGATTACATACATGCAACTTAGATTTTTAAGATATTTCATGGGCAGCAATAACGACACAACGTCTTATAAGGTAACGTTTGTGTTGAGCACAAAATTAATATAAATAGCCTTATGGAAATTCCTTCTTTGGGCAGGCCCTCACCCCAACCCCCCCCCTATGTCCGTGCATGCAGAAGGCCCTGGTGGGTGTGAGAGAGGAGACTTGCCAGTGGGAAGACAAACTGCGTCCTGCGTATGACAGGTAGACGCGACAGCATCAGCTCGGAGACGGGGAGACTCCACCGTGTCCATCACGGCGTCCATTTGTCAAAGTGTGGTCCTGTTTATAACCTGAGTGCTAACATCTCCTCTGGTAGCAGATGTGATTTACAGGCGGACACGCCCTGTCCCACCCCTCCCCCTGTCACCACTTAACACACACTTCAGCGGGGGGCCGAGAATCGCGTTGGGAACTCCACGGTTTAGCATTTTTTTCTTTTTTTTCCAATTGCTCGCCGCATTTCCAGCTTTGTCTCCCCCAAGTCTGCTCCGACTCCAACAGAATTCTCTAAAGGACTGCACCATCGCACGCTGCTCCACGAAACCCGGAGCGTGTAACTGCGGCTGATGGGCACGCACGCTTCGTGGATATCCAACACGTTATCTCTGTGATACAAGACAGCGTCGCTGGCTCTTGGTGCCGCCTAAAGACAGCTGACTTAGACAGCTGAAGCCCCCCCCCCCCCCCGACACACACACACACACACTCTGAGCCAGACCTGTCGTCTGCAGGGGCCTTAACCCCGTCCCCCCTCCGGCCCCCCCAGGGCAGCCCCTCTCCTGCCGTCAAAACAGCCCGTCTGACCCGGAGCCAGGAGACTCCGTCAGCCTCCGTCAGCCTCCGAGGCTCTCGCAGGATTATTCCGCAGCCCAGTTGGACACTCGCCTTCTCATTCTTCCTTTGCCTCTCTCTCTCTCTCTCTCTCTCTCTCTCTCTCTCTCTCTCTCTGGTATGTTAAACAAACGTTTACATGTCCAAAGCAAGTGGAGAAAGGAGAAAGACTACGCCATTAACTGTACCTGAACCATTATCATATTTCTCATCCATAAATAAACATAAACATACACATATTATATATATAGTGTGTACCCATGACCTAAAATTAAATAATGAAATGAAAAGTATCTAGATATATAAGTATTTATTTGGATTCAGACAAAAATGTCGACAGAAATGTGTAAACTTTGCACATTAAATATTATTATTAAATGATATTAAATATAAATAGGTAAAGATGAGCCAGAATATATGCATGCACGTGTACATGGAGAAATGCATCTGCGTGGACTCGGCTACCCACCCTCATTCTATCGCTCTGTTTGAAAGGAGAGCTCAGCTCCACCACATCTCTCCCCTTGACTCGGATGCTCTTGATCTATCGGTGTTTTAGCCGAGCGTAAAATGCTGGGATGTCTCCTCGGGACCGGTCGGGCCGTCTCCGTTATCTCCCGTCCCCCCTCATCCCTCTGGTGTTTTTAAGTCCTGCTGGGGGCTCTGCAAGGCGGCACCCTCTCAGAGTGGATACTTCATTTCCAACAGATCTGTGTGTCTGGTTTCGCTCAAAACCAATTTCCACTTTACCGCCATTTATCAGAGTCTGCGGAGTCTGAACCACCTGAGTAAAGCACACACACACACACACACACACACACACACACACATGTGCACGCACACACACACACGTGCACACAGACATACACATCCACACGCGCATGCTCACACACACACACACACACACACCTCCACCTCATGTAGCTGCTGGGTTACACCTCACCAGGTTCATGATGCCACTGACTCAAATGATGTCCACGTCCACACGTGAGGTGTCAAAAAATGTGTTGACCCCAAACTGCTGTAGTCCATGGACTGCAAACTCCGCTGCCGCCATTGTGCCCTTGAGCAAAGAGCAGATCCCACCCATCCGCAGTACTTTTTTGCTGTACTCAAGATTCAAGATTCAAGATTCAAGATTCAAGATTTTTATTTGTCACATACATATACATACTTCCATACATATATGCAGTGAAATGTAATGCAATGCACCCGGTGATAGCACACAATAAGTCCTAGGAAAAAGTACTAAAATAAAATAAAATAAAAAGTAGAAAATTCCTTTCTAATAGACCGACTAACTGACTCCTAAAACGTAATACAGTAAGTGGAATACTTATAGAATAAGATAAAAAATATATAGAATAAAATACAATAAAAAATAAAAAAAATAAAATAAAATAAAAACTCGTGTACACTTTTCAAGTACCTGTACTTACTGAGTTATATCCTATAGGTTGAGACTTCAAACATTTAGTCCACTACATTTCAAAGCAAATACATATAATTTTTACTCGACTACTTTTCTAACACACATTTTTAATTGTGACCAAATCAGGATATGCATGAGCACTCATCTGCAGAAAAAAAGGTGCAGTCGTACTTTATTCCATATTATAGACTAAATTATCGTGTGCCACTATACATGAGTTCTTTTACTTTAAACTCTTTAAACACATTAAGGAGCAGGTTATTAAATATTTTTACGAAAGAAGGACAGTCAATGTGCTGCTCTCACTCTGACTCGAGTCATTTTGTGGCCGTGTATTTGTTCTTTTACTTTAATAAAAGGTCAGACTCCTTCCACCACTGCCCAGCCGCTCGGCCTCCCGAAACGTTCCTGCAGGGATACCGTAAACCGCTTCTTCTTTCCTCATTTCTTGTCCGTGTTTCTTTTTTATTTATTTATTTTTTTTCAATAAAATGTGTAAAGTTCTAAAATAGAGCCTCCGTGTAGGCACTGTTCATCCAAAGGCTAACAGAGGGCTTATTTGCCCTCCACGGTGTGTGTGTGTGTGCGTGCGTGTGTGTGTGCGTGCGTGCGCGCGCGTGTGTGTGCGTGTGTGTGTGTGTGTGGTGTGTGTGTGTGTGTGTGCGTGCGTGCGTGCGTGCGTGCGTGTGTGTGTGTGTGTGTGTGTGTGTGCGTGCTTCATTACGGCCCCCGGTCCGCAACGAGGCTGCGGTCGGGGGCCGCGCGGCGCTCTCTGGCGCCATCTGGCGGCTAATATTCACCAGGTTCAACGTTGAGCCGTTGCAGCGAGGAGCGTCTGTCGCGGGCGCACACACGCACGCACACACACGCACCTCCGCTGTCCCTCGTGGCGTTGCTTATAATGCGGCGTAACAAGAGAGGTGCGTCGGATGAAAAGACGCTGCAGCGCCGGGTGAGTTGGAAGGGGCTGGGTCGTGATTGTTCCCTTGGAAGCTTCTCCCTCCTTCCCGCTGCCGAGGAACTCCAGGCCACAGAGCCCGGGAGTTGGGAGGCGCTCTGCTCCACCTAGAGCGGCGCTGCTCCACCCCTGTCGCGCCGCGGAGCCCCCGTCGGGGGGGGGGGGGGCGGCTGCCGTGGGTCGACGTGACGGTGGAAAGAGGGAAACGTCGTCACGGCTCCTTCCTCTCGCGGGGCCCAGCGTCTCGGGAGTGAAACGAGGGTGAAGTTGAGCTGCTAATCACGCTGCTGCAGGGACCCCCCCCCCCTCTCTAACACCCCCCGGGGACCCCTGGGGTGGGGACCCCCGGGTCTAGAGAGAACACCGAGGTGGGTTTCACCTGGAAATGAGGTGAAACACCGGAACGGGACAAACCGGGACAGGCTTCATGCGAGACGGTCATTTTTTTTTTCTAAATAAAGATGAAGAAAATCGATATCATATTGAATGTATTAATAAGTTATGAATACGTGTGAAAATAATTGAGCAAAGTCCAGATTTGGGCAAAATGGCCAGAACGTGGATCGTGAGGAGCGTGACCTCAAATGTAAACTGAAAATCAATGCAAGTGGACGAGGCCACGCGGCGCAAAGTGATGCTCGACCCCGCGACTGGAAGAATGTCGCTGAGTGCGAATGCGTGTCGCCCCCCCCCCTGTGTCTTCATCCCCCTGTCTGTCTCTCTCTCTCTGTCTGTCTCCCTCTCTCTCTCACACACGCGTGCTCCCTTCTTCTTTTTCTAACGTCTCCCGTCGTCGCTCCTTCCTCCGCGTCGGACGTTCGGGGGGGAGCGCGCGTCCAGGGAGCGGGATCCGGTTGAGGGAGGTGGGTGTCTCTCTCTCTCTCTCTCTCCCCCCCCCCCCCCCCTCTCTCTCTCTCTCTCTCTCTCTCTCTCCCTCTCTCCCCCCCCCTCTCTCTCTCTCTCTCTCTCTCTCCCTCTCTCTCTCCCTCTCTCTCTCTCTCTCTCTCCCTCTCTCCCCCCCCCCCCCCTCTCTCTCTCTCTCTCTCCCTCTCTCTCTCTCTCTCTCTCTCCCTCCCTCTCTCTCTCTCTCTCTCTCTCTCGGTGGTATTACGCAGAAGAGTCCGATCCCCAAAAGCGGCGGACACAGACAACCGGAGGAGCGCGGCGGGAGAGATCCAGGGATCCAGGCGTGGGACTGCCGCGGCTGTCGAACCCCACCGAGACCCGCTGGAAGCCACGGGGGCAGGCGGCTCCGGTCCGGATCAGAGCAGGTCCCGTCCCGGACGCCGGAGCCTCCGCGGGGAGGGAGCGCACCATCCGCAGGGAAGGCACCCAGACCCCGCCAGCGCCGCGTTCTCGTGGAACTTTCGAAACCTTTTCTTATTTTTATTTTTATTTCTTTTTTGTCATTTTTTGGTCACTCTCTCTTGTGGACTTTTTTTTTGTTTTGCTTGTTTTGTTTTCCCTCCCCCGGGCGGGGGGGGTTCGGCGGTGATGTGACACCGCAGCCCTATTCCGCGGGTCTTTTAAAATTCCTCGGGGCCGCGCCATGCAGAGCCCCCCTGGCTGGCTCCATGCCTGTCGCCTGGCTGTCCGTGCTGCTTTGTCATTGTAATTGCCGTGCGTCTGGAGCGCTGGACGCGGGGGGACCAGGACGCGCCGAGCCGCTCCCGTGTCCGTGCCCGGTGAGAGCCTCCGGGAGGCTGGACGCGGAGCCCGTCCTCCCCGCCTGGACGACGTCCCTCACCACCGACCCAACGAACCGACGTCTCGTTCCGTTGTCATTTTATTCCCCCGACTTCCACGGCACCGGGCTTAGGGTTTAGGATGTTGCCGCACCGCTGTGGCTCCGGCGCTGTGAAAGCTCCATCCAAGTTCACCTGTAGCTCCTTATTGTTCTTGTTTTTGGCCTGCCAATTGACCCGCTCCTCCTCGCCGCTGATTACAGGTAAGATTAAAGTGCGGGTCGTGTCGGTCTGTGCGTAAAAATCCACCCGAACATGTTTTTGGGTTTTTTGTTTTTTTTTGCGCGTGTGTCAAAGCCTCGGAGCGCGTCTCTCCAGTCTGTCTGATGCACGGTCTGTCTGATGCACGGTCTGTCTGATGCACGGTCTGTCTGATGTACGGTCTGTCTGATGTACGGTCTGTCTGATGTACAGTCTGTCTGATGTACAGTCTGTCTGATATACACTCTGTCTGATGTACAGTCTGTCTGATGTACAGTCTGTCTGGTGTGTACTTGGTCAGGATCCTGTGTCGGTGGCGTTGGTGGAGACCTCCCCTTCCCCACTTTACACCAAATGACTTTGAGTAGGATTCTGGAATCCCAGACAAATGTTCGAAATCTAAAATCGATCATAAACAAAAGATCTTGTCTGTGTGGGTCGTTAGGAGGCGGTTGCTTGATTTGAGCTGATCAGAAACCCAATTGTGATCAGTCCCAAACCGCTCCGGGTCCATCGGATTTTTTGGAGTTTTTTGAAAGTCTTGTGGTGTATCGCCCCCACCCACCCACCCAACCGCCCCCCTCCTGCACACACATGCCTGGTGGTTTTTGGTGAAATAGAGGCTGATGATGGTGAAACAACCTGTTGGGAATTGAGGTCAGAATCTTTCAATCTGTGAAAGAGACGACGACTGCAAGAGTGTCGGACCCCCGCCACACCCCCCCCCCCCCTCCAATCACTGAAAGCTGTGCCGGTTTAATTACACACAATTGGGCTATAAATTTTACAGTCGTCGCGGAGTCTGCTGCTGCTCGCTCTCCAGCTTCCAGACATTACAGTAACCTCTGTAGGGCATTTGTCATTTTATTAGGGCCTATATTTGATGAAAAGACCATTGGCTTGGACCATTTTTTGGCATTTGCAAGGTCTTCCTCGCAGAATAAATCAGATCTCAATTGGACTTGTATACCTGCATAAATAATGGGAATAATAATGGAAATAATAATTATGATAATATTGATAATGATTTTTTTAAGGACGTTACCTGTTTGATTGACATGCCTACTCTAACCAACTCTACACGACAGCAGCACCCTGACAGCTACTGGGGGGAAAAGACATGCAAATGACAGCAAGTCCAAATATAACAGAGCAAAAATTACTTTTATTTGTATTTATTCTTAGCTCATAGGCCGACCAAGAGTTCCATATGCTGCACGTGTGACCAAGGCGTTAACGACCCGGTCGCCCGTTGGCATGAAGCCAGCGGCGGGCGAAAAAAGACTGAATCTGTTGCGTGCCCTCTGGTGTTCCACAGGTACAGAGGCGAGCTGCGAGAACGAGGGCGAGGTGCTTCACATCCCCAACATCACCGACAACCCCTGCATCACCTGCGTGTGTCTGGTAGGGAACGCCCACTCCCCAGCCCGGCGTCCTTCCTCTTTCGTTCGGCCGTTGCTCCTGTCTAGTGGCGCTCGCCCGCCGTCCCCCTTTTTGTCCCTCGGCTGCGGCGCGCGGCGCAAAAATTGGACCTATTTCTGCTTCGGCCTTGCCAAACCGGCTGATACTGCAAAGTGACCTCTGAAGTGCTGATAGTTCTGTTTGTCGAGGGATTATCGTGCTGCACGAGGTGTTTTCTATCGGGGGGGGGGGGGGGGGTTCTGGGGCTCGGCCGATGCTCTGGGACCCGTGGGTTTGGCGGGTGGAGCTGTCGGAGGAATTCACGCCGGGGAATAACGCGGCGATTTGTAAAAGAGGGAAACAAAGTACATAATGTGTGTGTGTGTGTGTGTGTGTGTGTGTGTGTGTGTGTGTGTGTGTGTGTGTGTGTGTGTGTGTGTGTGTGTGTGTGTGTGTGTGTGTGTGTGTGTGCGTGCGTGTGCGTGTGTGTGTTTTTTTCTATTTTTTTTTTCTTGTAGTTTTACAGAAAAATTCCCAGTGAAACATGAGGTCCGGATTGTTTGTTTTTAAGAGGCAGCCTGGTCGTCACGCTGTCTTGGTTCCGGCTCGGCTGTTAAAGCCGGGCTACAAAACGTTAGCCGGACGCCTCTTACCCGGAACATGTGCTCTCTGACCCCCGGCCCTCCCCCGCTGTGGAGGTCATTGTTTTAGGGGATGAGAATGGAGGCGTGGGGCTTTTCTATCTCGGCGGGAGGGGGAGAGGGGAGGGGGGGGTACTCGGCCACAGTCAGGGGCCTAGTCCTTAAAAAGCATCATGTGGCCAGAGGCG
>NC_137195.1:5521705-5561705 GCF_960531495.2 Zeus faber
CAGCGTTACATACTGTAGTGCAAAAACAGGCGTTCGGGGAGGGGGGGGGGGTGTAAGAGGTGCCATTGTATATAATACGGAGAATGACTTAATATTATAAAGTCTGTGTATCATCAGAATGATTCTGAAGCTGTTATTTTAAGGTAAAAAAAAGTACCATAGCGTTTTTTATTCTTTTCACACGTCTTATATCTCTTTTTTCCATTTTTTCTTGTATTGTTTTGTTTTTTGTATATTGCCATTTTTGTAATATGCATTTTGCTATTGCATATTGCTCAATTTCATCCTATTTTTTTTTGCATATTATCTATCTTTCTATCTATCGATCTATCTATCTATCTATCTATCTATCTATCTATCTATCTATCTATCTATCTATCTAACTATCTATCTATCTATCTATCTATCTATCTATCTATCTATCTATCTATCTATCTATCTATCTATCTATCTATCTATCTATCTATCTATCTATCTATCTATCTATCTAACTATCTATCTATCTATCTATCTATCTATCTATCTATCTATCTATCTATCTATCTATCTATCTATCTGTCTGTCTGTCTGTCTGTCTATCTGTCTGTCTGTCTGTCTGTCTGTCTGTCTGTCTGGCTGTCTGTCTGTCTGTCTGTCTGGCTGTCTGCTAATATTTTCCTTCAGATGGGTTCAGTCCTTGTTCTCCATCTCTCCGGCTCTCACTCTGTTGTTTCACCCTCCATCTAACTTCAAACCCTCCATCTAACGTCAACCCTCCATCTAACGTCAACCCTCCATCTGATGTCGACCGGTGACACTCTGGTCTTTACGGCCTGTGACTAACTCCGTCCTCTTCACTTCACACGCGTGACGCATTTCGGAGGCCAACACCCGCCTGATTTACAGGCCGAGCGAATCATGATGGATTCACCCGCACTCACCTGTCGCAGCCGGGTCTCAGCCATGGAGACAGCGGCTTTTTTCTTTGAAGTTGGAAGAAAACCGTTGAAAATGCATTCATGAATCTATTTTCTTTTTTATTGTATAACTATACCCTCATAACTACTCTAAAACGGTAGTCTTTGTTGTCCCCCCCCCCCAAAAAAAACACTTTTTCCTTCCAGTAAGAATAGAAAAGCAGCAGTAAATTCCCGACGCTCCGGACGTCTGAGGTGCGGCAGGTTGGCACCGTGTTCACCTGTCACCGGGGTCACGTCGGGGTCCGTGATGGAGTGGATTTTTGGGATTCCGACGGGCCCCGCCGGTCACTCGGTCAAAGCCGTCGCTGTCGTCTCGTTCGTGTTCACACGCGTCCACACGTTACAGCGTCTCACCTGTCGTCTGCGCTCAGAGCAGGCGGCCGCGACGGGAGCGGGGAGGCCGTCACGCTATTTGCGCTTGGAAAGCAGACAGAACACATTTTCACTTTTCATATGCGAGGAGTTTGTCTGGGTGTGAGTCGCTGCAATATTGTACAAACAGGCATCAAAGTTTAACCATTTAATAAAACAAACTAAAAAAGAAAATATACAGAATATACAACATGAGGTTATCGTGCTATGGTGGGATGGTTACTAGTACTGAGTTTGGGTGTGAATATAGTGGTGGGTAACATCGATAACAATGGAACAAGTTATAGATCTGAGTTATTTACAATATATTGCAAGGTTATTATAGGATTATTGTAATTTGGCAATGTTAACAATTCTTTACACACACTCACCCACAATTAAAAGTCAGTATTTGAAAATGCCATATATAATGACATTTAATGACATATATATAGTATGTATGCAGTATACTGTATACATACATCAATTTACAGCTTACAGATGTGCCAAATATGCGTATGATGACAAATACCAAAACAACAGGAACTCGATTTGCGAATCGATGCAAACGGACGGTACCATATGAAAGAAAAAGGATTGAACGTTATATTCAATCTTAAAGCTCTCCAAAACAAAAAGAAAAGGATTTACCTCCAATTAATAAACAGCTAAAATGAGGATTAGTGTCAGGCCATTTACGCACACACACACACACACACACGCACGCACGCACGCACGCACGCACACACACGCGCGCCTGTCACAAGTAGTCACTACAAGCTCCCATCAGTGTGACTCACAATCCCACAGGTCATTCCCAGACTTCCCCGACACACACACATATGCACACACACACACACACACACACACACACACACACACACACACACGCGCGCACGCACACACACACACACACACATGCATGCACGCACACACACACTGTGCTCCATCTGGGAGTTGGTCTCAGAGACAGAGACACAGAGACAGTGTGTCTGCTCACGGTCTTTTGTCTGACGTTTGATTGACAGCAAAGGAGATGTGCCCTATATTTAGTCCCTTGCAAGCCAATCTCTCTCTCTCTCTCTCTCTCTCTCTCTCTCTCGCTCTCTCTCTCTCTCTCTCTCTCGCTCTCTCTCTCTCTCGCTCTCTCTCTTTCTCCAAACCGCTTCAAAGAGAGTTAGAGAGACCTTTGTGTTGAGGTTCAGATACTGGAGTGTGTGTGTGTGTGTGTGTGTGTGTGTGTGTGTGTGTGTGTGTGTGTGTGTGTGTGTGTGTGTGTGTGTGTGTGTGTGTGTGTGTGTGCGTGCGTGCGTGCGTGCGCGTGTGTGTATATAGATTTGGGGTGGTGGTGTGTGTGGTTTGCAGACGTGTTGACAGTCAGTGAGGAGGCTTTGCCCCCAAGGCAAAAAAAAAAAGAAAAAAAAAGCTGAGTGCGAAAGAGTTCTCTGATGTGCGCTTCTGATGGAAGTTGAACCATATGGCCCCCCACTCTGTAGTGCGTGCGCGCACGCACACACACACACACACACACACACACACACACACACACACACACACACAGTTAGTAGCCTTGATGAGATAAGTCAGTGTGTCTCTCACTGGTTGACTGAACTCCTCATCCTGTCTCTCCCGCAGAATAAGATCCTGAACAGAACGGGCTGCTGTCCTGTCTGCACTGAAAGTGAGTAAGTCATGAAGTGTTATCAGCATGAGGTAGAAGCCCGTCACAGAGAGCGGGGCGGGGCGGGGCGGGGTCCGTTTGGGGGTTGATTCGGTCCCATCACAGCACACGCTTGGTGCTGAGCGCTTTAAGGTCCTTAAATCCTGATAGAAGACGTTGAGTTTATGCCTCTGTTCTTCTCTCCCTCTCTCTCTCTCTTTCCCTCTCTCCCTCTCTCTCTCGCCCCTCCCGTCCTTCAGAACCGGGCGTGTGCACGGTCTTCGGCGACCCCCACTACAACACCTTTGACGGGCGCACGTTCAACTTCCAAGGCACCTGCCAGTACGTGCTCACCCGGGACTGCGGCAGCGCCCCCCCTGGTGGAGGGGGGAACAGCGTGAACGTCAACGGCCCCGACTCCAGCTTCACGGTGGGGAATCCCTTCTGCGCTTCACGTCCATTTGTGCATATTGATATTCGTATGAAGTGTAAAAACGTATTTTGGGGTTTCCTATCAGATTTTAAAGAACACAGTGTCTTCTATATTCACTATTATACTGTATGTGGGAATTCATTTGTTGAATCATTCCAACATCACTTCATCATCTAAGCTCTTCCATTTCAGTTATTTTATTCCATTTTGATGTCCAGGGACCAAGGAGAAGTTTAGAATTCATTCCTTCAACTCTCGCCCAGGTCCTGGTGAGGAACGACGCCAGAAGGACCCGGTCGTTCTCCTGGACCCAGTCGGTGGAGCTGCGGCTGGGGGGCCTGAGCCTCAGCCTGCACCAGCACCTGACGGTCCGCAAGAACGGGACCCGCATCGCCCTGCCCTACCACGGGCCCGGGATCCACATCGACCTGGACGGATACCTGCTCAAACTCACCACCATCGCAGGTGGGGACACTCAAAGGGCGGAGGACTGGGGCCATGCAGTAGGCCGCTCGTTGTCATTCCTCCGTCCATACCGGACGCTCCATCCCTCCATCGGGAGTTCAGTATAGGTGACGGGGGGGCAAATCCACCATCTGCGCTCAGTGCAGAAACTCCACATCTCAGGCAAAAAGCAGGACGACGCCACAGAAGTCGGATTTGCTCCTTGTTCGATTTTCTGTTTGCTGGCGCTACTTCCATTGCTGCACCGCAGTGTTGGTACTGGTGCTACGCCCCTATGGTTTTTTTTTGCACTGAGCACAGATTGTGGATTCGTCCCCCATTATTTGCGTTGAACTCCCGACGGAGGGATGGACTTCCAGTGCGGAGAGGGGGGCTGAAACCCACCTACCTGCCACACGAGAGCTGCGTCTAAAACAGGGAGGAACTCGAAAAAATCCAAACTCTCCCTTGCAGCCCATGAGCAGGGGTGAGGCGGATTCGTTGGAAATGGAAGCTTGCGTGTTCCAAGTCGTTGGGAACGGCTCTAACCTTTCCCCGTCCCCGCCCTGCAGGCCTGGAGATCACCTGGGACGGCGACAGCTTCGTGGAGGTGGTGGCCGCGCCCCACCTGCGGGGGCGCCTCTGCGGCCTGTGCGGCAACTACAACGGGCACAAGCGCGACGACACCATGGGCGGCGACGGGCAGTTCAAGTTCGAGGTGGACGAGTTCGCCGAGTCGTGGCGGGTGGAGAGCAACGAGGTGTGCGCCCAGCAGCAGCCGCCGCCGCCGCCCCGCCGGGCCGCGCCCTTCCTGTGCCCCGCCAGCGTCCGGGTCAAGTTCCGCGCCCACAGGGAGTGCCAGAAGATCAAGTCCTGGGAGTTCCAGCGCTGCCACCGCGTGGTGGACTTCTCGCCGTTCTACAGGTTCGCCGCCGAATCCTCGTCTGAAGGAACAGAACAGATGCTTCCGGCTTCACGGAAAACGTTGTTTTTTTTTCTGGTTAAAGAAACTCAAATCGAGTTTTAATCACGATAGCTCATATTTAGAGGCGATTCATGTTGTCACTATTTTCATGTTTTGGAGAATTTGATGGATATGGTGAGAAACGTAGCTCAAAACGATCTCTTTGTCCAACGGACGAACGCTGCAGCACGCATAAGTTACTGAAATTTGCCGTATTTTGTATTTCTTAATTAATGCCACATTTTTACTTCCCTTTGCATTTCATTTATTTTTTTATTTCTTGCGCGTCTCCCTGCTCCCCGCAGGTCGTGTGTGACAGACATGTGCGAGTGTCCGGTCCATAAGAACTGCTACTGCGAGTCGTTGCTGGCCTACAGCCGGGCCTGCGAGCGGGAGGGCGTCCCCATCCTCTGGAGGCCCGAGGCCGCCTGCATGGGTGAGTGGGTTCGCACTGTGAGTGGTACGCTCTGTCAGGGCATGTCAGGACGAGCAGGTGAGGCCCGGGTAGGCAAAGACAAGAGCATATAGATCAATTCAGTTCAATACATAACAACACATACTTTATTGAATTTAAATAAACCGTGTATTGTACATAACATGGAAAAATGGAAAACTCAAGGAATTATTTTCCCATTGTTCCATGAGCACCTTACGCTACTTTTTTTTTCTTTATTCCTTATTTAAAATCAAATTCAACATCTCAAAATAGAAGCATGCCTCCGCCACCAGTATTGCCCACCACGTCAGCGCAGATTGACCTAAAGCGAATGAGTTGAAGGTTTCTCTCGTCCCGTCCCTCCCGACAGCCACCCAGTGCAAGCACGGCGCCGTCTACGACACCTGCGGTCCCGGCTGCACCAAGACCTGCGACAACTGGAACGAGATCGGGCCGTGCCTCAAGCCCTGCGTGGCCGGCTGCCACTGCCCCGCCAACCTGGTCCTGTTCCAGGGACGCTGCATCAAGCCCACGTCCTGCCCCGGCCGATGACCCCGGTGACCCTGGGGGGGCCGGCGTGGGGGGGGGCGGGTGTGGGGGGTGGGGGGGGGGTGGAGGAGAGTTGATGGGTAGGGGCGGACGGTTCTAAGGCGTAGAAGTAACTCAGGGTCCAAGTGTTCCCCGATCTAGATGACGTGGCGCGGTTGCCGCGTCAGGAGTTGTCTTTCTGGGGGGGAAAACCAGGAGCGGACTTCCTGGCCGGCGAGGATTCGAAGGGAGACTCGGGAGGATCGGACTGGGGTTCTGTCCGGACTGGCCCGGGCAACGTCGCCGCGATCAAGTCACAACGCGGTTCCCAGAACTTTTCGCCAATGAGCCGGTCGGGGGGGGGGGGGGGTGGGTAGGCGGGGTTGTTGTTTTGAAGTGGTAAGAAGCTTTTCGGTCGAAAAACTCAGGGGCCCAACTTGACGACTTTGTGGCCAACTCATTTGAAGTGCCCGCGTGTAGGCGAGCGGCCGTGGACCCTCAGGAAACAGAGCCGGGGCCAGTGGACTCGTGTGGTTTGAGCCAAAATGGCGCCCGGATCGCACTGAGTTGCAAAAAATTAAGACTCTGAAATGGGAAACGGAGCGCGTGCGTCCAGTGGAAAGTGCCAAGATGAGGGAGAAGCAGCACTACACATCACGACACGCCCCGGGGATCTCTTTTACCGTCATTTCATACTGTAAAACTAACCAGATTTATATCAAAGACAGACAGTTTTGTATTATTGTTGTTATTATTATTTGTTGTTGACATTGTTAATTTATACAGTATATCAATCAAATATGTCGTAGCAAGAGCCAGAATCAAAGATATAATTGCGTTATAAATTATCTAAAGGGAAAAAAAAAGCTATTTATGTATTTGTTGTGTACTTTTGTGTTAACTGTTTGAGAAAGAAAGAAATGTCCAAATGAGTCGTCAGGCTCCCTCAGATCGTTTGCGGTATGACACGGTGAAATGCTACCAGGCTCGTGGCCCCGTTGAAAATCTCAAAAATGTTTGGGGTCCACTTCCCATTCATGGGTTTATCAGAGTGGCAAAGAAAGATTGAAAGAAAAATCTAATTAAATGAGTTTAAAAAAAAAATGGTATTAAATAAATAACTCGAATCCGTATGTTTTGCCAATGGTCCGTTTGCAGTACTCGTTGGGGCCGCTAGGGGGCCTCAGAAAACCACTGGTTGAGCGTGCGGAAGAAGTGTCTTTGGCTTTGTTCGCCCGTTGTTGCAACGCGGACGACAAATCCAGCGACATGGACTTCCTCCCTTAAACTCACGGACACACTGACGGTCCATTCCGGTCGTCGTTCCTGACCTTCCCGCCCGGGGATCCCGCCCCAACCTTCAAATAATCCCTGAACTCTGAGGGGGCCTCCAGTCGTCACACCACCGCAGGGAAAAAGTGCTGTACCGTATGATGCTCCATGTAGAGGATGTTGCTGTTTTCGAGTCCGTGGTGTTCCTCCAAGCTCACGTTTCACTTGTCTTTAAAGCAATTATTATTTAAGGGCAGCAATATAATCTTTTACCAAATTTCCTCTCGTCTCCTGTCTTCCCTTGAAGCTTTAGGGACCTTAATAACTGGAAGTGTGTGTGTGTGTGTGTGTGTGTGTGTGTGTGTAGTTCTAGTGCATGCCCGTTCAAAACATGTCTGTTTGGAACTCAGTCGCAGAGGCCGTGCATTACCCCTTCGAGGTCATTGAAGGACTTACAGAAAGACAAGAGATCCGGCGGGCGTGAGTGACCCGTGAGTGAAGCCCCGCCCCGCTGCTGCTCTGTGTTTATTTGTATTGCGCCTGTCCAAATCGCACCTATTGGACTCTGCATGTCCTTGGGTCCCCAGCTACACGCCCGCCAAGCGTGAAGCAGCACAACTGGGTGTCGAGATAATCGAAGGACATACATACATACATACATACATACATACATACAGACAGACAGACATACAGAGACAGACAGACATACAGATTCCTCCCTTTATAGTGAGATTACACTCAGGAGCTAAAGCGGGTCGTCCAGTCATCGGGAGGTTGCTGGTTCGATCCCCTTGCTCCTCCTGGTAGCATGCTGATGTGTCCTTGAGCAAGACACTTAACCCCCTTACTGCTCCCGAGGCGCTGCTACGAGGCAGCCCACTGCTCCTCGATACAGCACGTCAGTTACTAGGATGGATAAAATACAGGGGAATGCATTCCGTTGCCTCAGTACTTGTACTCTGCGCAATGACAATGAGTTGAATCTAATGTGAAAGAAAAAAAGTCACATCCCAGATTGGAGACCTGGACAATAATCTCAGTATAATCTCTGGATGCTAGAGAATAATTTATCAGTATGATAGCAGAGGGAGTTTCTTTGAAGAAATACCGATATATTGTCTGGTCACGTGCAGATTCGTCGCATGGGATTGTCCGGCAACTTCAAATAATATTGAATATATATATATATAGTGAAATGTCAAACACCATGTTAGGGATTTCAGGTTGTTATACTGTTTTTCAATTATATATTCATAACTCAGAATTATGATCGGAAAATGAAAGAATATTAATTGAACTTCTGCCGGTAAATCTGGTCCCTCCCCAATACACCGGGGACGTTTTCTGGGTTGTGGACCAACTAGAACCTGTAATCAACCTCAGTCACCCCAGGGTGTTAAATATTTCAATACGGACTTTTGACCTTTAATCTTCAAAAGTCTAAAGTGATTGTGCAGATTGTGTAAAAGATACGACTTTGTCACGCTGCATTTGCAAGCTTTTAATACACTTCAACTTTGTAAACACGTTACACGTACGTGGACTTATAAAAATACACAAACTCCAGCACAAATACAACAGGTCACAAAGGACAAAACAGTTCTTAACAAATTCTTCCCGTTTACTAGAGTTCTGGTTCAGAAAATAACAGGATGTCGACACGACGGGCTGGTAAATGCGATTAAATGTAATGTTCGAAATCCAAAACTATTAACAAATGGCTGACAGTGGCCTTTCCTGCCAGAGGATCAGACGGAGAGGAAGAAGGAGAAAACAGGAGACAAAACGTTTGTTGACAAGTACTGTTTGGCATAAATCATCTGGTCGGGTTTTTCAAAGGCCTCTTCACACTTCAACTGATCAGTTTCATCGCAGAGCTTCAGACTATGTCAGGAAGTTGAGGCCGCCCGGAAATCAACTCTGACCTTGTTCCGGTTCTCATGAAAGACGATGAAAGTCGAACCGTCCACCTGTTGGATGTAGTTTTACTGTGGGACCTCCAACAAATTATCGAGTTTTTTTGTTATTTTTTACTTTTTCAGACAACTGACTGTTAAACTGACGCCAATGTCAACTTATGATGTGCAAGGAAAGATACAACTCAACATAAGAATTTCACACCACAAATTTAGATTCTGCTGTTATTTCAGTGAACCCTGGTCTTCGGTGTGGGACTGGGGGGGGGGGGTCCTTTGGTATTTCCGTAAAGTAACACATGCGCTTTGTGAGCCCAAAGCGCTGAGTTGATGAAAAGTTTAAAATGACAGCAGGAATAAAAAAGACAATGGAGTCAAGAGTCCCATGCCAACATCTTCCGTTTGCACTCGTCTAACTTTCACGGAACGCTTGGCCTGAGGGAACAAACTCACAACCGATCCGAACCGAAACAATACTGAGCTCATCTTGGTCCAAATGCAAACGGCCGACCAACCAGTCGCAGCTATGACTGGCTTCAACCGGAGCTTAATGTCCGTCGCCGCCGCTGCTTCGCACCGTGAACAGGGGTTTGAGAACACGGGTTTGAAAACACATTGAATTATTTTGCCGTGGCGGCCGGTCAGCAGGGTGCACAAGGGCGCCGCCCCACATGTCTGCCAGAGTGATTTTGTTATTTTTAATATCTGAAATAGATATTTATGTCTGGTAAATTGTGCCATTGTCAATCAAAATCATTTCCTTCCCATCCCGTCTCCGTGTTATTTTTTTTTTCCCCGCCCCGGGGCGTGTTTGCAGTGCGCCCATGCCGGCGTTTCGATGGAGCGGGCGCGGCTTGGCGGTCACGCAGCATATTGGCGCCACCGGGATCGGCTGAAGCACACGAACCACCGGCCGCCGCTGTTGTTTGGTCTCCGTCAACGGCTCGTGGCATCATTTTTAAACTCTCTGCTCTCGCGCCGAGCGAGCGCGGCTCAAGCGGGAGTTTTGAGCGGGGCTGAAGGAAGCAGCCGCGCCGTGGGATTCACCCCCTCGGCTGATCTTACAGTCAAGGGGAGAAGTCAAAGTCATCCACCGCCGCGTAGCAGTTCACCAGGTGGTTCAATGTGTGGCACAGAGAAGGGCGTTGGCGGAGGCGAAGGCGCTCTGGAACGCTGCCTCCGAAGAAACAAGGAACCTGGACAACACGGCTACGAACGCAGCGGAACGTGTGTCCGGGAAAAGCGGTTGGCGTTGTGTTCAAGTCTACAAATATATTGCATTTAAGATGACATTTTTTTTTTTTTTTTTTCCCCAAATTGTTCTGAGAACCAGGGAGGACATCTTGAGAAAATCCATAGAAATTGATTTAAAGTGGCGTGACGTCCGGTAGCCAGCCCTATTTTTATTAATGTATGAAGTGCCTTCAGAAGGAGGGAAGGAGAGGAAGTGAGGTCACACTAATCTACACGATGCTGATAAAACCAGCCACTCCAGGTACACAAAATATGTCTTCACTCTAGTATATAATCTTTCAAACTTCTCATAATGAAAAATGTGTTTTTTTGTTTTTTTTTCTTACTTTGATATCCACCACAAAATATATATCTAATAAAAAATAAACTCTTAAAATCTCCAGGCAGGCCAGCTTTAAGTAAAATAATAAAAGTTTTTTGTTTTTTTTTTTACATTAAAATCAAGATATACAGCTTGGGTCAGTTACCACAGAGATGGAATAATGGAAACGTGCGTGTGTGTGTGCACAGGAGGTCATTCAGTTGTCGTCGCTGTCGCTGCCCGACTCGCTGAGCTGCAGATCATTTCCTGTGAAGAAAGGAAACAGAACGGTCCTCAGAGCCCTTCCAACATGGCTGCCGTTTCCAAAAACAAATGTTACGATTATTTTGCGTTCACTGGGACTCTGGGTTTATTAATTGTTTTATGTGCATCTCCAAATATTTCTGACAAAATTTGAGGTGGATTTCTTTTTTTTTTTATATATTAAATATTCCATAATAAAACACATGGTCTCTGGTAGACACACACACACACACACACACACACACACACACACACACACACACACACACACACACACACACACACACACACACAGCTACACAGCTACTATTCTTGTTGTGCTTTTTGTTGTTTTTTCATGTGTAAAATTTCTCACTATATTATTCCAAACAACAAAAAATCTTTTGCTCACGTACATTCTCATCACCCTGGCCCCTCCTCGGGTACTCACGGAGTGTGTTCATGAGCTGGTTGGCTCCTTGCTGCCGATCGCCGCCGCTGCCGTTGGCCGCGGGGGGTCTGTTGGGGGAAGTTTGGGTCGGGGGCAGCGGGGCGTCGCGCTCGCCGTCGCTGCTGGAGCTGTCGTCACCGCTCGCCGTGTCCGACGAGCTGCTGCTGCCGCTGCTGCTCATCTGCTCGATCACCTCCACCTCCGCACGCAGCTCTGGGACGCGGGGGGGGGGGGGGGGGGGGGGGGGGCGGCACAGAGTCACTTCCCCTACACTTCAGTCACGGTGGAAAATGACAAAGTACTTTGTCGCTCTACTTAAAGTACACACATTTCTCAAAATGTCTGTACTTAGGGTTGGGGTTGTCAAATAGCAAACACCTCCCACCTCCTTTACTCAAATACATTTCAAACACGGTCACGTCGCGAGGCTGGATCTGTCAAACCAGTCCATCCGGCAGAACCTGTCAGATTGGGTTTATCAAACCGCTCATCAATGATTCATTAGATCCATGTCTTTGTTAATTACCGTGAATCCATTTCTACTATTTTTTTTGTAAATTGTAATCAGGATCGGAATGGACACTCGTCTGCATAAAAAAAGTCCAGCAGTACTTTATGGAGTGTTGTAGCCTCTGTTATACTACGGCACTGGAAAAGTATTTAACTTTTAATACTTTTAAGTACATTTAAGAGCAGGTTTATATAAACGTTTACCTAAGTAGAAATGTCAACGTGTTATTGGGGCGGGGTATTTGTAAAAGTTCTGAGGACTTCTTCCACCATGGCTAATAACCCTGGTGTGTTTAGATCTGATCAGCCATAAAAGTGGACACATTGTGACTGGTTGAGGGTGTGTTCCAGTCTGGCTGATGTTCCACATTATAACGTGTTGTCCAACTCCACGGTGACGGTGACCACTTCAGGATTTGTTTAATTCCCCGGACCTGCTAACCATGTGCTGAGCCTCCTCCTCACCTCTCTTGATGTCGTCCAGCTGGGGCTCTGGGGAGGGGTTGTCCTTGGATGGGGAGGTGGAGGTCTTGGCTCCTGTCCCGGGCTTGGTGGGGGCCCGGAATTGGGAGGTGGGCTGGTTGGACCGTACGGACTGCTGCTCGATCCGGGCCTGGATCTTACTGCTGCCCTCAGCCCTGAAACAGAAACACAAAAGGCCCGAACTTGACACTTTTTTTTTGACTGGCAAAAATCATCTAAAAAGGATAAGGGATAAGTTCAGTCATTGGCTGAGACAACATTTATTTGGTGCACAACCGTCCTCTCACCTGGTTTTCTTGACCTGGATACTGCTGCTGAGTTTCTCCAGTACAAATTCCCCGGTGTCGTGGTTAATTATAAGAACACAGTCTTTCTGATAGGGACGCTTGTTCCCTTTGAATACTGTCATGGGTGGCGTTGATCCCTAAGGGGAAAGAAAAAATCAACATCGACAGACTGAGGGGCAAATTCACAAAGAATTGATTGTGGCCGCTAATAGCACCATGAGTTGCACCCGCAACATGCGCGGTCGTAACGTCCGATTCATAAAAGATATTGCGCTAATGATATGACAGCGCAAACACGGCCATAAGGTTTTTCTGCTGAGTGCAATTTGCCCTTGTTTTACCTCTGGTTGTGGATCCGTGGAGATGCACGGATTCAAACATACTATACTTTTAAATAAAAATGTACTTGAGTAAATCATACTCTTCCCAAGCAGATAGTTTATACATGAATAAAATGTGCATATTAAAAATTTTACTCAAAAAATTGTATTTCTCACTGAATGTTAATATTACAATGCAGAAATTATGACAGTTAATTTCATATATTTTACTTTGCCAGAAAGTTCATTTTTGCGGTGCGGGCTGAACGCCGCAGCCTTTCGGGTGCAGCAACCAGGCTCCAGGCCGCTGCGGAGCTGTGCATGGTCCTATGATCGATGCCATCTGTGGTTCAATGACAATTTTGACCACTTAATCGCTATTCCCTATAACTTTTAGTTGTTTTTTTTTTTTTTTAGATAGCTTTTGAGTTTAATAGGAATTATGGAACCGTTTTTGTCACAACAAATCATTCAAAGTTTCAACAAGTGGCTTCTGGAGTGCATTTTGAAAACCACCACGGACTGATGCGTGTTGCACTACCTTCGGATGCCGTGACAGTAATAATTATAATAATAATGTCAAAATATTATTTACAGATCAGTGGAAAATCTGGGCGTGACACCCTTTATAACTGCACTTCAGTTGCACCAGCTCTCTGAAGAGGGTATTAATTTCCCTCTACCTGCGTGTGGCTATTAGCACCGGTGTGAGTTGGATGTTTTTTGCAACAAGGCTCATTTGCATAAAAACAGACAAATTTGTGCAAAATGAATGAATAATACCTAACTTAAGTACATGTGAAAAGCACTGGTGCACAAGACACTATTTGCGTGGCAGCACAGTTATGGGTGCATGTCACCGTTTGCGGGTGCTTTGTGTACTAGACAGAAGCTTTTTATGTTATTTGCACTGGTTTGCAGCTGGAAAATTTGGGCAATCCTTTTGTGAATTCGCCCCTGAGTAATTTGAATTATGGACACCCTTGAGTCATTTAAAACATAGACACAATGAGTCATTTTAGCTTGCACGTCGTAGGGCTGTATAGTGAGAGCAAAGGATAAACATAAATTATATATTTTATATGTGCACATTACTACGTTTCAAGCTGTAGAAAACACTTCTTCTGGTCCAGATTGTTGCTCTCTCTAGCTGGCCCATCTGCTAAACCACAACCACTTTAGTAAAAAAATAAATAAAAAAAAAAAAGCAAAAAAAACCCACTTCATTCAGATATGAAAAATCAGCCATTACAGCAACGTTAGTTCCCTGGCTTGTTGCTTCTCCAGTAAGGACTGTGAGAGAAAAGGCATTCTTACGGGAATGTGAGGTAACGTGATGGTAACTTCATCTCCTTTTCCGACCTGTAGGTCTCCCTCACAGCTTGTGTCAATAGACGCAGGTTTGAAGTCATCTGTGGACAAAGGAAGGATGGGACAGCATCATTTGAATGAGCCGAACAAGGTCTCGAGAACAACAATCATTTCAAGATTTCCTGACATGTGTTTTCAACCTTTGATAGGACTGCCACACATTTAGGGTTGGCAATATCATCATTGCTGGCATGCTTTTTGTGCCATGCCGATCTATCAGGCAAAAATCTAACCATTTTAACAGGTTAAATTAAATTATTCATTTGAAATATTTCAGTAAACGCTCAGGCATACTGATGAAAATCAAATCAAATATAAGTTCACATTATTACATTACATTACATTTCATTTAGCAGACGCTTTTATCCAAAGCGACTTACAATTGTTCAAACACCGACGGACGCAGCCATCAGGAGCAATTAGGGGTTAAGTGTCTTGCTCAAGGACACTACAGCATGCTAGCAGGAGGAGCCTGGGATCAAACCAGCAACCTTTAGATCACTAGACCACCAGCTCTACCGCCTGAGCTACCATCCCCACATTATGTCCTGATTAAGTCATTGTGGTGGATGGGATGGCTTGGGCAGCCACACCTGATGCTTGTTGGCTGGGCTAGTGAGCGTCAGGTTTAAAAACCCCATCCACACACTCATTCAGGACAGGAGCCCTGTCATGACATGTTCCATCTGCTCCTGGCTAATTCCACCTAGCCTCATCTCTACAATAAACTGATGATAACCCCCCCGTCGTCTGTGCCAGAGGGCCCTGAACACACCACTTTGGTGGCAAAACTGTCACAGTCATCTTTATAATATAAGAGATCTGCCAAATATTTAGTGTATTTGGAAAAGTTTAAAGCAGCGAGAGCAAGTGTAAACAAAGTCTGCTTAAAGATGTAATGTATGTTGGCTCAGTGAACGCCACATGTACAGTGGGGCAAAAAAGTATTTAGTCAGCCACCAATTGTGCAAGTTCTCCCACTTAAAAAGATGTGAGAGGCCTGTTATTTTCATCATATGTTTACCTCAACTATGAGACAAAATGAGAAAAAAAAAATCCAGAAAATCACATTGTCTGATTTTTAAAGAATTTATGTGCAAATTATGGTGGAAAATAAGTATTTGGTCAATAACAAAAGTTCATCTCAATACTTTGTTATATACCCTTTGTTTGCAATGACAGAGGTCAAACGTTTTCTGTAAGTATTCACAAGGTTTTCACACACTGTTGCTGGTATTTTGGCAAATTCCTCCATGCAGATCTCCTCTAGAGCAGTGATGTTTTGGGGCTGTCGCTGGGCAACACGGACTTTCAACTCCCTCCAAAGATTTTCTACGGGGTTGAGATCTGGAGACTGGCTAGGCCACTCCAGGACCTTGAAATGCTTCTTACGAAGCCACTCCTTCGTTGCCCGGGCGGTGTGTTTGGGATCATTGTGATGCTGAAAGACCCAGCCATGTTTCATCTTCAATGCCCTTGCTGATGGAAGGAGGTTTTCACTCAAAATCTCACAATACATGGCCCCATTCATTCTTTCCTTTACACGGATCAGTCGTCCTGGTCCCTTTGCAGAAAAACAGCCCCAAAGCATGATGTTTCCACCCCCATGCTTCACAGTAGGTATGGTGTTCTTTGGATGCAACTCAGCTTTCTTTCTCCTCCAAACACGACAAGTTGAGTTTTACCAAAAAGTTCTATTTTGGTTTCATCTGACCATATGACATTCTCCCAATCCTCTTCTGGATCATCCAAATGCTCTCTAGCAAACTTCAGACGGGCCTGGACATGTACTGGCTTAAGCAGGGGGACACGTCTGGCACTGCAGGATTTGAGTCCCTGGCGGCGTAGTGTGTTACTGATGGTAGCCTTTGTTACTTTGGTCCCAGCTCTCTGCGTGTTGTGGTTCTGGGATGTTTGCTCACCGTTCTTGTGATCATTTTGACCCCACGGGGTGGGATCTTGCGTGGAGCCCCAGCTCGAGGGAGATTATCAGTGGTCTTGTATGTCTTACATTTTCTAATAATTGCTCCCACAGTTGATTTCTTCACAACAAGCTGCTTACCTATTGCAGATTCAGTCTTCCCAGCCTGGTGCAGGTCTACAATTTTGTTTCTGGTGTCCTTTGACAGCTCTTTGGTCTTGGCCATAGTAGAGTTTGGAGTGTGACTGTTTGAGGTTGTGGACAGGTGTCTTTTATGCTGATAACGAGTTCAAACAGGTGTCATTAATACAGGTAACGAGTGGAGGACAGAGGAGTCTCTTGAAAGCCTGTGAAGTCTGTGAAAGCCAGAAATCTTGCTTGTTTGTAGGTGACCAAATACTTATTTTACCGAGGAATTTACCAATTAATTCATAAAAAATCCTACAATGTGATTTCCTGGATTCTTTCCCCCCATTCTGTCTCTCATAGTCGAAGTGTACCTATGATGAAAATTACAGGCCTCTCTCATCTTTTTAAGTGGGAGAACTTGCACAATTGGTGGCTGACTAAATACTTTTTTGCCCCACTGTACATATGAGATGTTGGTTGGAGGAGGCTGGGGCCTCAAGGTGAGTCACATCAATGTGGATGGGGGTTAAAGCTGAGGGTGGGGTGACCACCGTGTCTGATAAGCTGATGATGGGTGCATGACCCGAGGAGGATGGGGGCGCTATGTGCAGAACAAAGTCTGTTTGCTGGACGGTGAGGCAGTCACCCCCTGGAACCAGTGGAAGTTGTTGAATTATGACCAGATGCGACTGGTGACTCATGCTTTGTGACAAGAGTAGGTTTCTCAGTGGTCCCAACGCTTTATTCTGCTATATTTTGTTTTAATTTGCAAACAAAATGTTCAAGCACCCTTTTGATCTGGATGATTTATTACTTATCCGCACTGAGCTACAATCAACAAAATTAAAAACTTTGGATGTTCTTTGACCCCCTCCAACTGTATCAATATATTTAGTTCTTCTGTCATACGCTTACTTCCTGATACCCTGATATATATTTTGGGGCAGCTGATCCTGTTCTACCTGTCACTGACTGGTGTGCCAACACCTCTCTGAGTTCCGAACTTCGTGGGAACATCTCTTGGCGGGGTACTTCTCTGCAATGGTGAGGGGTATAACTCATGACATAATCTTCCATCCAGGCTGGTGGCCGTACAGCACGATTTTGTCTGGCTTCTCCACTTAACTGCACATCCTCTTCTTGTGCCATTCCAATTGGTAAATGCTTATCCAGCTCGAAAGACCAGATTTATGATAGTTTATGATAAAGCCTGGGTCTGGTTGGGAAATACCGGGGGAAATACTGGCATTCGCCACAAGGTGTCAATTAAAATACACGCTCTTTATTTATATGTGTGTTTGTGTGTGTATTTATGTGCCTTGTTGTTCTTTGGTATTAACTTATGGTAGCTACACACTTGACCTAAGCCAAAAGGCAGAGGTGCACAGCTTTGATGGGGGACAGTTGTGATGTCAAAAAGACATCACATGATGAAGCCATCAGTAGCTGCAGCAACTGGGGGCAGGGAGTTTAGGGGGAATTCCCCCTAATGATGTTTCCATTCCTCCTTGCCAAACATATTCCCCTAATGTTTTAACATGTGTTTCCATGATGACTGGACCTCCTCGCTGCACCTCATTTTCCTATAGGAAACCCTCAAGTCAAAATCCTACTAAGATAATTACCATCAGCAAGTTGCAGATGCACAATGTTTATTGTGGTTATTGTCTTTCTTTCTTCTCTTACTACTCTTTACACACATACACAGCATACTATGATCAGCTACAACATTAAAACCACTGACAGGTGAATAATGTGGAATAAATAACGTTGATCATCACAATACAATTTCACTGCATATCTGTATGACCGTATGTATATTTATGTGACAAATAATCTCTTGAACTTGAAAAATGGCCCCTGTCAAGGGGTGGGATATTTTAAGCAGCAAGTGAACAGTCAGTTCTTGAAGTTGATGTGTTAGAAGCAGGAAAAATGGGCAAGTGTTAAGATCTAAGCCACTTTCACAAGGGTCAAATTGTGATGGCTAGACGACTGGGTCAAAGCATCTCCAAAATGGTAGGTCCTTTGAGGTGTTCCTGGTTTGCAGTGGTTAGTACCTACCAAAAGATTCATCCAAGAATGATGGCTATGATACAAAGGTGTCAGCGTATGCGTCATTTAAATGGGGAAGAGATGGCACCAGGATGCACTGTGGGAAGAAGGCAAGCCAGCGGAGGCAGTGTGATGTTCTGGACAATGTTCTTCTGGGAAACCTTGGGGGCTGGCATTCATGTGGATGTTACTTTGACACGTACCACCGACCTAAATATTGTTTAGGCGAAACAGAGCTGTTTTGTCAGCACAAGGGGGACCTACACAATATTTGGCAGGTGGTTTTAATGCTGTGGCTGATCGATGTACAGTACACAGTATTCAGAACAAACATCTAGAACCGGACACTCGTTTGGGCCCTTTCTACAGCGACTTACTGTGGCGATCAATGACAACTAGGGGTTAAGGTATTTACTGAGGATAAACTGTCTGTCGCACTCATACAAAAAAAAATGAACAAGCAATTCTAAAATCTGATCAATTTGGCAAATCTTGTGAACAGCAGGACGATCAGTAATTGTTCAGGTATTTCAATTACATTCTCACACAAGGTGCAGATTTACGGGTATTTCAAAATGACTAACTGAAATGTATTAAGTAATGATAACTGCTCTCCTAAATATTACAGCAAGGTAAATCGTGTATATTCTCTCTCTTTATCAATTAGTCTTGTCTGTCAATCAATCAGTCCGGTTTGATCTGAACACGGAGTCCGGCGAATTGCAGCGAACCGTTACAAATTATGCAGGAGAACTTCGTCGGGTTGCTAAGAAGCATCGTGTGTCTCCACGATGCGAACCGGGGACTCGGCGGCGGAACTCCGCGGTGAGACTCACATCGGATGGTGTGGAACGCGGAGCTCGGCCTCTTCTCGAAGCTCTCCCCCAGTCTCAGAACGTGCTCCTCTCTGTCCAGCAGCGGGTTCGTACTTCCGTTCATGGCTCCTTGGGAAGAAAGAAAAGCTTCGTATTTACATTTATTTAAAACCGAATTTGAACCGGCGTACGTAACGGCAACACAGAGAAGTGGCAAAAGCAAGGCAAAGTTAGCCTGCTGGCTAACTGTAGCAAAACAGTTCCTTTTCCTGTTTTGTTCCGACCACGAAATACTTCCGATCTGCTGCCCCGGAACGAATCCTTCGCCGATATCAAATCCAGTGATATTTATCGACCATATCTATCGCAGGTGACGTTTATTCATCATAAATATTGATGTTAACACAAACATTTTATACCAAATGTAAAATACCAAAATAAAAAATTGTAATTACTGTTAACGAGGGGTGGGCACCACCGGTTACAATCACCAATTCCACACGGAAGACTTTGTGGGACGTACACGTCTCCCGTCCCTTCCGTGTGAGTGGGGGTTTGAAATGGCTGCGTGGCTTTGCGTTGGAACAGCGAAATATGATCAACTTTATTGACGTGGCACGTCCCGTGACAGTGGGAGTCAGACAGCGGCCATGAGGCAGAGCGGCGGGCAACGCCGGCAGCATTCGGAAAAGTAAAGCAAACCCTGGTTCCGGAATGGCTTCGGGAATAAACCAGGACTCCAGACCCGACGGTGCGTTTCCAGAAGCGGTCGGGAAAGACGAACCGCTCCAGGGCCTCCCGGAACGGACCGCAAGCCCCTCGGCGAGAACCATGACCGAGAGAGGGCTGGTGGGGCTCACCGCTGACCGGGCGCTGGTCTCCGCTTTCAAGCAGATGCAACTGGAGAAGGACGCGCAGAAAAACTGGGACTTGTTTTACAAGAGAAACACGACGAACTTCTTCAAGGACCGACATTGGACCAGCAGGGAGTTTGAGGAGCTCCGGGCGTGTCGAGAGGTAGAGCTGGGTCAGTCCCGGGAGCTTCTCCACTCGGTGTATTGAGATTTTAAATGGGGTTTTTGCTTTACTTCAGGGGTGTTAAAATCATTCCAAGCACTCCAGTCTTAACCACATGTTTGACATCATTTCTTACCTTTTTTGGGAATATAATTATTATCGTTGTTGTTTTCAGTTTGATTCGCAGAGGCTGGTGTTGCTAGAGGCTGGATGTGGGGTAGGAAACTGTATTTTCCCACTCCTGGAAGAGGACCGCAACATATTTGTTTATGCGTGTGACTTTTCACCAAGAGCTGTGGACTTTGTTCAGGTATAACTTGCATTGAGACAACACTAGCACATTTACTTTTCTGTTAAGAACCAACTGGGAAAACATTATTCCTACTTGGTTATACTAAATACAATAAAACAGCGTGTTTATGTACAAACGTTGTCATTATGATTGTCAACTATATAATTATTATAACTGCAAAAAAGGTTGCTCACTCTTTTTATGCCATCATTGAATTATCCCTCATTAATACACTGATCTAAAGGCAGGGACTTAAATTCCTGTGCAGTTTCTGATTCACTTCGATGATCCTGTTCTGACAGCGACACCCGCTGTACCTCCCCGAGCGCTGCAGTGCCTTCCAGTGTGACCTGACTAAAGATGACCTCAGGGACCGAGTGCCAGAGGCTAGTGTGGACGTTGTCACTCTCATCTTTGTCCTTTCCGCCATCCACCCTGACAAGATGGGGTCGGCTCTGGAAAACATCTGGAAGGTGAGGAGGACGGAGAGGAGTGCAAAGCGCAGTGTATTTGCACTCTTTGAAAGTCAACCTGGAACATCTTGACGATTATCACACAGGGTTGTTGCAGTAAAGAACAGTTTCTCAAAGTGAGATTTTCACTGCGCTAGAGGCCTGCATTGGAGTAAACGCTTTAAAAAGGATAAACACTTAACACATTTCCAAATTTGGATACTGTTTAAAGTGTGTGTGTGTGTGTGCACGCGCATCCGTCCTAAGATTCAAGAGGTTTATTTGTCACATACATTTACAGGTGGTGAAGCCAGGCGGTCTGGTCCTGTTTAGAGACTATGGCCTGCGTGACCATGCCATGCTCCGATTCAAACCTGGCAATAAGTTGGGGGCAAACTTCTATGTGCGCCAGGATGGTACCAGGTCCTACTTCTTCTCCAAAGGTCTGTTTGTTACTTAAAAGAAGGGTTTGCCCTCTTCTTTCAAGATGAATGGGTAGATGACATGATGGATATACCATAGAAACAACTGGCACATTAAATATGATAGATTCATAAATGGAGAGATGGATCGATAGGCATCTGGATGGGAAGATGATAGGATGGGTGACTGAAAAAAGTACAATGCAAAGAAAATGATGCGTTCCTCCCGCGCCCTCTAACCTTGTTTATTGTTTTTCCTTCATCAGAGCTCTTAGCAGAACTGTTTGCGGGGGCGGGATTCCACCTTGTGTCCAACGACTACGTTCTGCGAGAGACTGTGAACAAGAAGGAGGGCCTGTGTGTGCCCAGGGTGTTCCTGCAGAGCAAGTTCACCAAGCCTGCCAGAGATCCGGACCACAGCTCCTCGCGTTGTTCAGGAACATGAAAAAAAAACAACTGCCAGTTCATGGATTTGTTTCCCTTTAAACGCAAGACTGAAAGAGTTTCATGCTCATTTGCTCGCAGACCAACAGAAGAAGACTGTTGCGCCAAGATCCCCTTCAGTAGATAAAACTACTGAAGTTTACCGCGACCATGTGACACGAGTTCGACCTCTGTCTGTTCCGCAACTCTATCTCTGCGGCTCTAACATAACAATGTTTTCTTCAGCCGGGGAATGGGAATTTAAACACTTTCCATTTAAATCTGGTTGTGAAAGTGTTGTAAAAGCAATTGTATTTTTTTTAGTTTTACATCCATAATGTGTCTGAAACTGTCAAACTGTCAGAGTCAACTGTCTGACATTCAGTATCAGTCCAACAAATAATCACCCGAAATAATAATACCAAATATATGTACAGATCATTGTGTCTTGACAGATGAATATAACAATCATTTACAATAAGCGGCTTAAAAGTCACCTCAAGTATTTTTTTTTCTTTTAATTTAATTTTTTAACTAGTAATGTTTTTCTGTGGCTCTTCCCTCTGCAGTATATTTATTAAACTGATACTGATACTGCACATACATTTTTGACAAATTACTTGTTTTATTTGTCACATTTTAGAACCAAAGTAACATATTTTGAGCCTTAAAATAGTACCTGACTTTCAGTGACATAATTATCCAAGGAGGCATTCTGACTCACTATGAAATAAAACCATTTATTCGTAATTGCTGTGCCTCTTTGAGTTCAGCCCTTCAATAACCAACCTATTGAGAAAGTCAGTTGTGCATCATCATTTACTGGTGAGCGTAGAGGTGGAAAATTCTCCTTAAAACTTAAATTTGAGTAATTTCTATGTTCACTTTTTCTCTCCACCATAAACCATATCACTATCAGGTAGTGTGTGGGAGAATCTGCTGTATTTATCACTGATTTCCTACGTGCATTTCAATTACTAACTACACCATGCTATTTTCCAATGGCAGAAATAATGCAAGACAAAGCAGCACACAAAATATCCTTAAGGGGTCAGTCAAACCTTCTTTCTCCCAAAACCCTACTGCCTGGTAGGACACTTGCACAAATTCACTGTTATAGGGATAGCAAGTGGTGCAAATTCACTGGTGTAGTACA
The DNA here is from genome assembly GCF_960531495.2 of Zeus faber. Classification (NCBI taxonomy): domain Eukaryota; kingdom Metazoa; phylum Chordata; class Actinopteri; order Zeiformes; family Zeidae; genus Zeus; species Zeus faber. The sequence continues at coordinate 5,544,571 of NC_137195.1, forward strand.
ACAGTGACATCTTAAAAAAAGTATGTGCTGTCGGGCGCCTTTTCTACGCTTGATGTCAGTTGGAAACACCCCAGTTGACAGTTCCACACAAACCTTGCACAACTTTCTGTAAGCGATGACAATTGAGTGAAGGACGTCAAATCTAGTGATGCATGTAAGGTTTGCTTGTGAGATGGGATTTTTTATTAATTTTTTGCTTCTAGATGTCATCAAGAGTTAAATTACCACGTTCAAGTAAATTTTAAATATTTAATGATTGATTATATATAACAATGATATTTTTGCAGGTATATACAAACATACAATATAAAATATATGATATATATTTACACTGCTCCTAGATATGTCAGTTACTAGGATGGTAAAATGCAGAGAAATGCATTTAGTTGCCTCAGTACTTGTACTCTGTCACTTTGTACAATGACAATTAGTTGAATCTAATACAAATATCTATATATTTATATATATATATATATATATATATATATATATATATATATATATATATATACACAGTATAGATATGACGTGATGTCATTCCACTTGCAGACATGCGTTTGGTCGTTTACTCTGAAGCTCCGCACACGACAGCTCTGCTCTGCAGGGTGGCGCCCTTTGGCGGTGGCCTGTGGGAATAACCCCGCCTCCCTAAAAAGTACAAAACGACCAGTTCGACCCAGCACTGACGCAAGACTGATGACCTGTCAGATGACATCACCAGAGACACGTGACGCCATCAGTTAATACCAGAAACGAGCATGTGTATTGTTCGATACACATTCTGGTTTCGTGCTCATATTACAAATAATGTGATTCTATTTTAATGCGGACGTTGGTTTGGACCTCGGCACTACCTTGAGCCTTCAGAGCCTCCCTACATAACAGCAGGGTCACGGTCACGACCCCAAGACGATGATCCGGGCCACGCCCATATTGTGTTGACCTTAAAAGACACAGAGACAGTATCAGCAAAGAATGTAAAGCATTCATTTACAGCGTGTGTTCATGTCCACCGATGCATGGTGATGCCCAATTCAGAAAACTATAAATATACTGTGGATAAAACACTCAAGCGGTCTGCATTTTTGTGGAACGGGGTTCCCAAACTACGGTCCTAGGCCCTCTAGGGAACCGTGAGGGGATGTTTTTACATGTTTTTAACAAAATATGTAACGTCACTCTCACTAATGAAGCTGAATTTAATTTTTGTTGTGAGATTTGCACTTCTTGTCAGCACGGTTTAAGACATGTTTTGCCTAATTTTCGACTCCAGCGTTTATTATTGGCAGACGCATTACACACATTAATATTTATATCTTGAAGTCCTTCATTATTGCAAAGTCAGCTGTAATATTCATACCTGAGACCGTGTTCTAGCAAGATTTAAACACTTGACAACTAATTGAATCTACTCCTGTTACTGTCAATGACAAGATTGTTTTGAATGTGCTTTGTAAAGCGTTTTTCTGAATTTGTAATTCTACTTCTCCCGAAATACAGCCTTATATGAGCACATTACCCTGCTTAAATTATTGTTCTTTCTTCCCCAAGAAACAGTAGTGAAAGGAGCTAATGAACGGTCAATATTTCAAGTAAATCTTCTGCAATTTGACGCTTGATAATTGTGCTGATTTGAGTTGGACTTTAGTGTTGTTTAAAGGGGCCTCAGGTGGTGTTGTTTCTTCTGCGTGCTGCTGTGTATCTGTTCCTACGTTGAAGTTTCGTCGTGGCCGCCGAGTCCATGGTCGACTCCCGGAGGAAACATGTTGTTTTTCGTTATGGTCGCTGTGGTCGACTTGCTCTCCTGTACCGGAGGGATACAGGATACAGAAGATGCAGAAGAGGTGCTTGAGGAGGATTTCCTGTATCATAAATCTTCCCCATGGGGATCAATAAAGTGCCCTTATAACCTAGACATTACAACCTAGACAAGTGATCAATTAAACTGAATTTTCCAATTGTACTTGGAAAGTACCCCCTGTATTGCTGCCTGCAGCTATATTTATTATTGTTTTGATTATGATCATGGTTAGAGCCATATTTTTTGATTTAGGCTGCTGTCACACCGCCATTTCCGGTGTCTGTCTGTCCGTCCGTCCGCCCTTCTATCTATCTATCTATCTATCTATCTATCTATCTATCTATCTATCTATCTATCTATCTATCTATCTATCTATCTATATCTGTCTGTCTGTCTGTCTGCCGTCTATCTGGTTGACATTGCTTCTTCACTAAATGTAATAATAAAAATAATTGTAGTATATATTCTGCAGAATACATACCTGCATGGAGATAGGGTTGTGATCAGGGAGTGTCCTACCTGTGACGGTCAGGGTTGTGATGTGGCTGATGGATTTGTGAGCCTGGCACTGATCCAGGCCGGCATCCTGTGCTGTTATGTTGGAGGAACTGAGAAGTGCGGCTCCAGATCGCTCTGTCAGCTCCCTCCAACACGTCTGCTGCTGACCTGATTTGTTCAACCTGGTGCCACTTCACACTTCACGCCTATGGGAACGTGTCAACTGTTTTTAAAAGCCTTAAGAAATTCTGTCTGTCTGTCTGTCTGTCTGTCTGTCTGTCTGTCTGTCCATCTGTCTGTCTACCGACCTAGATTTTCACCACATATGCAAATGTACACATTTGTTCAGTGTGCATTGTTGACAAGGGGGTTTATTGTAATTGCAGTCTGTCTGTCTGCAGTTCTCTGTCTCCCTGCCAGTAGCCATTTTTATTGTATACTTTGGGTATACATTGAACCTCTTCTTGAAAAAGACTAATCAATGCTGTCTTTCACTCGTCAATGAGAAAAATATATGTTGCATTTACCTAGAGAGTGTTTGTCCAGCAGGGTCACGCACCAAATTAAAAACGGACCAATCCTCATCAAAGCCATGTTGGTCTGGCTGCCCACCGGCCAACGCAGACGTCTCTGCCGTGACCATGGTGTCATGAGAAAGCATTTGGACATCGCGGGGGGTCTTCTCCGGCAACCAATTTCCTCCACTGAAGGCGGAAAAGGCGAACGGCCCTGTGAAGTGAACAGCGGTTTCACTTCACAGTGTAAGGCGGTGATAGGTGAAGGCGTATGATGGTGCTGTGGAGAACAGAGTTTGTGAGTCAGTGGAAACCAATGGACATATTTAAACCCATATGTGGTGGAAATGAATGGATCCCTCCTCCTCCATCGTATACTATCCACCTTGTTCATGATGTCATTCAGACGCCGCGGCCAAAACTAAACAGAATCCCGAGAATCCTGAGACAGAATGATTTTCTCGTTAATTCGAGGTGGTGGGGAGCCGGCACATTTGCCCTTGCGCCACCTTTGTCATTCATCCCGGCTGACTTTCACTTCTTGTTGGCACTGGACCATTGTGTTCTTGCCGGGAAAGGCGGAACCCGGCACACGCAGAGGAAACGGCGCATACGGCAGGAGGATTGAACGGCTGTTTCTTAAAAAAGTGCCAGCTGAATAGGTTTTTATAATGACATTATCTTACTTTGAGGACGCTACTTTCTTTTCACTCGATTTATTTTTCAGTCTGTCGGTGTCAAACCCGGACGCCCACTCTGACCACAAATGCAAAAAAGAAAAGAAAAGGTTGCGAAACCCGCCAAGTGGTGAACACAGAGACAGACAGAACTTCTGAGAAAATGTGATGACATCAAATCCTTAGCCTCACACAGTTTATTTTTTCCTCGTCAACTCATGTTCTTTTGTTAAACAGAGCAATGGACACCTGGTTCCGGTCCTCTCCCCCAGACGAGATGGCTTGTTGCGTGGGTTGCGTTAGTCACCGCAAGCCCAGTTAAAGCTTACATTAATCAGATAGGCCTACAAGTCCATGAGTCCTGCTAGTTAAGCCTTCCTGCATTTTATTAATTAAGGTTCACATCAAAATATAAAAGAGACGACAAAATAGCTCCCGTCCTTGCCATTGTTTTTACATCAGCCTGGTATTGGTCACTGTTTAGGAGAAAACACAGACAATCTTTTTTGTGACTTTTCCTACGAAGACACCTTTGGCTGATGTGATCTGTATTATGAATCGCCCCCTTTAACAACCTGCTGGTTGGTGTGACTTCCTGTCATTTGGCAGGGTCTCAGTGATATCTTCTACCTCAAAAAGAGGCGTTCACAGGAGCGCGGCATAGGAAATACACCTAACACCTCCAACCGCCAAAGCAATAACTGAACAACATGTACAGTGAAGGATCATTCACATGTTTACTTGAGATACAACATCAAAAACCAAAGGACAGATGACAAATGTTGTTTGAAAAAAACACAGATTTTTTTATTACATGTATGTATTTATGTATTTATTTATCTTATTATGAATAGCAAAATTAAATGGAGTGTGAAATAGGTCGATTTTTACTTAATGAGTCAGCGAAAACAAAAATCCGGTGAAATGCTTCCATCAGAAAGCAGAAATGGCATTGTGGCCTTTGGGCTAAATGTGGAAAGTTGAACTGAGCAACGTGTACCGTGAATACATATTAACCTGGAATAAAATAGGATTCAATAAAACCATGAAAAAATAATAAGTATGATTCCAGACGGAAATCAAGGTTGAGTGACTGACTGTGTTTTTAAATTTGCTCAGGACTCTTGGTACTGAAATGGACTCTGTCAGCAGTTGGACCTGAAACAGAACCAAACAAAACAGTATCGGTTTCAAGCCTTGGATACCTTCTGTAATTTTGATAATTTCTGTCCAAATACAAACAATTTCATCATCGGATGAGCTAAAGAAAAAGGAGGAAAACAAGAGGAGATACAAATATATCCATTTTAATAACATCTTCTTTGGGCGATTTCAAACCCAGAAAAAGAAAACAGAGGCGAAATTATATTCATATTCAGAAAACAGAACTTTTTATAAACAAGATTTGTAACTTTAGAGAAAAATAGAAATGCACATAAACACCATGTAAGTGTTTGACAACCATTGTCTAATCCGTAAAATAGGTCTTTGTTCCATTTTAAAGTTACAATCTAAGGTTGGTGCATTAGCTGAGCACTCCAGGACAATTTATTTGGAGAAAAGACAAAAAATCGCAGACAGAATTTTTGTCTGTCTGCTGTCGTGGTGCCATGGGGCTCCACCTGCCCCAAACACAGGAGCCTACTCGCCCCAAACACAGGAGCCTACTCGCCCCAAACACAGGAGCCTACTCGCCCCAAACACAGGAGCCTACTCGTCCCAAACACAGGAGCCATATCGTCCCAAACACAGGAGCCTACTCGCCCCAAACACAGGAGCCTACTCGTCCCAAACACAGGAGCCTACTCGCCCCAAACACAGGAGCCTACTCGTCCCAAACACAGGAGCCTACTCGTCTCAAACACAGGAGCCTACTCGCCCTAAACACAGGACCCTACTCACACTGACACAGGATCCTACTCACGCTGACACAGGACCCTACTCGCCCACACAATGACTCTGCTGCCGTGTGAAAGGGCGAGGCCTGTGCAGGGCTTCTCCTACCTTGGACACGGACGGTGATGATGTGGCCCCTCTCCTTGTTCCCGTTCTTGCACTCTGCGTTGCACTGAAAGCCTACGTTGTCCTCCGGGCGGAGGATCTCTGTCGTCACATGCCTCAGTCTCATGACGTCATCTTCCAAGGCCGTCTCGTTGACCGTTGTCAGGTACCTGTCGGGCTCCGTGAGCTCCACACATCGCTTAAACAATCGGCACCAGTTCACTTTCACGCGGCCACATTGTCTGAAGTCATATTTGGCCTCGCAGGTCAGGGTGACTGGCGTCCCCGGGGGTACGGTGATCGTCTTCCGTTCGTAACGCAGGACTATTACACCTTTATTCAACACTAGGAGGAGGAAAAATATAAAAAGATATTAGAATTTCCTTTTATTGTCCATTTATCTTTCCCTAACATCTTACTACTTTAATTAGGGTGAATTAGCTTTTTAATAATAAACTCACATTTCTTTAAGTTAATTTAAAGAAACGTATCGACTACAGCAATTGCAATAATAATAATAATAATAATAATAATTATTATTATTATTATTATTATTATTATTATTGTTATAATAATAATAATAATAATAATAATAATAATAATAATAATAATATTTAAATCATCACCACCCTCATCATGTGTAGCTCACCAGGTACTGTTCAGGTATTTCATATGAACTGAGCTGAAATGCTAAAATGCAAAAAAATAAAATAAAATCTAGGCCTTGGCAGTCACAGCATCTGAATAAACTCTACTCACCGGGGTCCTGGAGAGTCGAAACGCTGCAACAGAAAGCCACCAGCAGCAACACTCTGGTTCCGAGAAACAAGGCCATTTTGGAAAGCACTTTACACGTCATGTGCAGGCATGAGCTTGATGCTCATGCCTGCTGTTTGCAGGACCTCCCACCACAAGCGGACGAGTGAGCCTCTCACATCTGTGGGGGTGGGCACTGTTTATGTTTAGATGTTTTTGTCAGGTTAAAACGTCCTTCTTTCCATTAAGAAAAGAGTTCAAACAGAACCAGAATTGATTTCAAAGTTTAGAAAATGTGTTAACTCTTGTCGTACTTTTTGAAAACCGATTGAAGACGTATCTGACAGCCAGAGTTATTTTTCCGCTTCGCATGGTATTATACCCTTTAATTTCTATCTCTCTGTTGCTTATGATTAATGAGACAAAATGTTTTCAGCCGAAAGCGCTGTGAATGTTCATTTAAATCAACAGTTCACTGACCACAACTTGCTGCTCTAGTTTAATCAAATTCGCCGCTGTGCGTGTGCCTGAGTCTGTGCATTGTCTGTGCATTCTTGGTGGGAAAGGCGGACCCCGCCACCATGAATGGAAACGGCATATTCATAACGCTAATAGATTCAAGATTCAAGATTCAAGATTTTTATTTGTCACATACATATACATACTTCCATACATATATGCAGTGAAATGTAATAGAATACATTGAGTAGCTGGTTTTGATGACGTGCCAGCCAAAATATATGGGACGAATATAGAATATGGTATTTTTCAAAAAAAGAATCTTACAAATAACCACGTCCTCTGATTACGACATCTTGTGACAGCTTGCAAAAAATAAACCCCCCTGAAGGAAAAAAGACTCGGGGTGGATCTTTTACTGGCTTTGAATGAGATGATTTGTTGATGGGATATCATTAATCCTTAATATGCATTGTGTTCCTCATGTTTAACTGTTTTTCTGTCTCTCTTGTCTCGCAGTATACCTGACAATGATCCGAAAACACCTTTATACAATTAATAAGGTATAAATGGAAACAGGAAAATGGCCGTGTGGTCGAGGAGGGGGCGGGGTTAATCCACGGCCTGCAGGTGACGGTGCTGCCTTCTGTACAGTGCAGTGGCCGCTGTATCCGAGCAGCCCTGGAACCCACGCAGGTCCCCGGCCTGTCCCGGCTCCCCGGAGGAAAATGTCCGGGGGTTAGAATGGCCTACTATGTAGTGGTAAGAGTGCAAGGGGGTAGACATTATGCTTCAGTGGACTCTGGCTGTTCACAGAGGATGGTCCAGCAACGCCGGGTTTAACCCAAGTTAAACCAGGCGTTTGGTGCCTTTGGTGGAGGCATCACAAGGGAGATTCCGTGTGTGCATGGGGATATACACTTGTATCTGATGGTGCAGCTTGAAATTCATTACAAGTGGAAAAAGCATAAGGTGAAGGCCGCAGTTAGCTTCCACCTGTCGCACTCCCTGATTTTGCGGGTTTGAGGCTTAATAAGGGTTAGGGTTAGCGTTCGTGGTCCGTAGGTAAATGTGAGTGTTGCGTTGCGCGAGGTGACACTGATGGGATGTTCGTGGTTGCTACGGGGTCAGGAGCCAAGGAGTCCCCACTGGTGTCTACCACAGTTCCAGTGGTCTCCCCCACGGATCATTTTCCGCTAGAGCAATCGCGGGACCATACCCTGCGTGTGGCCTTTGAGCGGGTAGTTCAAATCTACGGTGTATTGGTGTGCCCAGACACCGCACTCACACACCCATAATTCTCGGCGATTTGGGACAGGTTATATTGAGAGAGCCATGACACATGACACCGTGTCTCTGGCCACCACGGTGATCAAGGGGGTTGACTTCTGTTCGCTTTCTACTGAAAGCTGAACGTGGTGACCAAATTCGATGCGTATCCGATGCCCCGGGCCGAAGAACTCCTTGACTGGTTAGGCACGGCTTGATTTTTTACAACACTGGTTTTATCCAAGGACTACTGGCGATTCCCCGGTCGCCAGTAGCCCGAGGAAAAATCATCTTCGTAACACTTCCATCCACGCCGCATATATCCCATATTCTGTGTATTTGGCAGCAAATGATGTAAAAAATATTGCGTTATAATGACGAAAAACAATTGCACAATAAATGACATAATAGAGGAAGGAAGCAAATTATTAATTTTTTTATTTTTTATTATTAGTCAGTGTCTGTGTGTGTGCGCATGTGGGGGTTGTTGTCCTTAGTCAATCTTTGTACATAAATAACTCACTGCTCAGTGACAGTGGAGGAAGTTTTACATGCACACACACACAGACACGCACACGCACACACATGCACACGCACGCACACACACACTAGTACTACCTCATCACATACACAACGCCACCAACCAAGCAGAAGTTGGTGGCATTGTCCAGGAAGACACACACACACAGGGAGTTGAGCAGCCATGCAGGGGATCGAGCTGCGGAGCTATGAGAACGCTCCAAGGGGTGAACACACAGGATCAAGAAGAACGGCGGAGAGACGGGAAGCCTGTTCTGGTAAAAGGAACAATTCACAGACAAGATGTATTGCATGCCGTTTTCTCTGTAAATCTCTTGTTTCCTTGTTCGCCGGGGCCAGGGTTTAAGGTTATGTACAGAAGGTGACCTGGGGGAAGGTTCAGGGATAGATTTGCCGCTGTTTGGGTTTTTTGGTCCTTCCTAGTCTCGAACTAATTCATTTTAAGGTTTAAATCAAGCGACGTCCCGGAAAGGCATTTTTAAATTATGAGTTAATTTAAGTGGGATCATCTTACGCCTAATTTAGATTAAACCCTGTCTGTGAAACTGCCCCTGAATCTTCTTACTGGCTTTGTTAATTTGTGTTTAAAGCGAAAAAAGAGGTAAAGTAGGAACTAAACTTATCCTTGACAGACTGACATATTTCTCCTATTTGTATAATTTCCCATATGTACAGAGAAGCTTCCTCATTCTTCAGAGATTTCAACTTCTCGCCAACACCCTGAGAGCTTAAGCAACAGATGTTACATTTAAGGACTATTATTTTTTTATATTAATTCCCTTATTGAATCAGGGAACATACAAGCGGATTGAAAATAAATCATAATATTGAAGCTAATGTGCCCGTGAAAAGCCAAAGGGTTTGAAGAGGTTTGGGTTCTTTTGAATTCATCAAATTTGTGTGTGTGCGTGTGTTTGTGTGTGTGTGTGTTTGTGTGTCTGTGTGTGTGTCTGTGTGCGTGCTTGTGTGTGTGCGTGCGTGCGTGCGTGCGTGCGTGCGTGCGTGCGTGCGTGCGTGCGTGTGTGTGTGTGTGTGTGTGTGCATGTGTGTGTGTGCGTGCGTGTGTATTCTTCAGCAGGGTTGGGACTTGTCAGAGTGGTCGGCGTGAGCTTTGGCCTGCTCTGTATTCTACAATCCGGCCTCAATATTTCACTGAGGCTGCTCGCCTGTGAGTACCGGGCGACGCCCCGCGAAACCTCTTCCATGTAGCCCACCATTTAGAACGCGGCTCGCAGCTCTTCTTTTGAAAGAGCCTCTCGGGTCACTCATGACCGAGCTCTGTTCAGGCTGAATCGCAAAAAGAATATCCCCTCCCTCTGCTTTGGTCCCATCGCAGCCAACACCAGGGGCGAGTTCAGCCTTGAGGTGTGCAGCGACGCCGCCCACAATCTGACGGCCGCGATCAGCTGCCTGGTTGCAGAGAACGAGAAACTGACGGCGGAGAGGGACCGCTTGCAGACCAGTTACGAAGAGTGCTTGGGCCAAAGCCAAAACTATGGGCTTGAACCAGGATCTGCTGATGACGGATTGCCTGAGTGTAACAACAGGCAGAGAGGCCAAATTCAAAGGTATTGTACAGCAGGTGCGTGTCTTGTTATTTTTCTTTCTAAACTTTAATTTCATTTCGTGAGGAAAACGTCTTTCTCAACCATCCAACGGCTCTTATGAATATGATTCTTCATTTCCATTAGTTTAACTGCGACGTCCTCTGTTTTTGCCCTGCCCTGTCGCGTTCCATCCGATTTCACCCGGTCCCGTCCGACCTGTCGTGTCCTTTCTGCTCTCCCCTTTCCTTTTGCTTTTCTGTCCTCCCAAACAGTGTTCTGTTTCACCCCACCAGGCTGGCAATGCACACCTTCAAGCTGTTACCGGTTCTCCACTGAGCGGAAAACATGGCAGGAGGCCAACCAAGACTGTTTGGCAATGAATGCTCATCTGGCGACCATCGACAGCCAAAGAGAACAGGCATGTGTGTGTGTGTGTGTGTGTGCACGTGCGTGCGTGCGTGTGTGTGTGTGTGTGTGTTTACAGGGGTGGACAGAATATTGGCAAAAACACACAAAAAAAGGCTGTTTAACTCTTAAGTGACAAAAAGCGCCGGAAATGCAGTATGATGAACATGTAACATATCAAGGGGAACAGTCTCATAAATCATGACAGTGTATGACTACTTGCAGCCGTGTTTGCAAGTCGAAGCTCCTGTTAAGAGACTTAACAGGATAGTAGATAAATGCCCCCAAAATACTGGATAGATGTCATGAGCTCGAAAAGGACAGAGCCCCGTGTAAGAATAAGTAATATGGTCTGATGCGATCTCATCATATTTCCAACAACCAGGCGGCTTTACTTTTGGGGAAAGGCAAAGGAACCTTCCAGCCGTCGCGTCTGTTCACATGTGGGACTGTGGACAACTGTGGACGGTTGCCCCTTTGTACTAGCAGTTGCAGCTCAGTGCTCCCTCTCAAGCCTCTCAGTTTTAGTTCAATTTAAAAGATGATGCTCCATCACTCGGTTTGACTCCCAATGAAAACGTGTGCTTCTGTCTCCACAGGCAGAACTCCACTCTCTGAGCACTCACCAGGTGTGGGTCGGCAACGATGGACTTTTTCAACAGTGTTCGAGATTTTCGGAACCAAATAGGTAAGTGATTAAGTATATCTATTCACATATGTTAAGAAACTATTATTTAACAAATTAGATAACACTAATACACCTGTTGTCATATTGTAAACAAATTGTGTAGCACACTCATTCAAATTAATACAAAATGTAATTAAATCTCTATCCGCATTAAAAAATGAATAATGCATTCGCTTGTCTTGTTCTTCCGAATATAACAGGCAAGATATTGACGGAGAAATGTACCCCAAAGATGGCCAATTCTGAAATAAATATATTATTTTTAATTCAAATGAATGTGACATCAGTGTCATTACTTGTGCCTCAGTTACACAAATCTGCAAAAAGATCATTAAAACATTATTCCTAGCAAATTGATCATTAAATTGGCCTGATAGTTTGCCACAGTTATGGACAGACCATAACCCAACCCTTTTTAAACAGTTGAAAGTGCAAAAAACATTTTCAATGCATGAAATGATGTGTGTCCATTAATGAATTGCTCTTCACTTCATTTGACAGGCAAGCCGGGTCAAGAAGACCGTTTGCGTCTCATCATTGTCGAAGAGGTGCCTGCTGTTTCTACTTCAGCCAAAATGGCTTTAACACCTGTGAAGACAAAGCTTCTTGTGCCGAGTCAAAGTATTGGATCTGTGAGATCGACAGAGAAAGGCATTGTGGGAAATAAGTCATCCAACGTTTCCAGAAGAACTGTTTTCTACGTTGTTTGACGCTTTTTCCTGTAGTTATCACATCATACACTGTGGTTCCGGAAGGTGCAGGGTGTAGAATTTACGAAACTGACTTGGCAATATTCATAAGCGTGTTTTAATTAGTTTATAATCCCATGAAAATATAGATTGTTACGTTTTTGCTACCTTAGAATGAGTCATTTTTATCAAGATAGGGCAAGTCCGGCTGCGGCCCTAGTAAACCCTACAAAACAAGCCTCCTGCGTAACAAGCCTCCTATAAAACAAGCCTCCTATACAACAAGCCTCCTACGAAACAAGCCTCCTACAAAACAAGCCTCCTGCAAAACAAGCCTCCTACAAAACAAAACAACAAGCAACTATTAAGCAGAAATAATGAGGATAAACTATGAATTGCTTTAGCCTAGCTGCTAAAAATAGATTCATACATAATGTTGATATTTATGAACATCAAAATGTCGTTTTTATGCATTTTAGAATGTGAATAATTTAATGGTGTCCTCATTATATGCTCCTTTTTCTGTTGTGGCCAATAGAGGGAAATGTTTCCTTAGATTTGCATGGTGTAAAGAATTATATATTTTCTAAACACAAAAGCTTTAATTAAGATTTAATATTTGACTACCATGTTCAATGGCTCATTCATTTAAAGACGTGGTTGAAGGACAACAACCTGACTGTAGGACGAGAAGGTTGAATTTCATGAAAAAATAAATAAAAATCAAAGACGTTACTTTTGGTTGTTTTGTTATTCTATTCTTAGGTTTGTATGTTAAAAAAAATGTTATACAAGTCATTTCATTATAAACCTCTTATCTGTGGAGCATTGTCATTTCCACCCATTTAATTGACAAACATAATTGGATTGTAACACAATGGGGTGAATATGAACTGTCTTTGAATGAGTATTTTGTTTGCAATGCTTTACCAACGAAACTTCCCTTTCTGACCTTCACTGTAGATCACTCACTGTTGGTGGTGGTTGTGTGTGTCGGTGTGTGAGAGAGAGATAACGAGACAGTGTGTGTGTGTGTGTGTGTGAGAGAGAGACAGAGAAAGAAAGAGAGAGAGAGAGAGACAGAGAGGGAGTGTGTGTGAGAGAGAGAGACAGAAAGAGAGAGATTTGATTTTGAAAGCATCTTTATTTTAACATTTTCTCTAGTTCACAGTTGCAGACAATACAACAAACACACTTTGTTCACTAACAGAGTCCTACACGTTAAAAACAGACTGGAAGCACAGGTCGTCCTCCACCAGGAAACAGATGGCGTCATTAAAACACCACAGCTTGATGAAGTCGTCCAGACTCTTCATCAAGCTGTGAAAGTTAAAATCAATCAAGACTCTGGCCCTGACCAACGCTACAAACACTCTTCCTAAAACACTCCTTTCCCCTCAGTTTGTTCCTCCTCGTGAGGTAGATGGCCATCTTCGCTTCCCCTACTAGAAAATTAGGCAGTCGCCATTTCTCTGCGTTGGCCCTGTAGTACTAGTAACTCCAAAAATAAAAAAGTTTCTGGACCACTCCTCCTTAAAGAGCTTAAAACTTTCCTTTAAAAGACTAAAAAGCTCTAAAAGTCTGTCGCACTATGCAAAACAGTGAAACACGGACTCTGGTAGTTTACAGAAAGGACATTCATTTGCGACCGTGGGATTAAAAACAGAAACAAAGCTATTGACCGCTATGGCTCCATGTAGGACTCTCCATTGGAGGTCCCCCGTCCTTTTCTTGGAGGGAGCTTTGTAAAAACTCCTCCAACATGGCTCCTCCTGTCCCCCCATCTGGAGCCGTCCCCTCCAGACAGTGTCCTGCCGCCCCTCCAGTCCCTTCCTATTTAAAACAAACACACACTCTTTGTAAAAAGCCTTCCCGCTGGCTGCGTGCAGGTCTAGTTCTGCACAAAGTGCCCTGTGCAGCCGCTTCCCGGAGGACCCCTCCAGGTTGGGGGTCAGAGTCATCTCCGGGAAGGGATCCTCCGGGTTCGGCTCCTCCGCGCCTTCGCCGTACTCCTTCAGCAGGGTCAGCTCCTCCTCTGTGAGCCTCTCCCTCCACCTCTTGAGCACCAGGTGTACGATCCTGGTGGACCTCACCCCCAGCCGCTCCACCATGGCCTCGCCGTCCTGCAGGTTGCTCCCCGCCGCCGCCACCACCTGCCTCAGGGTCAGGACCCCCGCCTCCCTCAGGATACTCCTCAGTCCCAGTGGAGTGGCCCCGTCCTGCACATCCAGCCTGGCTCCTCCGATCACCGGCTCCTCCAGGAGCCAGTGGAGGGAATCTGCGGCCTCCCTTTTCCTTTTCTTAAAAAACCCCTACGCCTTAAAGATTTCCTGATAAAAACGGGGTAAGCCCGACGTGTTTAAAAGACCTGTGTCCATTAAAAACAACGAGCTGTCAAGCCCCATCCTCCCAGTCCTCTTTAGGACCAAGCCCGCCACGTCCTTCCAAACGTTAAAGTACCCCGTTAAAAACTTCTGTAAAAACTGTAGTCTAAAAGTCGTCACTCTGCTTTTAATGTCCACCACACCGTGCCACCCTTCCTCTTTAGGCAGAAAGACCTTTTTCTTCCTGACCCAGTGGAAAGTCCCCCCCCAAAGGAAATCCATTAGCTCAGCCTGTATCTTCCTCACTAACAGGTCTGGTGGTTGGACACAGGCCACTCTGTGCCACAGCTGTGAGGCCACCAGGTTATTAATGATGAGCGTCCTGCCGCTGTAGGACAGCTGTGGCAGTGCCCACCTCCATTTCCTCAGCTTGCCCTGTATCTTTCCTAGAAGCCCTTCCCAATTCTTCCCCACCATATTTTCGTTCCCTAAAAACACTCCTAAATACTTAAAACCATCCCTTCGCCACTGTAAGCCTCCTGGCAGTAAGTAAGTCCCCCCCTCCATCTGCCCACAGCCAACGCTTCGCTTTTGCCCCAGTTGACTTTCGCTGCTGATAGCAGCCCAAAGTCCCTGACGATCCCCTCCAGTTTGCTGATTTCATCCTGTTTCTTTATTAAAACAATGACGTTGTCCGCGTAGGCTGATAAAATGTGGCTTCTCTCAAGACTGTTTAAAAACACACCCTCGATGTTCGTCCTTAATTGACACAGCAATGGTTCTATGGCCAGAGAGTACAACATCCCTGAGAGGGAGCAACCCTGTCTCACCCCTCTACGCACTTTAAAAGGGCCGCTCATTCCTCCATTGATCTTCAGTACACTCTCAATGTCCCGGTACAAAACCTGGATCATGGCTATCAGACCTGGGCTGAGGCCGAAAGCCTCCAGAGTTTTCCAGAGGAAAAGGTGCTCAACCCGGTCAAATGCCTTTTCCTGGTCTAGCGAGATGAGCCCAGTTTCAACGCCCAAAGAACTAGAGACGCCCAAAATATCCCGAATTAAGGACACATTGTCCAGAATGGACCTACCAGGCACACAGTACGTTTGGTCCTGATGGACTACCTGGTCCATCACCTCCCTCAGCCTGTTTGCCAGCGCCCTCGACAGGATTTTATAATCCGTGCACAGAAGGGACACAGGACGCCAGTTCCTGATCTCCTGCAGGTCTCCTTTCTTGGGTAGGAGAGTGATGATTGCCCTCCTGCAGCTGACTGGCAATAACTTATCTTTAAAAACTTCATTAAAAACCATTAAAAGGTCCTCCCGTAACTCCTCCCGGAACTCTTTGTAAAACTCTGCAGGAATCCGATCAATGCCGGGGGCCTTACCCCCCTTCATGCTCTGCAGGGCCGTGGAGAGATCCTGCAGGGTCGGAGGTTTCCCCAGCGCCGCACTGATGTCTTCCGGGACCCTGGGCAGATTCCCACAAAAGGAGTAAAACAGTTATTTTTGCTCCTCGTACTCACTTCTGTACAGTTCTGTGTAAAAGTCCCCGGCTCTCGTCCGGATCTCCTCCAGCCTCCTGAGCTCCTGTCCTGTGTCTGATCTCAGGGCGTGGATGAACCTACTCTGCCCGTTCCTCTTCTCCAGGCTAAAAAAGAAACTAGATGGTGAGTCCATCAGTGCTGCGCTCTGGAAGCGAGAGCGGACCAGCGCCCCCTGCGCCTTGGTGCCTAGTAGGTCTGCGAGAGCAGCTCTTTTAGACTTGAGATCCTTAATATGATCTCGATTTCCAGTGAGTTCCACTACACCCTGTAACTCCACAATGTCAGTCTCCAGATCCCTCATAGATCTGGTGATGTCCCGTGTGACATTGAGAGTGTACTGTCAACAGAGCTGCTCTATCTCCCTCTTCCCATAGTCCCACCACAGTCTTAAGGAAATAAAATCCTGCTTTCTGTTTCTAAAACCTTCCCGTAAAAACCTAAAAGCATCCTTAAAGTTGGAGTCACATAGTAGGGTGGTGTTAAAATGCCGATATGCACTTTTGGGCTTTACATTGGCGATAAAAACACGGCAAACAACCAGAGAGTGATCGGTAAAACCAACAGGCACCATTCTACATTCCTTAAAAATGTTAAAATGGTGCTTAAAACAGTAAAACCGGTCCAGTCTGGCCAACGATAAAAAGGTGCCTCTGCAGTGCACCCAGGTGTACTGCCTTCCATCCCCGTTGGTTCTCCTCCACACGTCCGTTAGCTCGTTCTCATTTGAGAGCAGCCTCATCGCGTTCAGCGATGCTCTGTGAGGCTCACAGTGGTTCCTGTCTAAAAGGTCGTTCTCTGTGCGGTTAAAGTCTCCTCCTAGAAACAAAAACTCCCCAGTACGAACTTTGCCTAAAATCCCATTTAAAACTTGTAAAAAAGTGACTCCGTGGGGTCCTGTGGTGGGAGCGTACACATTTATAAAGACAAACTTATAAAGCTCAAATGCTGCCCTCACCACCATCAGTCTGCCCTCCACCACCTCCTCCACCTCAAAGGTGCTGGGGCAAAGCTCTTAGAAAAGAGAAGAGCCACCCCCCCCCGCTGGTGGTGCTCTTGTGGCTTAGCAACACCCCACTCCCTCTTCCAGTCAGCCTCATTGACAGAGTCACTGTGGGTCTCCTGCACCAACAGCACATCCAGCCTCTTCTGCTCCATCAGCTCGTACAGCAGAGACCTCTTAGCTGCGTCTCTGGCCCCATTCGCGTTCAGCGTGCTGATGTTAAAGTCACTCATTGCAACGGAAAAGGGAAACAGCCCGAACAGCAGCACCCACCTCCACCTCCTCCCCATCCTCTCCGTTGTTCAGCTCCTTCCTGATCTTTTGCACTATTTTCTTGAGCCTGTACACCTCCTGGTCCGTAAACCCTCCTCTCCCCTTACTCCTCATCTGTTGCTGGGCCACGTTTGCCAGCAACTC
>NC_137195.1:5566705-5691705 GCF_960531495.2 Zeus faber
AAACCCAAAAAAACAGTCGTCACAGCCGTCAAAGGGTAATATAACCCACGCTCCGCACGGCATCAATAAAATGTTCAAGGACTTTTACAACAAGCTGTAGCACTCAGATAAGGAATCAAATACCTCTCAAATATCAGGTCATTCCTCGATGGCATCGAATGCCCAAAATGATCCAAAGAGCAGGCTAAAACACTGTACATTAAGACTTAGAATTACCCATGACCTCAGAAGAACTCATGGAAGCGCTCCTTTCCATGCTCAGCAACCTGGATCAGATGGCTACCCGGCGGAATTCTATAAGCCCCCCTGGCCACTCACATCCCCACTATTCATCTGCATGGTCACTGAGATAAAGTCAAGATAAAACTAGATAACACCTTATTAATACCTGGGGGGAAATCCAGGTGGTGCAGCCAAGAAAGAGATTTAAAAATCTTAAAAAGAGAATCAAAATGAGACAAGAATAGAACACATGGCCTATGCCCAAACCCAAAAAGGACCGAGCCTCACCTCCACTTAAAGAACTATAACATCTAATTAGTTGTGAACCAACAAAATAGAACCTGCCATTTGGATCGGTGCTTTCACTGCAGACGATAAGAACAAAAAGCCTAACAATCTGATAAATTATAAATACATAAATATAAAACATACAGAAATATCCCCAAAATACAGAACAGAAATAGCCAAATATATAAAATCTACAGAATACAGATGATTGGTATGGATATATATCAATAATGATCCTGCATAGAATCCCACCTTGTATGTTCTGTATATTTTATATACGCCATGCATCATGCAAGTGTGGTGCACTGGAGGAAGAAAACAATGAAATGAAATGATCTGCATCAGGCAAAAATAAATGTACAGGGAGAAAGAAACGAAGAAGAAGAAGAAGAAGAAGAAGAAGAAGAAGAAGAAGAAGAAGAAGAAGAAGAAGAAGAAATGTTACACAATTGTGTTGCCGCGGGCGCCATGCAGTTCATTCCACGACCACTAGGCGGCCGCGGTACTCGGTCCAGGGGGGCTGGCATAGGGAGGAGCACCGGAGTGGGGGCGTTGCGTCCCGGACGCCACCGCGCCGCCTCCGCCGCTGGCTGCCCTTCCCTCGGCCGGCAGACACACGCTGGGCTCCGGAGGAGAGTGTGCGAGGTCTATTCGGTCGTCGCTCGTCGTGGTCCTCCTCGCCCATCTCTTTCTCCCCCTTTTCGTCGTCCTCGTTCCCCCGACGTCCCCTCTTCTCCTGCCGGCACCCGGGGGCTGGTGAACAGGGCGAACCGCGGTTCGGTGAGGCCGCTCCGTCGCCGGGTACGATCTCTCGCCGTCTCCCGGAGCTTTGTTCGGCGGTTGCGACGTCGTCACCGTCCGACATGGATCGTTCGGAGAGGGACAACCGGTCAGATGAGGAGACCGAATTCGAAGACGAGGAGGTGGACCCCAGAATCCAGGCAAGTCGGGAAACGATGGCAGCGTCCAATAAACCTTTATATGAACAATAGACAATAAACCTCTTGAAACACATGTATATTTCTGTTTTGGTTTATTTTGTGTTCATTTTAGGTTTATTTTTTTTTGTGCCAATCTTGATTTTTTTTTTGTATTTTTAGGTTTACTGTATATTGCCAATATTTACGATTATTATTATTATTATTATTATTATTATTTATTTTATTTTCTTCTTTTCATTATTATTATTTTATTATTCTTATAATAATGATGATAATAGGGGCCCAGCATTCAACCTCTATTGTTATTGCTCGGGTTTTTTTTTTTATTGTATTTTTATTCTCGGGCTAAAAGTATCTGAAACACGACAACGGCAGTACACACAGACATGGTTGAGGTCTCGTTAGAACCGGTGTCGTGCCAGAAAGTGTGGTTGGCCTGTCCGCTGGGTGGGCTATAATCTGCCAAATACAACCCTCATGAATGAAACAAAGCCATTGTGAGTCTTAAACAACCTTTCAGTCACAAGGTAGGAGCTGCAATCACCTTTTGACGAGTGCAAAAATGCATTTCATGGTTGGACAAGTGCAAAAAATGCATTTCATGGTTTGACAAGTGCAAAACTGCATTTTATGAGTTGTACTGGCCCTTTTAAATGTATTTCAACAGGTAAAAAGGACTGTGTGGGCTGTAATCTTTAAAATATAACCCTCATGAATGACACCAAGTCATTTTGAGGCGTAAATCCCGTTTGAGTGACAAGGTAGATGTTGCATTTTGGCGATGCTTTTCTTCCGGACGACCACTTCATAGCACACATCTTGTTGTCCGAGTCCGATCAATATCGATCTACATTTGGAGCAGAAATGAGTGAGAAACGGTCGTTAAGTTCTTTAGTTTCAGGAGCGGCCCGCTTTGTGACGTCATCATCCGAAGTAGTACAAGTCCAAGCTTTGCCTCCCGGAACTCATTCCCCTCCAGCCTCTTGCGAGTACGACGCCGAGGCTGAAGAAGGGTCACTTTACGTTTGCGCGGATCTTCGTGCACAGGGAGTAGCTGCTTCGCACTCCTTTCTGCTTTCATTTACATTCCTTTCCACCTTTTCATTTATATTGGGGATACGTCCAAATACCACATGGGGTATCAACGCAAAACAAGTCAAAGTTACCAGAGATGTGGACTCGAGTCACTGTTTTGATGACTTGCAACCTGATTTGACAGAATATTAACGACTCGAGTCTCGACTTGGACTTGGAAATTAAAGACTCGTTTGAGACATGACTGGGATGACTTGTTTGTGTTCACTTTCATTCACTGAGACCTTGAACTAAAACGATTTCGCGATCGTCGAAAAAAAAGGTACTCTGGTTGGGCTCTCGGAGAGTCCCACTCACCTCATGTTGTCGCGGCTCGGTAGCAGATGGTCAAATGTTGCAGTAATACATGAACGGTGCCATCGTGCAGTTTGAGATTTCCTCAACAAACAGGAGTTGGTGTTCAGAAGGGTGTAAGATGTAAACAAGGGACGGTGTGTTTTTCTCTTCCGTGTTAAGCTCCGTGCCCCGTGTTTGATCCGTGAAGCGCCTCGCTCCTCCATGTTTGTTTACGTTCGTGTAAATGACGTAGAGCACGATGACTCCGAACGACGTCACGTGTTGCCGTAAAGCAGTTCTGTTGCTGATTCGCGACATAGTGATAGAAACGGTGTAAAAGCCCGACCCATATCTGTCTTTTTTTTGACTATTTTCACCACATCGGGATCGGCCCTAATGCAGCTGGCCTGAGATTTTTAAATATCGGACTTTCCAAAATTGAGATGGGCATCGGACCCAAAATTTAAGCATCGACTGGGCCCCAAAAATATATATAGACGATAACATTTTTCGGAGCTGATTATCCAGACATTGTCTGGAGTTCATGTGTGAAAGCAGCTGTAGACAGACGGCTTGAGCTGGGGCTGCATTTAAAGGGAACTCGGAAAACTGTAATTTGTGCTGCGTTTTACAAAACCTAGCAAACTGTAATTGTTCAAAGAAGGTGTTTTCGACCACAGGAAGTTTTGGGAACCATTGGAGGTACCGACCTGTTCATTTGTGTCGGCACTGCGGTCGATTTCGCCACAAATCACAAGCAGGTTCGCGATTCTCCCAGTATTTTTGTGGGTTAATATTGTCCGCTGCGGCACATCCCTCAGGGCTCGAAATTATTGCTTGCCTGCTTGCCTCGGGCAAGTAAACTCTTGTGTTTGGGCAATTGGAGTGCCTCATGCAGTTGTCTGATGGGGCAAGTGAAAAATAAATGAGATCTCTAATGTGACTTTATGTGAAAATAAACTGTGTACTGTATCGCTGAAGTGGAGCCGCAGTTCAATACACAGGAGCCCGAGTTTGCAGCTTGGGCGTTATAATGATCTAAATAAAAAATACGCTCTGATTCAATAAAATAGGATATATTTTACTTTATTACTTTACTTTATTTATAATGTGATACCAATGATAACATACTAATGTTCAATGGAACACAATTCTGTGATATGAGTAGAAATATGTGGGGGTGGGGGGGGATCACATTAGGGAAGAACGTACAGAGTGGACACGGTGGCGGCGGCGGAGAAGAGACGCACCTGCAGTGGCGGTGAAAATTTGAGTTGAAAAGATGATCTTGCTCACCGAAAAGAGCCGGCTCTTACGGCTCGCAAGCATTTCTTTTGTGCATGAAATTGTATGAAATATTTTGTTTGTATTTATTCTTGATTCTTTACAAATCAAACAATAGCATCGGCGTCATTGCTGGGGGGGAAAAAAAAAAAAAAGATGTTTAAATCGAAAGTCAGATCGAAATCTTTCTGTCTGTCTCTATCACTGATACAATTTCGAGGCTGCATTAACCCTAATGACGTATTCTAATCCAGAAAAAATTGAATATTCCCTCTGGGCTTTGTTTTATCATCAAATTCATATCAGTTTCATTCCCTGTTATTTATTTTATTTTTTTCCAAAATGTTATTGATGGCAGTAACATGAATCTGCAAAGTTGTGATGGGAAGGCGATGACCTTACTTCAAAATCAACTTCATTTCAGTGTGGTATTTATTATACATTGGTAAAAATGTTTTCCCCCAAAATAGTTGACCTTTTTTAAAATGTAAACATGGAGGCAAATTGTTCCCTTTTTATTGGCTGTTTTGATCCAATAAGTCAAACCTCCCTGGAGAGCTTTGTTTCTCCTATTTGATACTCTGATGTTGTCACTGTTTCCAGATGTCTCAGCATCCTATGTGCATGTCCTCTCCATCCGTCTCTGCTTTCTCTCCTTTAATTCCTCCCTGTCGTTCGTCTTCTTCCAGGGAGAGCTCGAAAAGCTCAACCAGTCCACAGACGCCATCAACGCATGTGAGACAGAACTGGAGGTGAGCTTGACACACACACACACACACACACACACACACACACACACACACACACACACACACACACACACACAGGCTGAACACAAAGTTGCACGTGGAGGTATGTTTGTTACATTGCTGTGCAGGTGAGCTGTATAAACCTTGTTGGAATGAGCGTGGTATAAATATTTAAGCCATTACATTGTATTAATCTTAAAAGCTTTGCATGTATGCACCATACACACACACACACACACACACACACACACACACACACACACACACACACACACACACACCAACACTGATTTTCTACTCTCGGTCACTGAATCACCTCTTTCGTCAGGTCACCGACTCAAATATACGACTCTCTTCTGAAGACCTGTGCTACTGACAACCTGTGAAATCAATTTGGCAGGTTCCCTTGTGCAGCACGAAACCCTGTTCTGTGGCGCTGTGCTGTCACTGCTGTAAAACTCTGTGAAGCCCTGCCCTTTTTCAGAATCATTTCCAACAACAGCAAAAATCTACTGGCGATACCAATTCACTGCCTTGCAGTGAATTGGTATCCCCATGCAATTAAAATATTGTCATATGGTGATGGAAGCTACACTAAATGATTCAGTCACATGCTGGATGTGAGATAACAGACATTGTAATACACAACATGCAAGCGAGGCTCAAGAGAAATTTTGGAACATGTTTTGTGTTTTTTCTGCTGTAGGATTAGGGGCTGGATAACTGACAGAACCGAGTACAAATTGGTCTGTCTGACGCGCTTGCGTTGAGACATTTTCAATTCAAAATCCGTATCACTGAATCGAGTGAATGTCTAGTCTGTGGAGGAGAATCACATTTCTCTGTGCAAGAATTGAGCAGCATTTTGTCTTGTCAGTACCACAGACTTTGCTCAAGGTGCAGGGGCGATACTGTCCAACATCAGAACACGGGAAATAGCGACCGACTGGGCCAGCAGGCTACTTGGAAAGGCACACGCAGGCCGATCTAGTGCTTTTGTAGCATGTTCAGAAATGCACAGGGCCATTGTTCCGCAATGCCATTCCACTTAACCGCGTGAGCTGCACCGAATAGTTTGGGCATGAAAGTAAGTTATGAGTCTAAGGTATCGTGGCATAATGTCAGGACTGCAATGGGGAAATTGTTCCGAAAGATCATTCTGGTTGTACAACCCTGATCTTTGAATGCTGTTAAGGGCAACAAAAGGCTGATGCCTCTCATATATGTAGGCCGTGGTGCCTTGCATGCAACTTTATTGAGGTGAAAGTCCTGCGTTATCTCAGAGGTTAAATTCACTGGTTGCCTCAGTCAACACTTGTTTTTCACGACGGCGGTTTGCTGGAAATGTTCTCTTTCCATTGCTAATGCACTGATTAACCTTGGGAACGATGCCTTGTCTCCCAAATCACTTCCGAGTCTATATTTACACATGTCAATGGGGAGATGCTCGATGAGTTGACGTGTTTGGCCATAAGGATGGAGATGTTGAACTGCAGCTTTTGGAGCCAACAAAAGTGCTGGATCCTTTCACGAAGAAAATGCATGTTGGCGGTGTAAGGGTTGAATTCAGGTGATCAGACTTTGCTTTCTTGTCTGTGAGCTGCTAACACACAAGTCGACCAACCCCGCTGACCTAATGCGAAGGGACGGGATAATTCAGTTAGGACAATTAGGGTTGGCTTTGATTTAGAAACTCTTATGTCAGTGGTAATAAATGCTTTATATAAATTCAGCCACTTGTCCTGAATATTTGGACAAGGGACTGTTATGAAATCTCTGTCGATTTGTTTCAAATTGTGCAATGTTCCATTGTTTTTGGTGGGTGTTGCAGTCAGATTGGTGGATTTCTTTGCTCGCTGCCTTCTGCTTCCACACTCAGCGGGGCTGCGAGTTGCCGATATTTTGGCCATTTTACAATCTCAGTGTTGCACAATATCCCAATGATGATTAAACTAAATAATACAGAAATAAATACAAAAAAATTGACTTCATGCAGTCCAAATCTCAAACAAGTCTTTGAAATTAAGACATGTTGATCTGCTGCAGCAGTCCATATTCATTATGGTCTGCTTTTGGAGCTTCTTTAAGGTTCTGTGTCTCTAACTCGCCTCTCTTTCAGAATGCGAGGCAGAAGTTTCGCTCAGTGCTGGTGGAGGCCACCGTGAAGCTCGACGAGCTGCTGAAGAAGATCGGCAAAGCTGTGGAGGAGTCCAAGCCTTACTGGGAGGCTCGCAGGGTCGCCAGGCAGGTGAGTGGAGTCTGGAGAGATGGATCCATGGGTGGATTCATAGAACAATGCATGAGTTAATGTGCGTATAAGTGAAAAGCGTGCATGAGTAGAGCAGTCAATGCACTAAATTCATTTGTGCTTTCTTATGTTGTTTTTACACCAAAATTAGCGGGTTTACCCGGGTTTTTTTAAAACGGGGAAAATCGCTAAAAATAGGCGATTGACACCTTTCCCATTGCCAGGAGCAATGCCGTTTTTCCCGGTGTGTCACATTCAACGTCACAAACACGTCGGAAAAGGGACGTGTCATGGTTCCAGTGTTATTGGGAACAAAACAGTAGAGGAGACAGCAATTTAAACAACGACATAAAACTGTAAAGTTTGGAGAAAAAAAAAAGTAAAAACAAAATATTTTGAGCCGTTCAAAAGAATCGGATCATTCGATCATATGAACGACCATACACTACAGTAGAAGCAGCATAAAGTAACCATGCGGCCGCAGCGTGCACCGGTCCTTCGGCGGCGGGGAGCGGAGACGCTCCTCCGGTTCGGAGACCGGCTTGGGGCGGTGCTGGAGTGGCTCGGAGCCCGACGGGGGCGCGGGGGTTCTCCACTGTGTTCCCCACGGTGCGATCCCCACACTCAAACATTTCATGGTCCCCCATGCGGGGAAAAAGTTTTTAACTTCTGGTTTTGGTCTTAGATTCTAAATGGGATATGAAATGATGGAATGGCGCACAGATATTCCTGTCTATTTACACGCCAACGTCCGGAACTTCAGCATGAGCGAATCATGCCGGTAAAGGGGCCAAAATGACCGGGTTGACCCAGGTTTCCTGTTCACATCAAAGCCGATCGGCGGATAAAAACCTGTGTCTATTGCAAGCTCATGTTCCGGGACTGAAACCATGGTGTTACCTTTTCCACTGATGACAAATGCCGGATGTTAGCGGGTGTTACTGGGTTTTGGCGCAGTGGGAAAGGGGTATTACTGTTATGCTAATTTTGGTTGTCCGTCCATAGTGTAGAGAGGCCATGCTTCAGACATAATATACATTTTTTAATTTTACTTCTGACGAGGTGCACTGTCACTGATTTGATGTTTTTATATGACAGATAAAATGATATTTAAGTTTTACACAGGTAGAAATGGTTGCTTAGTTGGAGGTCAGGCTTTGTTAAATTGCTTTTATATATGTTATGAAAGGATACAATTTTGATAATAGCATCTGTTGGACGTATCTTATTTTGAATAAATTGGTGTTAGGCTTGGCTCGCACCAGGGGCCCTGCCGATTTGAACACACCCTTAATTTGAACACAATCACTGTGATCAAGGGATTTGATTCTTGATGCCGAGTCAATTCACTGCAATTCTTTCACATAGAGTTGAACTTTGATGAACCTTGCAAGCACCATGCAGAGACGCCCAAACTAATCCTGCATCGACAATTTCTGTTGAGACCGGAGCCTTTGTGTTTCCTGTGTTTTCCTCGTGTCATTTGCGTGACATTTTCCTTTAGCATGACCTTGATTGCCAATAGCTGTAAAGAGTTTTATCTCAAATGTACATAAATATAACCTGGATTTACTGACAAACCAAAAAAAAAAACCCTCAAAGGAAAATATTCATAATGCAGCTTGTCTGGGAAGACTTTTAAACTGTAATCTCAGTTCCGTGTGTGTGTGTGTGTGTGTGTGTGTGTGTGTGTGTGTGTGTGTGTGTGTGTGTGTGTGTGTGTGTGTGTGTGTGTGTGTGTGTGTGTGTGTGTGTGAGAAAGGAAGATGGCCACCCAGCCACCTGCGTGGCTAGAGAGTGAAAATAAAGAGCAGGTTTCTTTTCTCGTCAACAGAAACCTTGGGTTTCATGCATTGGGCATTTTTGGGGGTTACTTTATCAGACCACATACATTAGAAATAACTGAAGTAAGACATTGTGCTGTGTGAGGAAATGCATGTTGAAAGGGTTTTCAAGTGACGCAAGAGTTTCTTCACATGACTTCCTCTTTCACCTGGTATGTGATGGCTGTTGTGGTTTATGTTGTGTGATATCAGTTTTAATCCAGCTATCTCTTTTTTTTAAATTCTCCTTTAACCCTGAATCTATATAGCAGGTTTGGAAACAATCCTATAACATCATTGTAGCTATAATCTCATTTAGCCCCGTTAGAACAAGCTTTTTCAGAATTAGGAAATGGAGGAAAATATATTGTAGGATCCCCAACATACAGTAGGTGCTGTACTAATAGAGCTGCACAGCATCACTGGTGGAATTGTCCCCTTTTGTTTGTGTAAACTTCCCCAATGCATGACACTGAAGTTCCCCTGAGGAAGTGAGACCAGGATGTATGAAATGTTAAAGTTTCTTCTGCATTTCAGCTCACCTGTTGCACGGGGATGTACTGTCACTGGTGCATCACTGGCTAAAATGGGATCTTTCGGGTTAAAATTAGATATTGGAATGTATAGAAAAATATCCCCAATGCAAATGCCCAATACCAGGGGAAATATTAATCATGGCAGATTGTGAAGGTGTGTGTGTGTGTGTGTGCGTGTGCGTGTGCGTTGGCATGTGCGTGTGTGTGTGTGTGTGTGTGTGTGTGTGTGTGGAAAGCGTGGAGCATGTCTTGAATACGTAACAAAGCGTCGAGCGCGATATTGATTTTGGGGGTGAGAAAACTGTAGGTGAGAGGTGAGTTCATACTCCAGCAAGGACAAATTCAAGTTTCAAGGTTGTGACCATTTTTGTGACCATCCTGATTACCAACATGGCCACAGCTTTACTCTTTAATTCTAATTTGTCGTCTACTTCAGTACTGTGAACGTCCTCATATTGCATCGGTTGAAACTCTTGAGTGCCCTGCTCAGAGGCACTGAGGAAAGCTACGTGGGAGCATTGTATGTGTACTTCACACCCCATGGTCTGCTGAACGGACACAGGGGTTCACACTAGTGACGTCTCTTTCTCTCTGTTTCTGTCTCGCTCTCTTACTCTCTTTCTCACAGTCTCTCTCTCTGTGCCTATGTCTCTCTCTCTCTCTCTCTCTCTCTCTCTCTCTCTCTCTCTCTCTCTCTCTCTCTCTCAGCAATAGACTGCAAGTTAATATTAGATCTGTCTTTGTCTTGTTGCACCTTCCCTTGTTCTCCTCTTTTCCTCCTCTCTGCAGTAACACACTGCGGTAGCGCCCGAGCTGCTCATGTCAGTCTCTCACTGCGTCTCTTTAATCTGGAGGAACGTTCCGGGTGAGACCGCTACGCAACTGACAGTTCAGTGGAAAAACTGCCACTAGATACTGGGAATTCATCATTGCACAGATAAATGCATGACAATGTCTGTCTCTTTTTTTTTTTTTTTCTCTGTTTTTCAAAGATGGGAATAGACAACATTCCATGTTGGATTTAGAAAACAAATCAAATCCTAAATCCGACTCTTTCTCAACACCGCTGTGATTTAGTCCAAGACCATTTCCAAGATTGACTGTGAAGGCTTTATAACAAGTCTTAAGGTGAAAGCACCTGAAAGCTGTGTAACAGAACATGATTATCTGCACAAGTGAGAAAAAGCAAATCGTCTGTAAAAGAAGGCAAGCACCGTCGCGACTCAGAAGGCTGTTAAACATGGATTGAAAAGGATAGGTTCCTCTGTTTTTCCACCCAGGCCGCTAACGACGTGTTTTTCAAAGGCACGTTCAGCCAGGTTGTGCTAAGAACAGTTATAAAGGGGGGAGCCCACATGCATACGAGGCCCGGGGCAAAAAAACCCCAAAAAAAGGCGAGGCCTCTCCGAACACACCGTCGGAGCGGCTCCTATCGGTGACACCTACAGTAGATTTGCACCTGCAGTAGATTCTATTGACTCGTCTTTTTTACTGAAAGTATTTATCTCTCTCGCTCTCTCATTTGACCGCACATTCATTCATTCACTCATCACCTTTTCTGTTGCTGTTGGTATTGTGTCGGCTCGTGGCGATAAGCGGTAGCACGAGGGGAGCGGCGGCCATGCAAGATATCGCCCCGTAACCTTGGATGGACATCCGGGATAAAAATAGTGAAGTGTAACTCTGCTGTTGTTGCATAACGCGCGCTTCCCCATTTCACAGCGGGAGCGGTGGGCTGAATCACCAACGGCAGCGACTGCAGTTTAAACCCCACATGCAGTTTTCCTGAAATTATAAGGGAAGGGGTTTGCTCGGGGAAATCCTCCCCGTGTGCAGTCAACAGAAATCTGGGGGGGAAACAAGTTGAAATGCATCACAGAAAGTCACCACAGGCACATTTGTAAAAATATTTCTTAAGTAAGTTTTACATTTTTCAAAGGTGATTGAGCTTCTCAGATCTTCTCCATGCAAGGTCTTTGGAAAGCAGGGGGGTGGATTAGATTTTGGTCTCTGGTTGTAGTAATAGTTTAGAGTCAATACTGTGGGTCTATTCTGTGTAAGTCATGTGTTATAAATCAATATTAATGAACACCACAGAGCAGCTCTTGCTTAAGTACAATAGTTGTATCTTTAGTCTTTGATATGTATGTTTGTCTGATGTTGAAATTAGAGGGAAAACGTCATTCTTTTATTTGTAGTCTTGCGTATAGGTTTTCCTCATTCAGTGGGTTTGCTCAAGGGCACTTCCAGTAGGGATTTAACCTGCGGGCCTTTAGTTAGGCGACGTTCTCTCTCCACTAGTGCACGGTACTACATTTCAATATGTTCAAACTCTTGTTTCTCCTGTATTCCAGGTGTTTTATTTACTGAGTCAGTGACTTCTGACTCAGCACTTGGTGAGGGTGACTTGGCTCAAAAGTTTTCCAGGGGATTGGTTAAGTGCTGCGCCAGCTGGGACGTGTTCAACTTACAGAAATGTTTTTAATTTCTTTCACATCATGAAATATGCATCATGCCTCTCTGTTCTGCCGCATCTTTTCAGACTCAGGCTGCGAATAGAAAAGTCATTCAGGCGGAGTTCCGTGTGTGTGTGTGTGTGTGTGTGTGTGTGTGTGTGTGTGTGTGTGTGTGTGTGTGTGTGTGTGTGTGTGTGTGTGTGTGTGTGTGTGTGTGTGTGTGTGTGTGTGTGTGTGTGTGTAATAGTAAATTGGTCTCCCAATGAAATTGACAGTAACAAATTCCATCCTTTTGTTGGACAATGTAACATGTCATTTATCTAACATGTATTTAACTTTTGTGGAGGCAACGGTTTATTTTTAACTTATGAGGCCGTGCAAGAGAACGAACTGGGTCATTTTCCAGTCCTCAGCACATTTATTCAAGACATTCACGAACCATGAAGGAGTTTATTTGGAACAACAGCCACTTTATATACTTATATACTATATGTATATATGGTAGAAAAAAAAGACTTTGTCTCTTTCTCTGGTTACTTGAGGATAAAACATTCCCTGTCATTTCATGAGCTTGATTTCAGCTTCATCAGCCCGCTAGAGGATTTGAGTGCACTGAGTTGTGCAGGTGCACGCATGCACAGACCTCCAATCACCGTTAAAGAGTAATCCGCCCCGCGTGAATGTTGCATTTTCACCCGTCCGCTCAGGATGGGCGAGTAACTGAATTTTATTTTCGATAACGACTTTGGCTCCCAACGATTATGAAGAAGACAACCGAGATTAAACGATGACTGTGCCGCGTTCCGCTTCGCAGTGAGCCTCTCTCTTCGTCTTGCCTTTTAAATCCAGCGCGCCCCTTTCCTTTACAGTGGTTTCGCTTCCGCCCCTCCCCAAACTCACTCTCAGCCAGGCGCTGTGACTGCACTGTGTGGCATGTTTAGTTGAACAAAAGGACACTTCACCAGAATCCTATAAAAGTCGTCGCGGCAATCCGTTATGCACATGTTATATTACACAAGTTATTATTATCAAACATGAAGTCTGACCGGTGTTGGGCTCCAAGTGCGCCAGGGCTTCCTCCGCTCGCTCCCCGGCCGCGGCGCTCTCCGGCCGGGCAGCATGCAGCGGGGACGAGGCCCCCCGGGAGCCGATGTGGCGGGTGACACCAACATCGACTCAGACTCGCTCTCCTCCGAACTGGAGCCCGCATGGCCCCCCTGGCCCCGCGAAAGGAAAGCAATTAAAGAAAGAATCCGCGATTGAGTGACGTTTGGTCTGACACGGTATATAATCCTGGATATAATCACAGAGCGCAGATTCAGCATCTTTTAGGACTGTTCTCAGACGACAATGATGATTATAATATTTATTTAAATGTCTATAATATATATTTATATATTATTTATTTTATTTATTGATATCATTTTTTAATGTTTATTTATTTGTATTAGTTTCTCAGTTTGATTATATTCAAAGATAAAGAAAATCCACTGTTAAAAAGTTTTTGGTTTTTTTCTAAGTTTAATAAATGCATGATTTTTCGAAAGTCAATGAGTAAATGACCACAATAATCGTGAGTATGAATTTTTTCCATAATCGGGCAGCCCTACTGTCCGGCCCCCCCCCGACCAAAAAATGGGTTTGACGCCTCCTGTTCTAGGGCAGATGAGAAGGAGGCAGGGGGAGGCGGACTCGCTCGCCTCCTCAGGCCTTTGCAAGGAAGAAAAGTGAGATGTTTCTGGTAGAGATTGGAGCTGGTGGCAGAAATTGGGGAAGGGGGGGAGAAAAATAGTGACAGTGACAGAAAGAGTGGGGGAGGGGGGTGCATAAGAAAGAAAATGGATGTATCTGAAGCCAAATGGTTTCCCTGATAGCGCTGGATGGGGTGGAGGGGGTTGTTTCCTCTGTGCTCGTCTGTCTCCTGTTGTCATGTTAACTGGAACTCTGTCAGACTGCAGGTGCTGCCAAGTTAGAGACCATCTGTGACCTTTCCCTTGCTGATAACTCTCTCTCTCTCTCTCGCTCTCTCTGTTGATAAGGAAAAAGCTGTGAATAATGAGTAAACAATGTTCTACAAATATCAATGATAAAGAGAAGGATCTTTCTCTCACGTGGCCACGTGCACTCAATTCTGTATTGTCCTCTTTTTCCTTTTCTTCCTGTCATTGCGGGTCTTTCTCTTGCTCTCTCTCTCTGTCTTTCTCTCTCTCTCTGTCTCTCTCTCTCTGTCTCGCTCTCTCTTCCACCGGAGGGGAGTTTGGCAGGCGGTGCACGACACAACAGATGTGGGCAACCAGGACCAAGGCTAGATGGATGGATGGATGAGGGTTAGGGATTGGAGGAAGGGGTTGCATGCTGCCCCAAGGTCAAAGCAATCTTGTGTGTGTGTGTGTGTGTGTGTGTGTGTGTGTGTGTGTGTGTGTGTGTGTGTGTGTGTGTGTGTGTGTGTGTGTGTGTGTGTGTGTGTGTGTGTTGCATAACGGCTCGTGTCAGGCAGCGACTGTTTTTGGGCGTTGCTTTGCTATTGTTCCCTTTGTGTGACTCAGTAAGGGCATTTATTAAATGTCTGATAATGTACGTGTTGTCTCACACGTTTTCAAACATTCGCACATTCGGCATCTTTGAATATGATTTTATTGACTTATTTTGAGGGTGCTCTTTGGATTTGTGGGTATTTGTTTATTTTATTATGGTCATTTGAATGGACTCTTACATTGAATTATTGGTATATTCTATTCGAATTTGAATGGAACAGCTTTTTGTAAGTTAAATATTCTTTGAAAAATATCAAATTCAACTGCGGACCTATACGGATAATAACTTGAAGAAATAACAGTTTAAAATCAGTATAGTGAGATCTGTCGTAGCATACACACATATTTCCCTGAGCCATGTATCCCATGATGTATCCCATTGCTATATAACTCTTGTGCTCGGCTCCACTGATAAAAGTGGAAAAAAAAATGTTTAAACTCTAACCTCAGTTACAATAAGGCTGAACAAGAATAGGCAGAGAGTCACAAAAGACTCATTTCTTAGCCCCGTTGTAAATAATAATATCTGGTTAGGTTGTCAAGTTCCTAAACTAAATTTACAGTTTATAACCCTTTAATGTGGCAACACTTTACCTGGAAATATCCGACACGTTGTCATTATGGACTCAGGCCGGGGTAAAAGCGCAGCTTGTCCTGGTGTCAGGAGTTGCACAGCATTGGTTCTCGCAGGCACTCACTCGCCCAAATGTGATGGTTGAGTCACAGCGTCCGTAGAGCCAAGAGCAAGCAGCTCCCCAGAAGAAACCAAGCCTCACTCAGGATGATTAGTCTTCTTTCTCACAACAAGATGAGACGTGTAATCAATGAAAAGCAGTTGTTTTAATTTCCAAACATATGGAAAAAACAGAATTTATTCCTGAAAAGTTATTAAAATTGTTATTTTTGGAAGATATTGGCTGTGACATTTAATGTGTGTGTTCCAGAAATGAAAATGTTACTC
The DNA here is from genome assembly GCF_960531495.2 of Zeus faber. NCBI lineage: Eukaryota > Metazoa > Chordata > Actinopteri > Zeiformes > Zeidae > Zeus > Zeus faber. The sequence goes on from NC_137195.1 coordinate 5,582,119, forward strand.
ATTTTATTAATTCATTCATTAATTTATTATTATTATATTTATATATTTTTTGTGGTTGTGAATCCCTATGCCAAAAAGGTTATGAAACTTTGACTTGGGAAATGTTATTTTGTTCTCCCATGTCCCTGCGAGAAATGTAAACAAATAATTATCACACATGCCCAGTATAAAACTCAGAAGTCTATTAACTCTCACTCACATGACGTGGTAAGACAAAACACATTGAAACCGGTCCTCTGTATGAGCTTGCTTCTTATTAATCACCATGAAGGCCACCAGTCGTACTTCATGTGCAGTCCCAGCGACAGATCAGGGCCAGTTGCTGTTCTTCTGCCTCGCTGTCAGCAAACAACCAATTTTAGAGCTCAACCCGACGGAGTTGGGGACTAAGTGGGCGTGGCCAGGCATAGAGGACATCATGTTTATAGTTCCGGACGATGGACCGCGGCCCGCGACGGGACCTCCCAGTGTCTGATTTCACTCCCTTTTCACGGGGATTAATTACCAACTGTGATGGAATTGGGCGGATTAAAATCAGCCCGTTGTCCTGTAAAATCTGTCCTAGATCACTTTGTAAGCTGCTGTATTTCCCTCCTTTCCTCGGTCTTATCAGTGACACAGACCTTGGGGCTTTTGGCTGGAGGGTTGCTGAGTGGAGTCTGGTGAAGGAAGCCACGGAGAAATTCTGTTTGCAGGGAGGGGAAATTTCACTTCAGGAGCTTTCAAGCAGGGCAAGAAAAAGGATTCAGTGAAGCTGGTCAGCGGCCGCCAGAAGCGAGCTAAATGCTTTGGTCCAGCTTGTTTGAATACCTTGCAGATGCCTAGTCGGTTGTTGGGTCACAAGGCTGGTGTCCTCAGAGTTGTAAGTTCTCTCTCTCTGTCCTCATCTCACCCTCTTGCTATTTCCACCCCCATCTTCTTGACCGTCGCTTTGAACATCAAGCACTCTCTTTTGCTCCCTCTCTCTTCCACTGCCCACTTCCTGTTCGTTGAAAGGTCTGGTTTGACTCTCAGCTGTTGCCTGATGAGGATGTTTGGCAGAGAGAGAGGGAGAGAGAGAGAGAGAGGGGGAGAGGGGGAGGGAGAGAGCATTATACATGTAAAGAAGGGGGCGTCGGCGAGGAGCTTCAGGATCTCCGTCACTCAGAACGCCGGTCGTTGCAGCAGCAGTCCCTCAGGGTTCATCTTTTCTTCAGAACGCTCCATGTTTTCTGCAAACTCTACAAACCACAGATTAGGTGTTTTGAGCAGCACGGCAACCAACCAACTTTATTTATGGTGGTCCTTAGTTTCTTCAAATTCTATTTGTCCTGAAATGCTTTGAAGGCCATAAAAGCAATTTAGAGTTCGTAAAATAAGCCATTTAAAAAAAAGCAAACAAAAAAAAAAACCCTGAAGGTTCAAGAAGAACAAACAAGATTTAATTCTTTGTGGGTCAACGCAGCAGCAGAGGATGAGAACGATAATGCATTACTAAGGAAACACATGAAAGGGTTAGGAAAAAAAAAAAAAGCGTTCTTTAGAAGTAGAAGTGATTAATTTTATTCCGAGAAACTTCTGAGAGTTGACTTTTGGCCAAGTGCTTCTGACGTATGATGTTATGGTCACCAGTCGGCAAGTAGGCAGCCAACCTGTGCTTTGACTTGCTCGTTTCCCTTAAGCACACCACAAGTAACAAAACAGAAAACAGTTCCTAGAATCACAGCCTGTGTACTTTTAGGACAACCACTGGTCTGGCCTCTTTTTCTAGGTCGACATGGATCATCGTTTCTCCTTAATCCGTCACACTCGGCATCATTCAGCAGGATTCGCACAAAGCAAACATCGTCCACGACCAAAAGATAGATCTGTCTAGAGCCTTTGCTAAATGGTTCACATTTTATACATGGCTTCACCCTGAACCAGCCGAAACTGAGCAATGAGCTCAAGATGTGCTGAGATATAAAAATTTATATATCCACAGATAACAGTGACTGGGTCTGGCATTTCTCATATCTATATAAATGTTATAATAAATAATAAGTAAATCATTACTTTCAAGTACAGACAAACGTGACATGAACTCGGATGTTTGACTGGCCTCCGTTTAGCTCAAAATATACTCCTTCTTTAAATGAGTGCTATGTCACGCTTTTCAGACCTCATACACACGGACCATGAAATGTGAATCTCAAGTCTAAAAATAAAATCGCCACCGGAAAAAGCGGGGTAATTTATATAGAGCCGGGAAGATGTACACACGCTGTGGGGCTTTTTGTTTTCCCTTTCACCCTCCAGGAACCTCGGCAAAAGAAGACGACCTTTCGTTTACCCCCCCTCCGCCCCCCCCCCCCCCTTTTTTTTTGTAATCCCTTAAGCCAGGCTGCGGCGTGTTGTGATGAGTCAAAGAGGAGATGAAGAGGGTGTGAGAGAGATGGAGGGAGGGAAATGCGGAGACTGGCATCACTTGTGGGCGCCGGGTTGGTCGTCCTGTGGCCAGCGCGACGCGCCTGACCCACTTCTGGGGGAAGGAGGAGGCAGAGAAATAACTGTCGGCGGCGGCGTTCATATCTGTTCAAAGTGTGTGTCCGAGTCACTCACAGATAAAAGAAGGGCTTGACGTTGTCATAAGAGACTAGATATCATCGCATAACACAGTGATATAGTTGGATGTTACGTTTGATGCTGCATAATCGTAAAGACATTACGGTTTTCTGAACTGTTCTAATCTACGCCCCTCCCCGCCTGGTCACAATGTGCACATTACTCATCGTTTCGCACATGTTTCGTGTGTGTAAATATCTTATCTTCTTTAAAGCACCAACTGGTCGTCCCCAAAATATCGTCAAATGATCAATGTCAGTGTCCAAAACCATTGTGAGATTTAGATAAAACCTTTCCAGGAAATGGAAATATCTGTGACTAAATTAACCCTACTTCCATTAATCACCGAGGACACGTTCCTCATGAATATGCAAATCTTGTGATTATAATATAGCAATATGTAATATTATCTCATCGAGAGAGATTTCGATTTATTTGTTTCCTTAGTTTCTTACTTGTACGGAAAATGAAAAACGTAAACCTGACCTGAGAATTGGAGCGGAGTTTTTTTTGTTTGTTTCTCCTCCAGGCAGCAGTGTAGCGTGTGCGCCGGCTCCCGTTCCTGTCTTTTTTTTTTTATATCTATTTAGATTTGTTCCCTACATGTATGAAACAATTTTTTCCCCAAAAAAAAAAGCGATCCGCGATTGGAATCTTGCACTATCGTCCAAGCCGACGCTGGTCCGACTCCGGAGAATCCATGTTCTCTATCAAGGTCGACCTGGAGGCCACGCATCCATTCATCCAATTGTTTGATTTAAACCTTCACTTAGACCTGGACTAGCTTGACTCTTCCTTCTGGAAATCAGATTTTCAGGCTGAGACTATTTGAAACCATGACCAAGGCCGTCTTCAGTTAGTCCAGATAAAACGTGTAATCGAGCCTTGGACGACCTGCGTCCCCGTCGCACTGTACGTCTCAGACGGCTCCGGGCCGCTCCGGGTCGCTCCTGACGGCAAAGACACCGACGCCGCCGACCCTGGTGTGGACGCACCCCATCCCGCCCGCCCCCCCCCCAATGTGCGGTTGAATGGAAAGGGCGGGGAAAAACTATAAATACCGGCGATATGACGGCACACGCCTTCCTTTTTCCCCTCCCTTTGGCACAATTCCGCGGACGGCGCCGGCCGTTTAGTGAACGATGTCATCGGGCGTGACTTGGCGAGGGGGGGGGGGGGATGGGGTGCGTCCACACCAGGGTCGGCGGCGTCGGTGTCTTTGCCGTCAGGAGCGGCCCGGAGCCGTCTGAGACGTACGGTGCGACGGGGACGCAGGTCGCACGAGGGACAGTAGACAACGCAGATGGGCCTCCGTCTCCGTCGGTGCATTCCGCCTGCGAGGCGCTAACAAGACGGAGGCTGTTTGCCTCTTCTGCTGCGATGGCATCCCGGCGGCCTAATGGAATTACGGGGGCAGCGCGAGCCGATGTCATAAGGTCCCGGCGTGCAGCCCCTTCCTCCGGAGGGGGGGGGGCGGTGGGAAGACTGAGGCGTGTGTCCCAGGGCGTCTGCGAGTCGTGGAAGTGATGACTTTTCTCCCCTGGAAGTGGTTTCTGCAGGAGGAACCGTGGGGGTTTTTTGTCCAGAATCCATGACTTGTTGCATTCCGAATCCACTGGGGGGGGGGGACATTTAAATAGGAGCAGAACTGAATCAGAGGAGGATTATCTTGGGGCCATTTATAGAAACATATTTTATTTGAAAATTCTGGTCCTCCGCCCTCGGTGCGTACACTCTTTGCTCACGCTCCTTCATACTCCCCCCCTCCCCCTCTCAAAATTTCCTCACCGCACACATTTCGCGTTTTCTTCAACCTGAACGTCTCGTTCTCGTTGCTCTTCTCCGCCCCCTGTCGTCACTTATCTCCTCTTTTCGCTCTCTCTCTCTCTCGCTCTCCCTGACACCCGGTCGTCTGAGCTGCTCTGGAACCAAACTGCTGTTTTTACGGGATGAGTTGGGAGCACGCAAGGCAAGCGAACTGCAGCGGCTTCGCGTCCTGAGAGACTTGACATGAAAGTAGCTGGAGCAGGATGAGGCACAGCAGGACGATGCTGACGTACACACCCCTGGTTAATACCTGGTATATATCCTGTGTATAATCTACTTCATCAGTATACCTAAATACAACTCTTCGCAGTGAGTTCAGGGTTTCTTCATGCACTTGAATAAACCTTTTTGTAGAAGATGAGTTGCTGATTTGTGCAAATAATATTGATTTTTAATTTTTTTTTTAACATTTTATCATGTCAGCATATTTTCGCTTTCTCACACACACACACACATACACACACACACACACACGCGTATATGCTCTCATTTCCATTGCCCGCCACACTGGACTTTCACTGGAGTTCATAAAAATGTAATTTCTCGAACTACATTGAGAGCTTTCCAGACTGTGAGCCTCAATATTTTTATTTTCATCTATGTGTATTTTCTGATGTTTCAAGCTCCTTTATCTTCAGCCTTTTGATTCCGTTCTACCTTTTTCATTTCAAGTCTTTGTCCTACTGATTCTGTGACCTGAATCCTGAACGCCATTAACGATCACTTTATCTGCCAACCGCTCGAATGGGAATAAAAATATAAATGTTGTGAGAAGCTCAGCCAAACTCAAACTAAAGTGTGTGTGTGTGTGCGTGCGTACGTGTGTGCAAAAGGAAGATGGCCGCTCAGCCACCTGCGTGTCTAAATTTGGACAGACACAGCTGTAAACTAGAAAGTGAAAATAAAGAGCAGGTTTCTTTTCTCATCAACAGAAGCCTTTGGGGTTCATGCCTTGGGGATTTTTGGGGCCCACACTGGACACGACGTTCCGTAAACGCTGAAATCTTGTAACACTTAACCCTAACCCGTGTGATTCCATGCATTCAAATGTGTTGTTTTTTTTTGTTTGTTTTTTTTTCCTCCTTCTCTCTCTCTCCATTCCAACGGGCTGCCCAGGCCCAGCTGGAGGCCCAGAGAGCCACCCAGGACTTCCAGAGGGCCACGGAGGTTTTGCGGGCGGCAAAGGAGACCATCTCCCTGGCAGAGCAGCGGCTCCTGGAGGAAGACAACCGGCAGTTTGACTCCGCGTGGCAGGAGATGCTCAACCACGCCACCCAGAGGGTGAGGGGGGTGAGCAGGGCTGGACTTGGAAAAAATAATTTTGTGGGGTGTTTAAGGCCCCGTCTATGGGTATTTCCTAAAACATAGGAAAAGCTTCTGAGCTTCTGAAAAAGTCCTTCCAGGGTGGAGACTTTTCAAAACTCTGTTTTCTGCATGGTCGCGTGGAGCGGTGAGACGCGGGTTTCGCCGGACGATGACGTCATGACCTCCATTTGCACCTGGGCGAACGTTGTTTCACACACAGAGCACGCGCCAGAAACCTACAAACAACCCTGGACTACCGGTGGTCTGCGTGCGGCCGGTACCGTCCGGTTTAATGTTAGGGTATTTTCCCGCAAATCTCCCGTATTTTCAACCTTTCTAAAAAATCTGCTTCGCGTCCCCCGGCCCCCCCGGCTCCCCGTATCTCCAAACAAAGCCTATAATAACGGTGTGTCTTTATAGCAGATGTATTTATTGTAATTGAACGCAACAAAAAAAACACTGTGCTTGACGAGGAGCTTGAAACCGGGTCGATCCCGGACAAACCAGGACGCCTGGTAACCGTAGTTTAATGACATGTTTACAGGAATTTCAACTCCATCATTACGCCGCCGTGCGGACGCGTATAAATACAGCGGTCCACCTCTCCGTCTGCGGTTCAGAGTACGCCGTGCCGTGCTGTCTTTTTGTTGTTTTCCCGGCTCAGCCGTCAGTTTTCTTTTGTGGTGTTTGATATAAAGTTTTATGCCCCCACCCCCCCACCTGCCCGGCGTGCTCATGTGAGAGTTTTCAATCGTTTTTTGCGTTTTGGTGTGGACGGAGGTATTTCCCAAAAGCACCGTTGGTGTGGACAGCAAATGTTTTGAAGACGGAGCGGGGAAAAAAATATGGGTATTTTAAAAAATACCCATGTATGTGTAGACGAGGCCTGGATTGAAGTATTTCAACTTCTTAGATGTTTGTCTTCTACAGAATTTGTGTTTGTTCAGTAGGAACCTTCAGAAAGTCCTGTTTTTGGGGCTTGGTTGCATCAGCGGGAATGTCAATTGAGCAGTGTCAAAAACATTTCCACTATATACTTGTTTTGGTTGACTTTAAAAAATATTGGGATTTCCCGCGTACAAGAAAAGGAGCCCTGTGAAAAAGTAGACGGAGGGGTGAGCTGTGATTGGCTATTGCAGGTGATGGAGGCGGAGCAGACTAAGACGAGGAGCGAGCTGCTGCACAAGGAGACGGCGGCAAAGTACACAGCAGCCATGAGCCGCATGAAACAGCTGGAGAAGAAACTCAAACGCACCATCAACAAGTCAAAGTGAGTCTCCCCGATATGATGATAATTATCACAATATTTAAAAAAAAAAAAAAAATAAATATAAGAAAATAGACCCGATCATTTGGATGAAAGATTTCGGCAGATTTGTTCATTTCCGCGTTGGGCAAATTGCAACGGAAAGCCAATCAGTTTGGACGATCTAAAGCTGATCTTTCACCTCTGACCGATCACAGTCGTCGATATAGAAATAAGTTAACTGACGGGCCTTATTTTATTTTGAATGTTCAATAAAAAAACATTATACATCGACATACTCAACAAACACAGATAATATTTGACCGGAATCTCTCCCGTTTGTCCGGGACATTGACATCTTCCAGGACACCTTCACCGGCACCAATTTTTTTTCCCTGGCGGATACTCTGCTTTGGCTGCAGGTGACTGTCAGTTCTTAATCAAATCTCAGTTTGTCTCTGAGAATAAAACAAACTATACAACTGAGTCACATATTACAGAATCACAGTCCACACCACATCAAAACGAGTTCAAACTGTGTCGCTGGAAATGCCAGCAAATTCTAAATGTCAAGTCATTCAGGGTGAACAGTCGTCACTGAAAACCAGGATACATATGATTCCACTGTGACAAACGGTATAATCAACGGTGTTGTCAGTCACACCATTATGATTTAACTTAATTTAGAATGGTTTACAGCCACGTTGTAGTTTCCAACACAGAACCAACCCGTCCAACTAGCTGTGAGAGCAGGAAGCCACAAGGCCTTCGATTGTTTTCCAATGTGCCTTTAAATCTGGATCTGATGACTTGGATCTCAACGGGCAGATCTAATTTAGTCCTCCAGCTTGTTCTGGTGTTATTTTGCGTCCAAAACCCCACTGGTGGATACCGCTTCTCTGTTTCGTCGAATTGATCCACTTTATGAGCAACAGATGCAAAAACCAAAACCACTTGCAGAACTGAATCCAATGGGTCTATTTGGAATAATGTCACGGGTTGGAGCGGAAACCCGACTGAACCTGTTGATCCTGTCATCCGCTCCGCGGCAGCGAGAGCACGACCGCGGCCCTAAATTAAAATGGAAGCTCAGAATCGTTGGAGGGCTTTAGCGTGACGTAAGTGGTCTCAACGCACACTCGCAGCTGGAACTGCTGTCTGTCGGGCGCTGGAGACGGGTCGGGCCGCCGCCATGATGTCACCGTCTCACCCTTGCCCTCCCTCCTCTCCCCTCCCCCCTCCCCCCTGTCCCCGTCGACGGACTGAGAGCATTGCATCACGAGAGCCCTGCGAGCCTTAACCCTGAGTAAACGTTTTGGCGGACGCATCTTATGTGGATGTCAAAGCACTAATGGAACCTTTTTAAAGGGGTATTTTTTATTTTTTTATTTTATTTTTTATTTTTTTCTTCTTTGGTGGCACAGCGCTGTCAATGTGCAGGATGTTCTGTTTCTGGTCTTGTCTTACCGGGTACGTATGTAAACCCAGCATAATACGCTGATGATTTCATCCAAACTTGAGGTGAACCTACACTTCTTGGTAGAATTGGGACGTGTAAAGCTGCGACCGCACCCCATTAAACTAGACAGGAAACAGAGCTACCAACTGCGTGAAGGTTGTGCGTTTATGTAAATGTATTGAATCTAAAAGGAGAATACTGAGTCATTTGATGAATTGAGCATGGTCAGATTTTTTCTAGTGACTTTTTCAACTCATACATTTTTTTGTTGTGCTTATGGCAATTTTTCACGGGAGCTCGGCATGAGAAAGTTGGATGGCGCTGCAGAGCGTGCAGCAGGTTGTCTGATCTGCGGCTTTACTGCGTGTTGCCTCAGCTCTGGGATAATCCATTCTGTACAGTTAGCTCATCCAAGCCCTTCATCTCTCCGTCTCTCCGCCTCCCTCGTTCCCCTTGCTGGTTGCCATGGTGATAATGTACTGTGGTCCATTCTCTTTTCTAGGTTACCGACTTCCTTTCGCCCCTTAGCTTTACTGATACTGTATGTATTTTTTTAATGATCATTTTTTCTTCTCTCCACCACCTCCTCTTCACAGGCCCTACTTTGAGATGAAGGCCAAGTACTACCTCCAGCTGGAGGTAAGGAACGGTGTCATTCACTCCGCAGTAATATAAGTGTTGAAGCCCTGTGGAATTCTGACGCCTCAGATCCCGGGTCTGTGTTATTGTGTATGTATGGAAGGGCTGCTGTGGAACAGTACTAGGTTACGTGCAACAATAATAAAACAATCAGATTACAAGGAAAAAATCGAAACATTTATTGCAGCGGAGTCTGAGCGGAAGATAACAATTTGAATTATCGGATCTGTTGGGCTCCAGAAAATACCCGAACCGACTCGGATCGGGGTCTCCCTCCCCATCGCACATGCATCGGGTGACTTCTGTAACATGTTGCCGGGAGGAAAAGGGTCAAATTGCATCTTAGGACAAATTTCCCAGGTGGAATAGGGTTTGGGTCTGAAGTTTGGGACCCGTGAATGCCTCAGGTGTGAATTCTCGCCCGAATTAATTCTTCTAGAATTGTCCGGAGACTTTTGCTCTGTTCAATCAATTGAATTTGGCCACGGCTCCTCGCCGCTCTGTGCTCGTTCCCCTTCCACTTTCACTCTTTTAATCCTCCCCCCACTCCCCTCCAGAACCTGAAGAAGAATGTGGATGAGTTGCAGGCCAAACTGTCGCAGGCTAAAGGCCAGTACAAGATGGCCCTGAAGAACCTGGAAATAATCTCTGACGAGATCCACGAGCGGCGTCGCAGCACGTCCATGGGCCCCCGGGAGCGCGGCGTGGGCGCCGAGGGCGACAGCGTCTCTGGGGACGACATCTCCGCCGGCTTCAAGATCGACTCGGACGTTATTTCCAGTAAGTTTGTCCCAGTAGCGCAACGACTTTGGAGCCGGGGAAAGCAGCAGAGACAGTTCAGTGGTTACGAGGTTTTAATTGATCAAAGTTTGAGGTCTATATCACTTTAAATGGGTCAAAGAGTCACTTATGTATTGTATAAAAACTTTTTTTTTTTTTTTTTTTGGAACATTTTTGGAAATTTTAGAGATTTTGTATCTGCCAAATTGAATTTAGCCACACCATGTTATAAGAAAAAAAACATGGGCTAAATTTTTTTTTAATAAATTTCACATTCAAACTTAACATGTTCAAACAGGTGTTTGTTTATACCAAATACGTTTTTTGTTTTTATGAATATTTTTACATTGTTCTTATTATTTGAAGGACCACTCCACTTGAAACCCCGCACCGCACAGTCACAGTGTCTCTGTTGCTCTGCCTGAAGGGGATGGACATCTTACCAATTTCTTTTTCCACAAGTTAATTATATTCTAACTTGAAAAGGCCACTTGTTCTGCTGAAATCCATCCACCCTGCAGTGATTGGATTACAGTGTCTTATTTTCACATCTTCTGATTGACTTATTCACCATGTTATTATTCTGGTGATATTAACACACTTTAGAGCCGTGTGTGAAAGGACTGATTTGATGATCCACCGGCATGGACACAGTGTTCAAATATCTATGAATGGTTTGAGCTAAGTTGGCTTTTGATAGACGGATAGAAAGACACTGTAGATAGATGCATTAATCATCTCTGGAGGGTAACTGAAGGGCACCTCTAATCCAAAACAATAGGCAGTTATAGAATAAAAACTGAGAACAATTGGCAATACATTTTGAATTAACGAAATTATGGCAATATGAAATAAACCTTAAAATTAAAAATAACCATGAGAAAATTGGCAATAGACAAGACACCTAAAAATACAATAAACAAGAAAAACAAAAGTGTAGCTGCAGGCAGCAATACACGGGGTCCAGTTTAGTCGCGTTGGGTGCGTTTTACAGTTTTCCGGGTTCTCTGGAACGCAGCACGATTTTCCGAGTTTACTTAAACGCAGCATGGGCTGCCCCCTGGTCTGTTGTCTTCAGGTTGCTCATCATGCGGAGCAACCACTACGCGGTCTACACAACGCAACCCTCCTGTCTTTAAAACAGCCGACCATGTTTGCCCCTAAACCAGAACATCTTGTTATAACTCACCGTAACTCACCATCTCGTTATAACTCACCTCGCTGGATCTTTAAGGCATCACACAGGCATCAGTCGCACATTTCAGTGTTTTCGAGGGACGCTCTGACAAATTTTTAAAGATTCGTTTTTATTCTTTTTCTCATTAATCTGGCAAAGTAATATAGACCACAGGTTTAAAATATAATTCGAACAGCTCTACTGACATCTACCAGGTAAGAAGCTAGTTAAATACACACGTAAATCGGTCGTTTGGTAACGTTGAAACACTACAGCGTCCACATCACTTAAAATTTGGTGGCTTTTTCGCTTATATCCTCTCTGTAAGTGGATCGAATTGGATGAAACTTCAATCACAAGGTGTTTGTGACAAACCGTTTCAAACAACATTTAAACCGTGTTTCGTGTGTTCTGCCAAAAGTCGGTCTTCCAGATAGTTTAAGGCTTCAAAATTCCGAGAATTCGTTCCCGAACAATAACAATAAGGGGCCGCTGGAAAATAACAATAGTGTTCCTGCCCTACGGGCTGGACCCCTAATCATCCTTAAGAACAATCAATATAAACAACACACACACGGGGGCACACACACACACACACACACACACACACACACACACACACATACACACACACACACACACACACACACACACACACACACACACACAGGCACACAGGCACACAGGCACACACAGAAGGAGACAGTGTTTGTCTCTTTTCATTGATCTGTTCTCGGAATCCTGAGATCGGGAAGAGGCCGGTTCAGACCCAAAACTATTAAAAAAAACAAGAAGAAGAAGAAAACAGCGCCGTTGGACGAGCAGGTGGAGAATGTTGGGGGGAAAAAAACAAAAAAAAACTGCTCCCACGCTGAAACTCTTTTATCTCGACCGTTTTAAGATGCCTCAAACATTGACCTGCCATGCTCCTCACTTGCATCCAGGGTTTGTTCCTCTGACGCCGTTACAAACCGTCCAGGCAGGAAGGGGTTAAATCTAGAACGTTCACACAAAAGGGAAAAAAAAGAGTCTTTATTAATCTCTCTCCCCATCTCTCTCTCTCTCTCTCTTTCCCTCCCTCCCTCTCTCTCCTCCCTCCTTCTTTCTATATCCCTCTCCCTCTCCCCCTCTCTCTCCATGTATTTCGTTCCCCTCCTCGCTCTGTCTCTCTCTCTCTCTCTCTCTCTCTCTCTCTCTCTCATCTCCCCCCCTTTCTTTCATTCTTACGTTCTTTCTCTCTCTCTCTCCCTCCCTGCAGTGGGCTCAGTAGGTCTGGAGGATGATGTCTGTGGCAGCAGCATCATGTCTGAGGACGACTCGGACGCCCGCTCGCTCTGCAGCCTCAGCTCGTCCCCCAGCAGCCCCCAGGAGCTGCTCTCGCCCTGCCCCTTCGCCAGCTCCTCCTCCTCCGCCTCCTCCGCGACGTCTCTCTCCTCTTCGTCGTCCGCCAGCCCCTCCCCCTCGTCCCCGTCCTACTCCCCGGGGCTGTCGTCGCGGCCCTGCAGTCTGGACCTGCCCAGCACCGTGTCGATGTCGGACCTGGGCCTCATCTCCCCCGTGCTGGGCCCCCGCAGCGAGTGCAGCGGGGCGTCCTCGCCCGAGTGCGACTTGGAGAGAGGTGTGTAGCGAGGCTGCCCATTTGCCCCCTGGCAACCACATCGGGTCATTGTCAACGATCCCGAGCTGATTGCCACAGCGTCAAGCACTTTTCATAAAAAAATAGAATAAAATAAAAAGTAATAATGGCGGTACGTAGGAACGTATAAAATGATAAAAGTTTGGCAACCATTTGGTCAATCTTGGCGACCAACAGCTGATGCATGGCTGCAAACTTGGCAACCACTTCTAAATGGTCCCCTGATTTCATTGTAATGAGATGCACCATACACAGTTTCATGCACAGAGTGTATATGAATAAGAAGATATAACTCCAAGCCTGTCACAATATGTCTGAAATATTTAATGGGAGTTTTATTTGGAAAAACAAGAGCTTTGGTGTTATATTACAGAGTTAATAATAAAAGTAATAATTATCATAATCATAATAATAATAATAAGAGGACATTTCAGAGATTATTCATTTATGCAGTTTCTGGCAGTTTGAAAACTGGTTTGCAAAATAAATTAACACAGAATTTAAGATAACTTGCAAAGCATGGATACATAAATGTTGTTTACATGGAAACATCTCAAAGGTGAGCTGATACAGATGTCAAAGTAAATGCAAAAACTTAGGTGTTGTAGGTATTTTAAGGTGTGAGCTCGTGGTTTAACTGGCGAGACAGAATTCTACTCTGCAAACTCCTTGACTCAAACCCCCTATCGGCAATTATCTGCACAGCCCCCAGTGTTGATTTATCATACATTATCCAGCTACTGACTTATAGGGGTGTCACGATTCTCCAAATCCACAATTTAATTTGACTTTCGATTTCAAGGATTCAATTTGATTCAATTTATGTATTTTTCTATATATGTATTTTTTCCGCTGACGGCTATGCCTTCGCTAAGCCCCTTTCACACATAGCTCCCGGTAAATTACAGGGATAACCTTTCCTGCACCGCTAGTCATTTTCACTATTCACACATGCAGCTATATTCAGGGAAATTTCCGTCTTGCGTTTTTCACATGTCATAATGCTGGAATGGATGGGGCAAGGGAAAGTCCGGTGGAAGTCATCCTGTTTGGTCCCTGTCCACACCCCGGTGAGCCGGAGAGCGACAGACGGAGCACCAGCGCACGCAGCTCATTCACTTGCGCGCACAAAGAGGATGTATGTAGACGCAGCACGCAAATAAAAATAAATATGCCATGGAAATAAATCCTGAAATAAATAAACGAGGAAATAACTATATAAATAAATATAAATATATAAATGAATAAACATATGCCCGTGCACCCAAGCCCCCACGCGCGCCGGAGTCTTTCGTTCCGATTCATTGGATCTTTCATCACTTTCATTGCGCCGCGAGGTTTCGAGACCCTCCGACTTTTATGCCAATTTGCCATTTTCAAGCACGCAAAGTGAGAAAGCGAAACTCCTGCAGCGCACTCCGCGACGGTGCAGGTGCACACGGCTCCCTCTCCCATTTGCACTGTTAGTTTTTATTTTATTTTGAACCTTTTAAATAGGCTATTTGGGAAAACAGTAGTTTTTAGAAGACCTGCTGGTCGGCGGGTGCAGTGTGTGATGAGGGATGCAGCGCAGCGGGGCCGACGGCAGCTCGCCCAGCTTTGAACCAAATTTCATGGAAGTGAAATTCAGCCATTCAGCCACATCTGCTGAATGGGGTGTTGGGAATTTTGATATCGATGTCCACATTCATCTCAAAGTCTTCCATTGTAGTTTCTATTTAGCACCATCAGATGACGGAGCTCTGAGAGATGAGAAGTGGTTGACTGTGGCATTATGACAACGGCCATTATTTAGAAATAACTCACCACTGATTGCCGCTAAGGACCATTCAGCACGGAGTATCCCAAATTCATGTGTCTGGATACGAAGCAGAATTAACGCATTCCCTGCTGGCACAGATCTAAAAACGGCACAGTTGCAAATAAGTTAATAATAAAGATCGATAGTGTCCGAGAATCTGTTCCTAGTAAGACACATGATCTTTCAGCACCTGCCGGACTCGCACCTGCTCCACAGGAAGGATCCCATTAGTCAGAGTGACGGGGAGAGGAGGGTCCAGCCAGGCACCAGGTGCTGCTCCGGGGCTCGGGCCAGCTGCTGTAAAGCTGCTTCAGCTGGACATTGACCGAACTACGTGGCAAGGTTATTTTATACAGCTCATTTCATGCACAAGGACAATTTTAAGTGCTTTTCATGAGGCACAGGAGGCATTATGTAAAGACGGAGGAGACAGAAAATAAAAAAGTTCAATTTAAAGCAGTGACATATACTGGATTTGTTGGCAAGTCTGAGGAGCTCCCACACTGTACAGCATCATGTGTTTTCGCTTTACAGTTAGTAAACCTGGTTGCATATGCCACTACCTTTGAAAGCATAATTGATGTATTTGCCTGCATGTGTGAGTTCTAACATGCAATTGTGCATGGAGTCGTGCAGACTCCATATGTCCCTTGCAAAACCTTTGAATGCAATAAGACCGCGAAGGTATCAGGTAGAAGGCTGGCTCGGTGGTTCCATTTGTTGAGATTTGTTTCTAATTTGCTATTAGCAGCGAATGACATCGATCAGCAACAACATTAAAACCAGTGACAGCTGAAGTAAATAACATTGATCATCTGGTTCCAATGGCACCTGTCAAGGGGTGGGATATATTATTATTATATATATACTGTTATATATTATTATTATTATTATTATTATTATATGAGGGATATATTAGGGCAGCAAGTGAACAGTCATTTGTTGAAGTTGATGTGTTGAAGCAGCGTAAGGATCTGAGCCACTTTGACAAGGAGCACATTGTGATGCTGGACGACTGGGTCAGAGCATCTCCACAAGCACAGGTCTTGTGGGCTGTTCCTGCTCTGCAGTGGTTACTACCTGCCAAAAGTGCTACAAGGAAGGACAACGGGTGAACCGACGACAGGGTCATGGGTGCCCAAGGCTCATTGATGCGCGTGGGGACCAAAGACTAGCCCGTCTGGTTCGATCCTACAGAAGAGCTACTGTAGCACAAATTGGTGAAACAGTTGTTTTTTTCTATGATATAAAGGTGTCAGAACACACAGTGTATCACAGCTTGCTGCGTATGGGAGCGGTCAGAGTGTCCATGCTGACCCCCGTCCACCTCTGAAAGCACCTACAATGGACACGTGAGTATCAGACCTGGACCATGGAGCAATGGAAGAAGGCGGCCTGGTCTGATGAATCACCTTTTCTTCTCCATCATGTGGATGGGTGGCTGCGTGTGCGTCATTGACCTGG
Organism: Zeus faber; assembly: GCF_960531495.2. Taxonomy (NCBI): domain Eukaryota; kingdom Metazoa; phylum Chordata; class Actinopteri; order Zeiformes; family Zeidae; genus Zeus; species Zeus faber. The sequence continues at coordinate 5,598,036 of NC_137195.1, forward strand.
GGAAGAGATGGCACCAGGATGCACTATGAGAAGAGGCAGAGGCAGCGTGATGTTCTGGACAATGTTCTGCTGGGAAACCTTGGGTCCTGGCACGTCCTGGCCCTGCCACACTGCAAATATTCTTCTGGAATGGTTTGAGGAACATGATAGAGAGTTCAAGGTGTTGACTTGGCCTCCAAATTCTCCAGATCTCAATCCGATGGAGCATCTGTGGGATGTGCTGGAACAACAAGCCCGATCCATAGAGGCCCCACCTCCGACTTCCGGGACTTAAAGGACCTGCTGCTAACGTCTTGGTGCCAGATACCACAGGACGCCTTCAGAGTCTGGTGGAGTCCGTGCCTCACAAGGGGGAGCTATACAATATCAGTGAGTGACGCTTTTAATGTTGTGGCTGCTCGATTTAACGCTTACCTTTTTTTTTCTTTTTTTTTTTAACGATTCAGGGGACCGTGCAGAAGGTGCAGAGGGTCGTCTGGACAACGTTGGCAACAACAACAACAGCATCAGCACCAAGAAAACCCTCAGCCTGGAGGGACGGTTCAGCTTCCTTAATCTGCGGCGTCCGCGAGCCGACGTTGCCAAAACCGTGGCCCCGGGCCCCAGCCAGGCCGTGGTCTTGGGCCCCAGCCAGGCCGTGGTCTTGATCAATGGAGTCTAAGAAAAAAGGATTACGGACTCCAGGACATTAGACTGCTGAACAGCGTTACAGACTGTATCTGATTTGTGCGGATCATCGTTGCGATTAAATCGTGGACTCTGTGTTTGATGACTGGTGGAGTTTTGAGGTCTGTACAAAGGGGAAGCTTTGAGATAAACAGAAAAACATGTTTGCTTAAATGTATCGCAAGCAAAGAAAAAAACCAATGTTCATGTTTTTGTTGTTTGTGTATTTGTTTGGATTTTTTTTTCCACACCAGTGGAGAACTGCACTTAGAGGCAAAAAGATAAAAAAGGTCGCCTGGATATTACGTTCTATGTGTGGTATTATTAGCATAATTGTTGCCACTGCTTAATACAACAGCGTTATGATAAGCATAGTTAAAAAAAATCAAAGTGTTGATAACTGGTCTATGCCATTTGGCATGATTCACAAATCATTCAGTGGTGATGTTCCTCAATCTTTAAATAAGAAAAAAAAAAAGATCTTGTGAGTAACCCTGTTAACGGTAGCTTTCCATCTCAACCCTTCACTCTGAATACGAGGCAAAGCAATGTGTCTTCTGGTTCCACGTGTGTTGAGTTTTTGTGTGTCGTGTGTGAGCAAAAACTGCAGCGCTGCGATACTGACACATCCGCCTCCTCCCTATTCCCCACCCGCTCATCCTTTCTCCGTTTGTCAGTGCTCTTTGGGTGTTTTGTGCGAGAGTATTGGGCATCCAGATCCTAATGCCCCATGCTGCACTTCAGATCTTTGCTCTGCTCATTTCAGGGTGTGCCACAGGGCTCCATACTGGTGTCTTGATACTTTTCCCCTTAAGCTGAGGATCTATACAACACTTGCGTGGAGCTGAGTGCACCGACCGCATCAGGACACTTCCTATATGGGAATCATTTTTGAGGAAATTTATTGCAAAAAAAAAAAATTAATATATATATAATTCTGAACTCTGTTTTTAAATGGTTCCCTGCGGATTAAGTGCTTAATTGCACTGACTTATCTGTGAACGATGTCGAGTAGATGGATGGGTGGTTGGGTAATCGGATAATTGGAAGATACCGGTCCAACAAAAGCACTGCAGTGCATCTGTGTGGCCCCTCGGCTACGTCACAACCATCGGTTTTAGTTATTCCTGAAACTTGAAAATGTCATTCTCATCTTTCCCTGCCCGACATGGTTCATTAAACAACCATTCAGCGACACATCTAAAGGCTTATCAGCGTTTTCCTGCTTTCCACGTTCACCCCGATGGCTGGTAGTGGCTAAAAGGTTAAACCATTGACCTATGGCTAACGAGAGCAGTCGGTCTCTGTCAGGAATTTTGCGAAGACTTTTCCCATTTAACCTTGGAATCAAATGAAGAACCTTCCGCCCTGTGTCATACGGAGTGCTTCTCCTTTTTCTCACATTTTTAGTGCCTGTCTTTAAAAAAAAAAAAAAAGCACTAGAGAGAAATTGGTTTGCAGCTCTTAACTTGGCCGCATATTTTTCTGTCTGTGTGCGTGTCGCCGGCGTGTAATCCTATAAGATGTGTATGTATCTATAAGATGTTGATGCAGGATATACCGACAGGCAGTCCCACTCTCATGCAGTGTTGCTGTTTCTTTCCAGTCGGGTCGCGTTGTGGTCTCGTCCTTTCCTTGGTCTCTCCAAACTTGATGACTTTTTTTTTTTAAATTTGTCTAAATTTTAATAAAAGTTAAATAAACAAATGTTCATGGTTTACTGCTGCCCGGCCTCTTTAAGTTTCATTGGTTTTTGGTTTTGAATAGTTGCTTGCATTGCATTGACTCTTCAGTGTGAGTTTCTATGTCGCAAGATCGCAGTTCAGGCAGATGCATTGTTGCCAGGTGACGTTGAGGCTTGTAGAAACGTTTCCTAATTTGTATTACCCAATAATTCTCTCTTGATCACATCACCCTCTGTGCGTCGGTGGGTACTGCATGTTTAGGGAATGCATGATTTGAGTGTTCCCAACAAAGTGTTTGCGATAACCGCCAGAGCTGTAAACACGTCCCAGTGAGCCCAGACAGGGAGCAGATAGAGCGTAGTCACAGAGCGTTGAGGGAGCAGATAGGGCGCAGTCATGGAGCAGACGGAGCAGATTGCTTGGTGGCTTATCTGTTCGCAGGTCGGGTGACGTGACGTGCTCAGGCCTGATTTACAGAGCAAAGCTTGTGCCACGATGTTGTGACCTTGAAGACCTGGTGGGTCCGTCTCTTTCCAGCATCAGGTGCCTTATTTGGACCTGTTTGAAAAAGTTTTTTTTTTAAATAAAATGTGTTAATACTCTATAACACACTAAGAAACACGTGACTATAACGTGAGTTGGCCGTTTCTGAAAAAGGAGATTTAACATTGTTTGCCCCATTGGACTCTATTTAATCACAGTGAGAAGCTGCAGCATACCGTTACGTTTCTCAACGGCAAAGTGTTCGGTGAGGCCGTGCTTTGAGCTGCTAGAGGTGATGGGAACCAACATTTTAACAAGGCCTTGAAAAATGGCAAACCTATCCTTTGAGCGGCGGCACGTATTTTCTCATCTTGCCGCTTTGGTGTTGTCTGGTGACGGCGGATTGGACACTTGACACATGTACACCGTCACACGCTCTCTGGTGCGCGTGCCGCACGAGGCTCCTCACTCAGCATCTTCTCACGGAGCTCTCTCCTCCCTGTTCAGTGAAATGTGGTCCTATGTTCTCAAAAGAAATGAGGCTCATAATCCACACACCCAAGGTTTCACCGCAAGGATTCCCACACTGGAGGTTTTTCTTTCATAATATCAAGTTCGGCGTCGAGCACCTATCGGAGCCAGTCGATGACGTGCGCAGATATTTCGATGAGATCGAATTGTATGACGAGGGCCCATTGTTGGGGCTTAAGACCGGCAGGTTTTGACTCCACTCCAAATTCAAGAATGTTTTCATGACGGCGGTTGTGCCCTTGACGTCGACCCACTTGACGCTGCATGGCTCTCCTCAGCCGCCTTGGATTTTTTTTTGCTTCTTTCTGTCCTGTGACTCTCATTAGGGTGGATGACACGCTCCTCCGATTCCAAACACAAACAAGGTGGAGGCCGGACTTCTATCATTTTATCTAGGACACGCAACCACAATTGATTATACGTCATTATTTTTCTTTTGAAGCTCCTGTCGCCGACTAATATCCGTGGTTCATCACAGCTAATTGCGTGGTGATACGTGTGATTTTGTTCCCTGATCATTGGTGGTCTTGGTAAAATGGCTTTCACTGCTGCTGTCTCCAAAGTGTCCTTCGTGCAGAAATGTAGAAACAAAATAAAGCTGCAAGTATCAATGAGTGTTGGTTATGAGGGGAGTTAGCAAACAGAGCCTTTCCATATTTTATAATGGTTTACCAATCCATTCTTCATTTAATATTTACATGTATTTTATTATAATTGTTTATCACTACAACACTACTGTGTTCCCATATAATGAATGGGTGGATGCATGTGTGGAGGCATAGATGGATAAATGGATGGATAATTTCCCCTAAGGATCAATAGTATTATCTTATATTGCATTGTAATTAACTTATGCAGACACCCCAGCCCAAACCCAAAACTCAGGGGACACTAGGACACAGATGTTTTTTTCTATTTTATTAACAGTCTCAAAATCTCATTCTCATGAATATTTAGTGCAAGTTGCAAAGTAAAACCAGACTGCCATGGGATCGTGCTGCTTTTCCAACACCAGGCTACTCTCCCACTGACAACCAGCACAGGGCGCCATGTAAAAATAGGATTTATCATTTGGCAAAATACATCATAAGCTATTGTGTAAATGTAGCTGTGCAGAACATTTCCAGCTTGTGCAGCGTACCAGCACATTATTTATTGGGTAGTGAACCTCTGCTCATACATGGAATCAACTGTTCACTTTGGTAGATGATAGACAGTTCCCTTTCAATTATAATTATAAAATGTACTCTGACATTTTTGACCATGGTGACATGAAGCAGTATTAGTGCAATAAACCAGAATTTTTATTTTCTTGTCCTGCGCACAATTCATGTCACAAAATAAAGCTTTTTGTAATAATGAGCAATTTATCTGAACGGTATAAAGTAACTGTTATTATCTGCGTGGTATCCACCGGGCACTGTCAGTGGCCACTTCATTAGGTACCTGTATGCAAATATCTAATCAGCCAATCACGTGGCAACAACTGGGTGCATAAAAGGAACATGGTCCAGCGGTTCAGTTCAAACCAAAACATGCGAAAGGAGGAAGAAATGTGATCGAAGCGACTTGGAGCGTAGATTGATGAGAGATGTCGGGGGAGAATGGCCTGACCGGTTAAATGCGACAGTAACTCCAATAACCACGAGTTACGGAGAAGCACATTGGGTGAGGGGCAGGTTGGACTCCCTCTCTGCCACAGCAGCTGCACCAAACCAGCCGCCCGCCCAATGTGCGCAGACGTTAATACGGGTGCCCGAGAACAACTGCGTCACGCCACCGGGTTGCTCTCGTGCTCAGACCTGCTCCCCGGGCGCTTTCCAACGCGGCCGGGCGGCGCCGGCTCTCGAAAGCTCCCTTTGGCAGCGTTCCCTAAAGTCCTCGTACGGCGCTTATCTCTTCTGGCCGCTGAGTCTTCATGAGCTCGGTCGTCCTCTCCGGTCATCTGACTTAAGGAACCTCCGAGGTGATTTGCATGGAAAACTGCAATGGCAGCGTCTGAGCCCCATCACACCACAGGGTCCTGCTGGGTTCTAGCAGGTATTTGAGTTTATGAAAGTTTATTTTTTATTTTTTAAATCCATTTAAGCTTTCATCTCCAACTAAATTAATAAACCATATACTGGTGCCGGCTCTCGAAAAGAGAACACAGCCATGGGCTTGAATATGGAAGCCCTTGGCTGCCGATCCGTTGATTAAGACTACGTACTGTACCACAAAGCCACACGCGAAGCGGGACGTCGGGGGTTTTGACGTCGTCCACATTCACGTGGGATTCGCGGGAAGGAACGTGCAGCCGACAAATCTGCACCAACTGTGTGATGCTGTCATGGCAACGTGGACTCGGAGGAATGCTTCCAGCACCTTGTTGAATCGAAGTCTCCCTGGTTTGAGATACTGTAGAAGATATGACGGATGCGTCATACCATGCTGGAGTAAGGTGAAACTGAAGTAAACAAATAACTTCTAACTGTTCCTTTATATATTCCGTACTCTGAATACACAACAAGTGGCTTTGTTTGCTTTGACCACTTATAATGTAGAACTAACAGCGGTGTGAGGCTGTGTACTGTTGCTTGGATCTCATTCAACTTTTCTGTGTGCCTGGGCAACGATGGCAGACGTTAATCTGGTTATGTAATGTACAAGGTTCGACTCCTGTGACAGCGGGTGAACTGTGTGAATAAAGACAGAAAAGGACAAGTTGGAATCCATTGGGCGTCGCCCCCTTTACGGAAAACCAAACAGGGGGAAAAAGTGCATCAACACCAACTAAAATGTCTGCTTGGCGTTACATTCCCTGACCCCGCCCCCTACAGCTGACCAACAGTAATCATTACACATTCATATGCACACAGTTTACAACTGTGTGTGTGTGTGTGTGTGTGTGTGTGTGTGTGTGTGTGTGTGTGTGTGTGTGTGTGTGTGTGTGTGTGTGTGTGTGTGTGTGTGTGTGTGTGTGTGTGTGTGTGTGTGTGTGTGTGTGTGTGTGTGTGTGTCAGTAAGGGGAGGTTGCTCCCTCCTGCTGCAGCATTCACACCTCCAGGTACAAATGAAACAGGGAGACCTCGTCCTCCTTTCTGCCGATCTGCTCCTGAGAGAAACAACAACAGCGCCGCCGGCCGTCAGCCCCCGCCGGCTGCATTAGGGTTTGATTTTAAAAGCTCGTCGCCTGCTTTAATCCCGCCATTGGTTTTTATTTACGCATCCATTGATTAAATGGGATGGATACAAAACGTGTTTGCACTGCGGCTACGGCACCGCGACGCCTTGCGCTGCTCCTCTGCTCTGGCCTGAAACCCGGTCCGTCACCACCAGCTCTCAGAGCGGCCTTTCCCCTCCCCCCAGCCGCTGATCCGTAGAAAGTCTTCAATCAAATCCGGGAAGCGTCCGAGCCCCAAAAAGAAAAAAGAAAAAAAGTGCTTGGTGGCCTTTTCCGCTCGACCGACGTCGGCGGGTGCAAAGCCGTCCCCGCTGGGATGGTCTCTGTGGCGCGGCGGAGGAGGTCGTTGCCGTTGGGAAGCTCTGATGGCTTTAGTCGCTTCTCGTGTGTTCTCCTCGACTGAATTGGTTTCGATGTTATTTTTATATTTTGTTTGGTTACTTCTTCCCACCCCACTCAAGACATGAATTTCACCTCCCTGTGACCAACAAAGCACAACGCGGGAAAGCGGAGCTCGGGACGGAACCAGCGCTGGAGTCCTTGGCTCTTTTTTGGCTTTTTCCTCGAGGGCCCGACCCCCGTATCCGAGGTGTAGGGACATCCAATAATGCTCCCGTGCGTCTGCCGGCGCGGCGTCCACGTTCTCATTGGAGGTGGGAGACCTTGAGGGGCGTGGCGCTGGCAAAGTCCAGGAAGAAGGGCCCCTCCTGCTTGGGCAGGAAGGTGGTGGGGATGACGTTGTAGATGCCTGCAGGAAGGAGGTCCAGCTCCAGGTAGCAGAAGCCACACCTGCGGAGGACGAGAGGAGGTGACAACCACAGCGACGAGAGACAATTATCACCTCATCACAATTGTTTGAGTTCTCCGAGATTGCCCAACCATGTTTACGTCCACGTTTATAGCGGATTTCAAGCCCACGTGAGATGTATTGCAACGAGTAATAATTCAAAGTCGGCACACGTCATCAAATGAGGAAAATAAACTGAAATGAAATGTATTATTATTATTATTATTACACTATGTGATAGTGGCATACAATGAACTACAAAAGGCAATTCAATTGTTAATCGCAATTATTTGTTTGACTATTAATTGTCAACTAAAATGATTAATGTTAATGTATTTTGCAAGAAATAAAACAGAACACTTTATTTAGGAAGTTTTTGCAGGAGGAAGGAAGTTGTGAGTCAGAGATAAATACCCTTCCTATGATGTAATCTGAAGCAGAGGTTTTGAACTGTAGATACTGCACATTTCACACAATATATCTGTTCCTTGGTTGATCTTACTGGTTTTGTTTAGTTTTTTTTATTATTACATACGATGGTTTGCGTTCAGCTAGATCTACTTTGTCCTGTTGGATCCCACCTGTAATCTCCACTGTTCCTCTTCTGGGAACCTGCTGAGCCCGACTCCCCCACCATAGACACCGTCACTACCTCAAAACCTACACTGTACTGTCTACACACACACACACACACACACACACACACACACACACACACACACACACACACACACACACACACACACACACACACACACACACACACACACACACACACACACACACACACACACACACACACACACACACGAAAAAAGAACATGGGAAGGATTAGGCCAGTGCATTGCAAAAATGAAACCATGGACAAATAAGACGACATTCACCGATGGCAGTGGTCTATGTTTATCCAGCGTTTCCCACGCATAGACTTTACTTGGGCGGCCGCCCGGGTGTATTAATGGCCGCCGAAGTAAATTTGGTTTATTTGTATTTTTTTTTTAATGTGTATTTTTTTTTATCTGTCTGAGTGAGCGTCGCCATCCACGATCAGTTTTAGAAGCAGTATGAGGTGGATAATGCAATTTAAATACATCTGAGTGTGGATGAGAGAAGGAGGGAGAGCGATGTCAGAGGAGAAGTCACTAGTCACTTCGTGTGTCTGGAGCTGTGAATTTCAGTTAAACTTAACAGCACATTTCTGTTGAGAGAGAGAGGGCAAGAGAGACTTATTAGCAATGCTGATATAATGGTAGACTGCGGAGAGTTATTTATGGATGTTCCATTAAGTTCTGGGTTTTTTAATTCACAGAGCAGATTAATTAAGAACAAGTTTCACATGCTTTAATATGCTCCAGTGTGATGAAACTTCATCAAAATGAACGGGCAACAGCCAGTTTAACAGTCAGCACACACATTTCACATCACCCCAAGAACAGTTTCCTGATGATAGCTGACATTCTTAGATTTTAAATATTAAGGTTACACTAACTTTACCAAAGTTACTTAATTTCTCTGTATCTTGATTGACTTATTGAGTGTTTTATTTTCATATTCTGAACCTTCTATTTTACCCTTTAATGCCTTGCATTTTGTTTGTTTGAGCTTCATGTAGTACGTGCAAAGTGCCATACAAATAAAGGTTATTATTATTATTATTATTTGAATGAACTAAAGTCCCATGATCCCGTGTGCATGCGTGGCGCGGGGGTCCGACCTGGAGCCTCGCAGCTCGATGAGGAGCGGTCCCGGGCGCTCCAGGTTGAACTGGAAGATGGGGTTGTGTTTGTATGAGTCCTTGTAGTTTCCACAACCGCCGGCGCTCGAACCCTTCCACTGACCGTTGATCTGCACGAGAGGAAACCACCGTCACACGCACTGCAGCTTATTTGTAGAAAGAGAGAAAAGGAAGAAAGGAAGAAAGAAAGAAAGAAGGAATGCAGCCTACCCTCTTAGTGTGGGTGAAGGGTGTGGGGATCTTGGTGAAGGTGAACTTGCACCCAGAGTACACCTGAGGAAAATAAGTAATAACATAATTAACAGCAAACACAACTGTTGAAGCAAGGTTTGCAAATAACCTCCGTGTTCCGAGTTGGATCGTGGATCACGGTTTAACACTCAAACAGGTTCATTTCATAGCCTCTTATTTACATCAGTCATTGTAAAATACATAAATGATCAAAACTCGGAATTATGGATTTTTCAACAATTTGAGCCATGCTGGGACAAAATATTAAATTCAGAATTTTGTTTGTTTGTTTGCATTGATCTACGCTGAAGGTGGTTTGATGAGCTAAGGAACAAGTGAGTGAGCTGGAGAAATGATGTATTCAGCGTCCTTTTAAATGATGCTGGGCGTGGAGGTACGGACCCTCCACACTAAAACCCCACAGCAAGCACACACAAGAACACACGCACGTGACTGGTATACAAACTCGTAACTCGTAACTAATAATGTTATTTTGGTTGTCAGGAGTAACCAAAAATACACGCAAGATAAATATTTTTATATATTTAAACACATCTCAAGTACATTTAACACACTACTAAGTACAAATCACATGGTTTCAATTCAACGCAACGTTTGTATGTGAATACATTAAAGATATACTAACTATAAAAAGTACTCCTTTAGATAACACACTTAAATACTGTATATTTTTTCCACTTGCGTCGAAAAACCTCTAAAACAACTTCAGCTGGGATTTTAAAGATTTAAAGCTGAAGTAGAACATTTGTTTGGATTATGAGGACATGAAATGTGTCCTGACCATGTCCCAGTGTGCTGTTACATAAAGCTGGTGGTTTTGAGGTGTGTTGTGTACACATAACCAAACCATTAGGCGTGTTGGGATTCTCCAAATCCACAGTCTCGATTTTACTTTCGATTTTAAGGTCACGATTCGATTAGATTTGAACATGTGTTTTGTTTTTTCCCCAGAATCTTTGCCATTGTTAGACTATCGAGTCTTGATTTGGAAAGAAAAACAGTTTCTCAAAAGGTAACTTTAATTTGAATAATAATAGTTTATAAATATATATATATATATATAAACTTTATTTATATATAATGATTTTTATATAAATTATAACAAAAATATGAGAATGTTTAAGCAACATACCTGAAACATAGTGGAGCGGTCGAGATCCGCCGGTGGGCGGGTGCAGTGTGCGGGTGGAGGGATGCGGCGCAGCAGAACCCTCCGCCGAGCCGACCACAGCTCCCCAAACTCCAAAACTAATTTCATGAAGGTCGGTTCGGAGCCGGGTGAGCTGCAGCGGACCAGGCGGAGGGGCCCGCTCCCCCAGCGCACATTGCCTTTGTTCGCTGGCGGTTCTTGACCGCCTCAATATGGCGACCATGTCGGACAAAACATTACCCACAATAATGCGTGGAGAATCGCAAACCTGATTTTGATTCAGAAGTTTGAAATCGAACGCTCATTTTGATCGATTTTCGATTCTGAATCGGAATTGACACCCCTACAAAACACACACACACACACACACACACACACACACACACACACACACACACACACACACACACACACACACACACACACACACACACACACACACACACACACACACACACACACACACACACACACACAGTACTCAAAGTACCACTATCTACAATGACTACCAAAGGGTCATTCTCACCCGGAGGGTGTAGTTGATGGTGTTCTGCTTCTCGTACTGGGACACCACCAGGGTGAAGGTGTGTGTGCCGGACGTGGTCAGCCTCATCTTGGTGAGGTAGTGGGGGCTGTTGATGCGGATGCCGTCGATGTAGGGAGGGGGGTTCGCTGTGGGGGCATGAATGAGTTCTTTGTACACATGCATCTCAACAGTTTGGTCACAGAGCACAGAGTGAAAAACATGGCCACAGAGAAAAAACATGGATCAGGTCAAGTTTTTCACTCCCAGAATTATAGACTACACACTAAATATTGCTGCATTGATCAGTGCCTACCAGGGTAGTAAACCTTCTTCCCATCAGTCTTGTAAACAACAAGGGTGATAAACTCTCGGTTTTGTGCAAAGTCATCCTGGGAAAACACAAAAACACAACAAAGTTATTTTACGAGGCTCACATGTTAAGATAACTGATAAAAAGGGTACTGTGCAAAAAGCCAATATTGTGCTTACTGTACATCTCTATATGGTTGAGTTTACTTTTGTTATTCTAGAGTTTTTCAGTACAAAAAAATATAATATAATAATAATCAAAATAATTTTGATATTCTTCTATACAGCTTAAAAAACATTTCATTTTACTAGTATGACAAGCCCATTCGATGCATTTGATTTACGTTTTTTTCAAGCCCTACTTCAATCCAGAATGGCTTAATTTGCAAACAATTTTGCCACTGGGTATTTTATACATACATCCATACATACATACATCCATACATCAGCACTGGTCTAAATCTTATTATACCTTGTCAGTGATGTGTCTGGTGAGAAGAACCCAGACAGCAGCGCCCCCTGTTGGACACTGCACCTCCAGCCTGTACTGAGGGTTGTTGGCCAGGCTGTAGACGTCCTTCACTGGGCCCTGCTTCCCATCCCAGCTGCTGTATACCACAGAGCAGAGGAGACAGATGCTTAAGGATGCATCTGGTTACTCTGAACACAAAAACGTAGGTTTGCAGAATTTTCACTCCTCTTCATGACTGGCTGCATGATCAGTCTTTTTGCGTTTTTTTAAACATCACTGCAATATGAACACCTGAAACATAAAACAAGCAAGCCAAATTATCAGGCAGGTTGTTTAGAACATGTGGTGCTAAGTAAATACAGCAACCACAGATGCAAAAAGACATGAAAACAAACAGAACAGAATTTGTTCTGTTTGCATTGCTGTAACATTTTTATTTTATTTTTTGCTACCAGCAGGAGTTGGTAGAAAAAAAGAACCACGGGGAGTTAAAAGATGAATATTTGTCAAAAGAGGCTGAAATGAGTAGCGTTAGCACCCCTCAGACTCAATGCATTTCAATGCAATTAAGCCCGAGTGATTTGAGCCTGGCCGTGCTAACTGGCGACCTGCTTCCCCACTGAACAGCAGGAAAATATATCTTTAACACACACACACACACACACACACACACACACACACACACACACACACACACACACACACACACACACACACACACACACACACACACACACACACACACACACACACACACACCTGTGGATGCAGGATGATTCTCTGAACAACGCCGGGTTCCAGCTGAGGTAGATGACGTCATAGTATTGGCACAGGTCCTCCCATGCAATCCAGAAGACACCTGAACAACCACCGATATTTTATTATTTTATATAATGTATCTATAGATTGAACTTAATTTTTGGTGTATGATAAATGTATGTATGTATTTTAATGTATTTTAAACAATTTTACATGTAGAGGCTATCATTCAAACATTTTATTTACTTTTATTATTCATGAAATCTGGTAAATGAGTGTGTCTATGTGTTTTATCCATCTAATTTAAATGTGAAGTGCAATGAACGTGATGCCATGTATTTGTAAGGAATGGCCATAACATTTAAGTCCACCAAAATACAGTAAAATGTATAGATTATGTACTTAGTGTCCAAATGTTACTGTATAAATTGACCATAAGCCCACCACCCGTCAATCGTACATCATCGAAAAGATCCTTCAATCGCACCATTTGATCTCCATAAAGGAACGAGAGGAGTTTTTATGCCGCAGCTCGATGTCTTTACTCGTACCGTTGTCAAACTTCTGGGCCGTCTTCGGGTCAAAGTTTAGGTATTTAAGGAGCTCTCGCGTCCAGTTCTTTTCGTCTCGCTCGCTGAAGCGCCCCTTCCACCGCAGGTGGCTCCACGGGTTCTTCAGCTGGAGGAAACGCATTCCCTGCAAGATGCCTCGTGTCAGTAACGCGTCCAGAGCCAGTGGGGCGTTTTAGTGCCGGCAACTACCCCGACGCAGTCTCAATACATTTACAATACATACAACTCAGCCATTTGAAGCTTGTTTATCCTTCAGTGTACGGACGAGCGTGTGACGTTGTTTGAATAGACTGGACATATGCGTGTGGGTTCATAATTATCACCAATTATTACCTGTATCTTACAGTTATCCGGTAATATTTACAGAGAAAAATTGCTCAAAGTTAATTGTGATGAAATAAAATGTTCAGCAGCTAGATTTATTACTTTGCGACCCAAAATTGTTTTTGGAAAAGAGAGCACAGCCTTTGACGGGTGGTTGAACGGCTTGTAAAGTGAACACATATACCATGCTTTTGAAAATAATACTGAAAATGTCAAATTGACAAAAAAAAAAAAAAAAAAAAAGATTAGAAAAACCTGCATCTTCAGTTAATTCAAATTCTTTTGAACCTTGTGTTCCCGGATGTCGAGCACAGCGTAGGCGTGCGTGGGCACCAGCCCCCAACGCTCGCCCTCCTCTTCTGTCATGACCCCCGTCGCCGTGGTGATGAGGACGTCACCTCTGTGGAACCTGTCAGAGAGAGATAAAGATAGAAATAAGTCATGTTAAAATTAAAAAGTCTGATACCTTATGAAAAGAAAAGTGCCAACGTAATAAATTAATGACTTGAATGAATGAATTAAATATTAATAAATGTGTAAAACAAAGATTGACAAAGAAATGGGGTCGAAGAAAGAAAGAGAGAAAGTGGAAGAGGGAGAGAGGAAGAAAGAAAATAAATAAATACATTTAATGAGAAAAAGTGAAAGAAAGTGAGGGAAAAAGAAAGAGATAAAGAAAGAAAAGAAGGAGAAATAGTGGCAAAATGCAGATACCACAATAAGCAGTGAGAGAAAATGAAAGAAATAAAAACAAGAACAAATTTCCACTTTGACCAATCATCAAGGAAAGTACAATCCCGCGTGAATGTTGTCGTCTACATGGTCACAACGCGGTCCCTTCACCTCTGGTAGAGCATGCGGAAAGTGTCGTCTTTGCTGAACGACTGATTGTCCGAGTGCATGGCGATGCGCTCGGGGATCCAGCCAGTGAGCGCGTGCAGGTCGATGTTCTGCAGGGGAAGGAGGACACGTCACGCACGTCGTTTCCATCCTGCACTGAGCTGCAATATTCTCCACGCATGCAGCGCAAAAAAACAGTCGCAATAGAAACAGCACAAGTTTTAAATGGTGACCGGAGAGAAATTCCATCTTGGCTCAGTCGCCAATCACCAAAATAACCCCCCACAGGGTGATCGTGTCTTATTTTGCAGTAATGACCGGCTGGCTGCATATACAGTAACCCCACTTATTACAGGGCTACTTTCTAGATAAATGAATATGCGATGTCCAGGCAGGCGGAGGAGCAATGGTCATTATCAACAGATCAGCCGTCATTTTTCAGAAATAACCATTGGCCAATCAGAATCCTCATAATCAACGTCACGTATTGATGCCTGTGAATCCGGAGGGAAGCCCACCCACCGAGTTGGAGCCTGGGAAGTCGTAGCCTCCCATCACCTTCATGTAGGCCTTCTCGATGAGGGAGACCCACAGCTCGTTCCTGTTGCTGGAGTAGGAGCAGAGCAGCTCTCCGTTACGGTCCACCGGCAGAAAGTCATCTATGATCACCTGCAGTGTGCATTGACGGGGGTTAATTAATATGCACTGATATTGATATCAGATTTTTATTTATATATATATATATATATATATATATATATATATATATATAAAATTAGTTAAACAGGTTTGATATAGTATATCATAATTTCTATACAATTCATTAGGAACTTCCTCCATGCTCTATGATATGATAAAAGTAGCTGAGGTGATACTTAAGATTCCTAAGAAACAGTTGTCTAACACACAATGTTGAATATCTGCATTTTGATCAGTTTTGAAAGTACAGGGATAAAATGTATTATAAAATAACTAAACGTGATTTGTAAAGTATGTGCGTGTCTCTTACCTTCCTCGGCACGCCGTTGATGTGGAGTTTGACCATGTACTTCCCACAGGGGTTGTACTCTGGCTCTCCCCGTCTGTTCTGAGGATAGATGATGCTGCATGTGCACACACACAAATAAGGTAAGAAAACATAAAAAAAAAACCACTTATCATTCCCTGGAGGGGGCGGGGGCAGGCGTTGAAGCTGCAGTAGTTGGACATGCGAGAAAGTTTTGGATAAGGTCCCACCAGTCGAGAACCAATTGTCTAGAGGTGGAGGCTATGTACCTGGTGATGAGTTTCTTATTGTAGCGCCTCTCGTAGGCTGCGCTGATGGCCAGCGATGCCACAAAGGAACAGTCAGACACCACAGTCTGGACATGGGAGAGAAGATCAGATCACTCAGACCAAGAGTGCTCAAAGAGAGATCAAGGCTCCGGTGATTGATACAGACGTCTGGTTATGACGTTAGCGCTGTAACACAGTACATCTGGGCTGTGCAGCAAAGCTAGACAGGGTATCTGCAGGTATCATCGAAAAAATATTATGACCATTTCAGTAGTGAATTGAGCAGAATTTAACAACATTTATGCACTTTCGGAGTAGCGAGTGTTAGCCAAATTCTATCTGGAGGCGTGAGATGTGAGAAGCTGCAGCAAAGGGGTAGATTCTCAATAGTAAAACGTTCAGCCAGGTTGTGTAGTGAACAGTTATAAATGATGGGAAACAACATTTTAATAAGGGCTGAGAAATAGAAAACCCATCCTGTGGCCACTGCTGCTCAATGTCTTTTGGGATTAAACGTTAAAGATGTTATTTGATTTTTTTTTTTTTTTGGTTTGCCACCAAAAACAAGCTTAAGCACAAGTGAAGTGCATTCTGGCATACAGTCGAACAGGATGAATCCCTAAGCCTTCTTACAGGGCGGCGGGCATCGCTGCTGATCTCACCTGTTTGATGCTGAAGCTGGACACTGACAGGATCATGGTGGGGTTGTTGCACATGTCATCTGGTCGCACCCAACGGGAGAAAATGGCTTTCTGCTTTGGGGACAGTGCCAGCTTGCCCATCTTGTCCCTAGTTCAAAGGAACGTAGTTCAAGTGTCAACTTAACATAAATTATATACTGTATAATATCCCTGTAATATCTAAAGAAAAATGTTTTGGGAGGTGTAATCTATTAATCAAATTAATTTAAAGTTAACTTTCTTGCATTTTTAAACAGAACAAAAATAAATAAAATATCAGGCTAAAGCAGTCTCACGAGAAAGGAACAGGAAAGGCAAATCTCTCTCTGAGGTCCACACTCATGAAGGGCACGTAGGCAATGTTGTTGATTGTAGATGTACTCCTGAACATGAAAGGTACAATACCAATATTAAATATGGTTTTGTGTTTTCTTATGCGTACATTGCCACCGGGTGCGCTCATAAACCAGCCAGCCCACCTGAGAACCTCAATCTCCTCAGATGTGTACCGCTGGCCCTGAGGTTCGCTGGACTGGACCGGCCGGACCGGCTGGGGGCGATCGTGGAGGGTGAAGTCTGGGCCCAAGGGGAAGAACTGGCGGACTGGACCCCCGGAGGTCGTACTGGTGGTGGGTTTTGGCCCCGCCCCGACCTGAGGTTGGGCTGGTGCAGATTTGGACTGGGATTCTTTGAGGCCCTCCGCCCTGAATGAACCCAGTGAGTTGATTTATTCAGTAACAGTGTCAATAAAGACTTATTTATTTATTGGATGGTGGCATTAAACATTCAAACTAACATTCAAACTGTTAATTAACAGCACATTGCCTCTCAGAATAGCCCAAAGACAAGTAACAGGACCCGTTAGCACAACGCAAATGTAAAGTTCCTCATGCCTTTCATCCCAAGGAGCATTTCAAACCTCAACAAAACAAACTTTGATGCAACTGAAGTGTTTTTTTATTATTAGGTATTATTAGGTATCGTAACAACTTACCGCTCTAAGGCCTGGCGGGCCAGCTGCTTCAGTTTGGTCTGCAGAGCCTGGTCTGACGTGTCGTTGGACTGTTGTAAGCAGAAGGTAGACACTAATGAGCTAATGCCTTTCACTCTTTGGTGGCAGAAACTACACACTGTAGTTAGGGAAATTTCAGCCTACCAACAGAGCAATGATTGAACAGAGACTCTCAGCTGGAGAGAAGCACGGTGCAATACAACAGAGGCAATCACTGCCAGGGTAATCATTTCTTTCTAATCATAAAATTTTCAATACTAATAGCAATATTCTAACTTGGGCGCCTTTCTGAAGGATACCGTAACTCGGTATCCTTCAGAAAGGGGCATATATATATATATATATACATATATATACAGTATATATACATATACTGGGTCATATAGCAATTTATAACAAAACCTGGTTAGCTTTTAAAGATATCCCTTTTAATAAAAGAAAAATGACATGACAAATTCACTCTGACTTTATGAATAGTTTGTTTTAATTGGCCCACTGACACTGAGGGAACTAAGTAGTTAGGTATGAAAAACATATTTTAACACACATAGATATTGAATGCTACAGAATGCTTTGATACTTCACAGCATTGAAGTTATTTCAGTGAATGCCGTAAAAGTATTGAATTTGGAGGCAGCCCTCACCGTCTGGATGCACAGTTCGACAGCCTGCGTGTAGAGCTCTATGGCCTCATCGTCATTTCCCTTCTCATCCTCCTCGAAAGCCTGCGTCACCAGGAAGTGGGCTCGCTCCAGGTCGACCTGCTGTCGGCTCTTTAGCGGGTCGTTGCTCTGTGCCTGGACTGGGTGACGTCAATGAAAACATTAGGGGACATGATCCCGGCGTGTGTTGTCGAGAGTTGATGTTATGATGTATGAATATCGAGGTAGGATCCCAGCTGTGAAAGAGTAGCGTAGAGATGTGTGACGATGTCACCCTATCACACATGCCATGCCATTTAACTGCAAAGTCTGCCCACAGTCTAAAGCACAAACTCTTGTGTACTAGGCAGATACAGGAATGTTGGACATGTTTAAATGAAAATAGATGAAATAATTGCTGCAATATATTAAAGTGTTATTCAAGAATATAAGTGTGTATAAACATCCTTCCACATAAATGGTTTGAATTTGACAAAATGTTTCCCTAAGAAAACACTAAATGAGTAAGAGGGGAGAAAAGCCAACAAACCAACACAGAATTCAATTGTAACAAGGACGATAGTCAATCGTGGAGCGTGATTATGGGGTTTCCCCAAAAGGATTTGAGAATTTGTATCATTCACCAGCATTGTGGAGGGCTTGGACTCGATCCAGGTACTCGTTGACTTTGTCCTGGATACCATCTAGCTTGGATCCTGCCATACCTGCATAGATGAGCGCCTGCGCCGCTTCCTAGAAGGAACGGCAAAGGTTAAAGAGTGAGATGTTTTATACAAGACAAAGCATTGAAGCGAGATAACATATATTAATATGAAAATTGTGCAGGTATCGAGATACATTTAATGCTTTAAAATACCTTTCAGGACACATTTTAATGAAATTCAAGACTGCGTTTTGGACAGATAATCTCTGTCATATTCAATTAAGTATGAGGCAGGCAAGTATAAAGTTAAGTTCTATATATTTGTTAAAGTAGAAGTAAGTATTAGGTAGAAATAGATGATTCTATGAACCGTGGCTCAGGAGGTAGAGCGGGTCGTATAGTAATTGGAATGTTGCTGGTTCGATCCCTGGCTCCTCCCGGAAGTGTACTTGAGCAAGACACTTAACTGCTCCCAATGAGCCTTGCGTGGCTGCTTCTATCGGTGTATGAATAAGTAAATAAATATAAATGATGTAATGTAATGTAGATACTGTGATAGTATTGGGTTCAGGCAACTGTACCACTGAACCAAACACTTACAATTATGAGTCTGATGCAGACAAACGACAAATTTTGACAAAATTTATATATGGATGAATGAGAAGACATTATGTAAGACCTCATAAATTCAAGACTGTTGAATGACTTTTGAGGCCTAACATTTGTGAAATTGAATTCAAGGCGTTTTAACTTGACACTTTTCAAGGCCTCTGCTGCAGCTGTGCTCCACCTTTTTCCCCCAACAATTTAAGAGCCGCAAAGAAAATTTCCATTGACACCAGTGCCAGTGGAGGAGAAAGTGAGTTACTCGAGTTAAGTCGCGCCAGTCGTGACAATTCGTGTCACCAACCTTATAGTAAAAGACGGCATCGTTATATTTTCCACTCTGATCACAGACGACGGCAGTTTTGGCAAACTTGATGGCGTCGAGCTCCAAGGCTGCACAATCCATTGCGAGCGCACTTGTTGACTAAGCGACACACACACACACACACACACACACACACAAACAGTAGTAGTAGTAATAGTATTATAATAACGTAAAAATGTATTAATAACATCAACATTAATAACAACAACATTAACATATAATAATTCCAATAACATTACTGTTGTATTAATACATCTAGTCAAATATGCAATAGCCCATGTATTTGTACACGTAAACCCAGCGCCACAGCCTTTTAACAGCTTTATCCTGCGCAATTCCGCGCCAGCAGCGACGCTGGTGAGATAATGAGTTTACGTCTCCGGAAATAACATTTAACCATGAGTCCCTTACTTGAAATAATTGTGATTTATTTTCTTTCGGAGACCGATAAACAGGTCGAACTTGCCGGGCTGTCGGAATCCGTACTTCAGGTCGAGCGCATGTAAATCAAGCTACTTGTGCTTGACAGGCTTCCACTGGCGTCCGGCGTCAAAACAGCCACGGAGTTTCCGGGCGTTTCTGCGCATGCGCATAAAGTCGGCGGCGCTGACGTCCATGTGACGTCACGTCATTTGACCAAAACCCGCATAAAAGCACACTTTAAGAGGGATAAAAGCATTTGAGATCCATTTCTAGCTTTGTATAAACTTTATTAAATTAATTATTCAAAATGTGAAACAAATGAAGTTCTTTTTTTTTTTTTTCCCCCACTCTCTCCCTTTCTTTTCATTTTTCACTCACTACGTAATATTTGAACGTAGTTCTTCTAGTTCTATTCGCCGCTGATTTTCTACTTTGACATAATTTGTATCGTTGTGTTCAGTAAGAAAAGCACACACACTTTCATTTGATAGAACCGAGTATTTGCTCTGGCAAAAAAAACCCTTAATGGACCAGATGTCTGGTCTGACCAGATGTTGGACCCAAATTAAAAGGCACAAATTTGCACCTTTGCAGAGTTCCAAGACGCCAGCAGATGTCACTATAATCCTGACAAAAGAGTTTCATAGCAAGTAGAGCAGGGGTCGGGAACCTTTTTGGCTGGGAGAGCCATAAAAGCCAATTACTTCTAAATGTATTTCCTTGTGAGTCATATATTTAAATACAATTGAATGCAACCTAATGCGTGTATTTTTTAAGTAAGGCATGTATTTTTTAACGTATAACACATCTCTGTGTACTTAAAAAAAGCGCTATATATAATACATTTCTCTTTATTCTTCTTGTTGTTATTGTTGTTATACTGTAGCTAACCAATAATAAATGAAATACCTTTTACCATTAATGGGACTTGTGGTGCTGCATGGTTTTGCTGGTGGCCTTGTCGTCTGCTTCATACGTAGTGAGGTTAAGCTTCATGCTGCGTTGAGGCTTGATCAGTTCAACGTGAGCGTAGGTTGCTCTTAATGTTTCTCAGATGCCAGGAAGACTTCTCACATGCGTATGTAGAGCCAAGCAAGAGCCACACAAACATTAGGAAAACTCCCTGCCTCCAGTCGGACCAATCAGGCGAACACAAGTGGACAGAGATGGAAAAAACTTCAATTTGCATGTGACAAATAATCTCTTGAACTTGAACCTGAAGACGAGCTGATTCTTAAAACTTGGGAACGAGCTTCCCGTCACATAGCACACAATGCAGCATGTGAGTATTGCCGTATTGAGCATGCTTCAAGATTCAAGATTCAAGATTCAAGATTTTTATTTGTCACATACATATACGTATGGTATATGTATGTGACAAATAAAAATCTTTTCCATCTCTGTCCACTTGTGTTCGCCTGATTGGTCCGACTGGAGGCAGGGAGTTTTCATAATGTTTGTGTGTCTTACAGAGGGGATCGGCGCACGGGCTCGGAAGCAGCCAAGCAGTGGAACGCCATTCATCCTGCACTCAAGAGGATCATTATTATCCACAATTAATATAATAATCCTCAGTAACATATATAATTGTGGCCTGCGTGGCGCATATTGAAACAAACAATAAAACTCTGGCCATGTGGGCGCACCACGGCCAGAAAGACTCTGTCTCCCTCCCTAAACCCTCACCTGTGGCGGAGACTCCCACAAGTGGCGCCTGAGCAGAGACCCGGGAGGGGCAGGGCGCCGAGTAAAAGGACCCTGGAGTCATTGAAAGAGCCATAATTGGCTCGCGAGCTATAGGTTCCCGACCCCTGAAGTAGAGAGTATGGCGAGCAGATTTAACATTGAATCCATAGGACGAACTGCTCACTTTATTAAAAAGGTACTAGTACTTGTATTTTAGTAACTAGTTGCTATTCCAATAGTTACTAGTATCTATTTCAGTGTTACTGGTCAAAATGTTTCAGGTACTAGTACATATTTATGCACATTTAAGAATCTTTTGTATTTTAAGAGTGAATAGAGCTTATTGTGTGTAATCACCGGGTGTCATGACATTTCACTGCATATGTAGGACTGTATGTATATGTAGGCGACAAATAACCTCTTGAATTTGTACTTATTTAGACACTCGTAACCAGGGCCGGCCCTATCCTTTTCGGAGCCCTAGGCGAGATCTGTAGAAGGTGCAAAATTCCTTTAAGGTGCATCCATCCCCCCGTGCAAGCTGCAAACCCCACCACCCAAACTCCACCCAACCTGCCCTCCGATGCTGCCACCTCAACCCAACTCAACCCCATTGACAAAGCATTAGTCGGGGTTATGGGGCATCCCCCCCAAGAAAATAAAAAAAAATAATTTCAGAGACCTTTATTCCCTGCATTCTGGGGATTATTTATGCTAGTAAATCACAAAACAAGCCAACAAAATATATTTTAAAAACAAATCTAGCTTTTCCTCAACAGCAACAACTTTACATATTTCTTTTATGTTTTTTTACCTTGTTTGTTGCCCATTTTTATTTAGATGACATACTAATTCCCCAAATCAATTTTCCACTGTTTTTTTTGGTCTGTATATTAGTATTATAGCGCTGTGTATGTGTGTGAGAGAGAGAGACACTCTGGGGGGAGCAGTTGATTGCGTTGTGTCATTTGCATCAATTTATATTGGGGAGAGGCGTCCAGAAAAGACACAGCAGTGGTGCAGTGGTGCACCCCGGTGCAGTGGTGAGCCTCTTGGCAGTTATAGAACCGGGCTTGACTACCAACAGAATTATTGTCTGGGTCTCCTATGAGTCCTGTTCAGTTAACACCACCAAACTCCACAATATTTAGCATTGTACTGGTTGAGATCAGAGCAGAGTTGTCATGGATGGGATGGTCAAGATGAGAAACCCAATTGCAACACACAGTTAGGGAATATTGACAGGGGTTTATTGAGGAAACACAGAATCCGGAACAGGCAACAGACAGGGAATCAGGACTGGCAAGGACTGTGACGGGGAAGACAGGAACTCACGACCAGGCAGGGAAGCCGGACTCAGGGTCCAGGAGCAGAGGAGCCGGCGGGGAATCGGGAAAGTCGAGAGTCCAGGGGACGTGGAACGGGGGAAAGGGCATTCAGCAACCTAGGCAGAAAGCGCAGGCAGAGACAAGCAACAAGAACGAACCGACACCGACAGATTGAACAGCCACAGGTTAAATACAAGTGGAGTGAAGAGGGAAGTGGAGACAGGTGGTGTGATAACAGACTGGGGACAGGTGTGTAGTGACAGGGAACTGGAGTGACATGAAACACAGACAGAGGGAGCCAAAGAGGGACAGAGGGCCCTAGTGACAGACGGGGGGAGCTAGAGGGAGACAGAGACAGATACGAACACGGCAGGAGAAGGATCATGACATGAGTGGCCGCTAGCTGGGCACGCGACAACTAAGCAAAACCAAAATTGGGAAATTTGGGGGGGCCAAAAACTTTATTTTTCGTAAAACATAAAAAATTACATCTAGGGGCGCCAAAGACTACGGGACGGTAGCTCAGGCGGTAGAGCTGGTGGTCTAGTAATCTAAAAGGTTGCTGGTTCGATCCCAGGCTCCTCCTGCTAGCATGCTGTAGTGTCCTTGAGCAAGACACTTAACCCCTAATTGCTCCTGATGGCTGCGTCCGGTGTTTGAATAATTGTAAGTCGCTTTGGATAAAAGCGTCTGCTAAATGACTAAATGTAATGTAAAAAAAAACAATGTGTGTTTGTGTTTCACTAAAACGTGTAAAACACTGTCGTATTGACTGTTTTGTTCCTATGGCATAGAGGAGCTTATAAAGTGGCAGCTAAATTAATATTGGATTTCTTTTTTTGAATAAAATAATCTTACAGATTACCACTTTAAAGTGGCGAAAAAATGAACTTTTAATGTTTTCAAGGAACAGCAGGTAAATCAACGTCACTGCTCCTCTCTCGTTAAACTGTTCTCTCCACTCTACCTGTTTCTCTTTAGTTTCTATCACCACCAAATCTGCGTTGTTTCCTCTGCATTCGGCTCGAGCATCTTCCCACGTTTTCCTGAGCGATTCATTTCTTTGGTTATTAAACACGTAGCAGTTGGACTCAAATCGGAGCCAACCCTCTGTACAAGCCTCACAGACTCTGTCTGAGGAAGAGGAGAGAGAAACAACCAATCAAACACCGTTCAGTGGCTTGTGATTATCTGTCAATTCATTTAGGAATGTAAACAAAGAGTTCATTCTTACTTGGACAGTAGGTATTGATGGTCGTCTGAGCACAAGTCTTGTTGAGTTCACTTCTGCTGCGCTGACTCTGTAAGACATCACAGTCGTCACAGACGCTTGAGAGGTTTTTCCTAATCATTCCTGAGGTTGTCATTGGTTGAGCTGAAGTTTCGGAGCCTGTTCGTCAAGTTGTGATTGGCCGACAGAAGAGCCCTTTGATTTTTTTACTCTCAATCCTTCAGGTCACTCACCAGCTTGACATTTTCGGTCAATATTGTCTGGACACCTGCAAAACAAGAATCAACAAAAGAAAAAACAGTAAAAGTACTTTTCAGCATTTTTAATCACCAGAGCAACCTTTACTACTTTACATTTTTACTTTACATGTTTCATTTTTCCACTGTGCTGCCTGCTTTGCAACACGTGTAATTACAGTTTTGCACTAAAAGTGAAATCTATTGGTAAAAATGTACTTGGTCCAAGTGGGTCCACCCACTCACCATGAAATAAAACCATTTCTTCACACTCCTTTTGCCTTCACGCTCCATTATTGGCACTATAGCAACACCCTGGTCTGTTCCCGTGGTATCCCCAATGTGATGTTCCTTTGGAACAACTTGAGGGTAAAGCCGGGTATGGCATTGGCTGAGGTGGCTTTTAAGTTTCTCACCAGACCACGGGACGGTCCGGAGGTCCACATCCGTTCCCAATGAGCTCGATATCTAAGATCATTTCTAAGAACGCTGGATTCGTACTCACAGTAGATCCGAAGGCCCATGATGAGTGACAACGCCCCCCAAAGCACCGCTAGAAGGCCAAAGGATCGAAAGAACGACAGAAGAAGGATAGGCCTCACAGCTGGAGGAAAGGACAAGGAATTTAGATGCATCAGGCAAACATCTTTTTTTTTGTTTGGATGACGACAGTCGTGAATTTGTTATCACATTATTCATATTTCTAGTTGGGAGGTACAAATGCCATTTCAGAATTCATACAATTCCGCCTTCCGCTGACAAAAATCAGGATTGACTCAATTTTCCCATCGATAAATATCACTGAAACAAGTCTTTGTTCATTTTAATTACTTTGTGGACACAATTCGATGACATTTTGAAGTATTGCAATTTCTAATGATGGCACAACTGAGACAGAAATGAGATCCATAATAATATCTCAAATTTCTCCTTCGGTGGATGAATAAAAAACCTCCTCGTCTTGTCTTATCTTACTTGTAATGTGAAATGGACCTCATGATTTTTAACAAGCATTTGGTGGAGATATGCCAGATTATTATTCTAGGTTTCTCAAGCAATAGACAACTCAAATCAGCACTGAGCAGCCTGTGTACATACATGAACAACACAGTGAATAAAACTTCATAGAAAAATAATGTAATAATTATAAATTATTAATAATTATTAGAATTAATAAAATATTCAAAAATGTATCTCTTTTTTTTGACCATTTTAACTGTTTCTGTGTGTAAATATACCTGAACGACAGTTCTCAGTGGCACATGTTGCTGTATTTACATAGCCTCCTCTTCAATTACCTCTAGAAAATAAAAGACGTAGAATCACGACAAAATTATGAATGACAATTCCAATAATAACCAGACGTGGCCGAGGAAAATGTGTGTTCAGTTTGATTGCAGAATGACATTTTCCAACAAATGACATAAACGCACACACACACACACACACACACACACACACACACACGATGCTGTATAAATATTAAAAAATAAAATAAATTAATAAATACAAATAAATCCCAATAAGTGGTGAAATCTGGACTCATTATTGAATTGAATCCAGGACAGCAACAGGTGGGTCGGACTCACCCGTAGACGCAGAGAGGTTTTGATTTGCTCTAACAGCGAGTTGCTGTGGCTGGATGTTCATTTTACATTTAGCAGAGAGGGATGATGAGCGATGAGCATTGGATGTTTGATCTGAGGAGACGCACACAACGTTCTTCCTCTTTGTGCGGAATGCAATCTACCTCTATGTCTGCGGACAGGATGCTGGTCATGATGCACTTTGCAATGTGAATGTTGAAGCTTTGAGAGATTTGCTGATAGTGTAAGAAAAAGGTCATTTAGCATCGTGAGAGATGATTTAGAAATAACGAATTAAAGTACAGTATTTGCTGTTTGTTTCTAGAGAGGATCTGGATTATCTGTACAGTAAATAAGAAAAGTTGACATAAGATATTACATGACATTTATTCATTGATTCCTGGACAAATGTTTAACATTTAAAAAACATTTTAAGGAAAATGTAGCCTGTCTCATTTATGCAAATTTGGGAGATGTTATACTGCAGATTAGGTCAATTCTTTAAATTTGTAGTGGTTTCTTGAAGTCAGACAGCCCCAGTGTTTCCCATTTATCATTTGTTGGTTTTAATTCTGGGGTCAACTTCAGTTGTTTGATACAACATTGTGCATAGGGTACCCAAAAAGCCATAAAAGGCCCTGCTTAAGTGTAAGATACAAGTGCAATATTCTGTAAGGAATCAGAATAAAATAGTGTTGTTAGTATTTTATACGTGAGTGCAATATGATAACTCATGATAGTGCATTATGTTAAAACAACAACTTAAAAGCTCATCAACAACTCATGTGTTAGTGCATTGTTAATACAACAATTTAAAACTCGTCAACCTCAACAGAAACAAGTTTCAGTCTCAAATGGCACCACACTGCAGACCCGCAGTGACCAAAACAGACAAAAGTGGAAAATGAACCAACTAGTTCTGGCAGTGTTTTCTTGAGAAGAACAAGATTACAACACAGAATGAGGATGTGGCTGAAAGGCTGAGCCATTTGGTCTGACTGGAGCATGACTGTAGTATGATGACGGTGTTGCTTCTTTAACATGTGTCATTTATCTTTTCATTCTAAATGGATTAGAAAGGGAGAAGCCGTGGCGTGCAGGGTAGGATCAGTGTTCACAGAAACATTGGTACCGATCGATTGGCAGAGTTGTTGAACCTCAGACGGTGCCTGAATAAAGTAGAACCGGGCGGAGCTGTCACGACCAGGACTAGGAGAGACCCAAACGCACGACACGGGAGGCAGGCAAAGGATGTTTATTAGCCCAGACGGTGGAGCTGGCCGGGGAATCAGGCAGGTAATCCGGGCTGGCTGGATTTGGACAGACAGGGTCGACGAGAGGAGACAAGCAGGTATGGGGAAGACGAGACATAAACTAGGAACTAGAAACAAGCACTAGGAGCTAGGAACTTGGAAGGGAGCCATTAACTGTACAACTCGGGTAAGCTAGTTGACAGTCTGGCAAGAAATGACTGGGAAGCTGAGACTAAATACTGTGCTGGTAATTGATCCCAGGTGTGTGCAATTGGGCTCAAGTAGGGAGCTGCAGATGGGGCAAGAGCGGCCTCTAGTGGCGCTGGGAGGCCGTGGGCCTAACAGTACCCCACCCTCTATGGACGCCCCTTGGCGGACATCTGGAACCGGAAGGGCGAGTTTGATTGAAATCCCAGATGAGGGAGGCAACCAGGATCTGTCTCCGGGGGACCCGGAGCGTTCCGCCGGATGGTACCCCTCCCATTCCACGAAGTACTGGAAGCCCCACCCCCGGCGCCGCACATCCAGCAGGTGCCGCACTGTGTAGGCCGGGTGACAGTCGATGGTGCGGAGGGGGGGGTTTGGGGCCTCGGCAGGGAGGGAGAGAGGGCTGGAAACCACCGGCTTAAGCAGGGATACATGGAAGGTGGGGTGGACACGGAGGGAGGGAGATGGAGGCTTACCGCACAGGGGTTGATGATTGACACAATAGGGAAGGGGCCAACATACCGGGGAGCGACTTTTCGGGAGTCCACCTTGAGAGGCAAGTTCTTTGTGGAGAGCCATACCATCTGTCCGGGGACGTAATTGGGTGCAGGCGCACGGTGCCAGTTTGCCTGCCGTTGGGACCTGGCAGTGGTCCGGTTAGGGGGTCCGGTACCTGGGTCAGGCTGGTGTTCCTGCGCTTGGGTGACGAGGGACTCGATCTCCCAGGTGTGTGGCGGCAAGGCACAGGGGTGGAAGGATGGGTTCTGGATCCCCTGTCTTCTCTGGCGTGAAGACACGGGACAGGGCGTCAGGTTTGGTGTTCTTGGTTCCTGGGCGGTAGGATAGAGAGAAGTTAAAACGGCCAAAAAACAACACCCACCTGGCCTGCCGGGAATTGAGCTGCGTCGCCGTCCGGATATAGGCCAGGTTCTTTTGATCGGTCCAGACGACGAAGGGGTAGATTGCTCCCTCAAGCCAGTGGCGCCACTCCTCCAGGGCTAGTTTGATGGCCAGGTGTGTCGGTTACCCACATCATAGTTGAGCTTGGGTGGGGTGAGCCTGTGGGACAGAAAGGTTACCGTCGGTTGGAGAGCGCTGGGAAAGTACTGCTCCTACCCCCGTGTCTGAAGCGTCCACCTCTACCACAAACTGGAGGTTGGCGTCGGGCTGGGCAAAGACTGGGGCAGACGAAAAGCGGCTCCTGAGGTCGAGGAATGAGGCCTCGGGGGTCCACTTGAAGGCCACCGTGGTGGAGTCAAGTGCTGAGAGGGGAGCAGCGATGCGGCTGAAGCGCCGGTACAAGTTTGCAAACCCAAGGAACCGCTGGAGCTGCTTCCTATTAGCTGGGGTTGGCCACTCCAACATGGCGGCCACCTTCTTGGGGGGCATCTCCAGCCTCCCTCGGCCAATGATGAATCCTAGGAAGGAAATGGACGGAACATGGAAGACACACTCTCGGCCTCAACAAACAGACGGTTCTCCAAGAGGCGCTGCAGCACCAGGCGTACCTGTTTTACGTGGTCGGAGAGGGATTTGAAGAAAATCAAGATGTCGTTGAGGTACAAAGACAAACAAGTTGAGCATGTCCCGCAGGACATCGTTAATTAGGGCCTGGAAGACCGCTGGGGCATTTGACAGACCAAAGGGCATTACTAGATACTCGAAGTGTCCGAGCGGGGTGTTGAACATGGTCTTCCACTCGTCCCCTTCGCAGATGCAGACCAGGTGGTAAGCGTTGGAGGTCGAGCTTGGAAAAGTGGATTGGCACCCTGGATGGGGACGAAGACTGAAGCCATCAGGGGCAAGGGGTACTTGTCTTTGATAGTGATGTCGTTAAGTCCCCTGAAGTCAATGCAAGGACGGAGGGTCTTGTCGTTCTTAGCTACAAAGGAGAACCCTGCGCCTCGCAGAGACGAGGGGTGAATGATCCCGGCAGGGAGAGAGTCACGGATGTAAGTTTCCATGGCCTCCTGTTCAGGCTGGGAGACGTTATACAGGCGACTGCAGGGGAGGAGGGCACCTGGCAGGAGGTTGATTGCGCAGTCGTAGGGGCGATGAGGTGGTAAGGATAGCTCACCCTGTTTGCTGAAGACCGGGGCCAGGTCCAGATATTGCGACGTAACCGAGGACGATCAGGGCTCTTGGGGTCCCCCGGTGGTGCCTCCGGCGGCGGGGTTGGGGCCGAGCGGAGGCAGTGTGCATGATAATGTGTGCTCCAGGAGCTCACACTGCCTGAGCGCCAGTCCATCTGAGGGTTGTGGGTGTGGAGCCAGGGGTACCCCAGAACCAGGGGGTTCAGTGGGGAATCTATGAGGAAGAACCTCAAGCACTCATGGCGGTTGCCGGAGAGTAGCAGCTTGAGGGGGGCTGTCTGGTGGGTAATCCGGGTCAGATGTGACCCGTTCAGCCCCTTGACCTCGAGCGGTGCAGGGAGAGGGAGTGGGTGTCAGCCCTAGCTGGCGTGCTAATCCCTGGTCGAGAAAACTTGCATCTGCCCCGGAATCTATGAGAGCGGAGGAAGAGAGTGTTATATCCCTCCACGAGAGGGTAACTGGGAGCAGAGGACGGGAGAGAGGGTTGGAGCTGGAGCGACTGAACGTAACCCAACCGAGGAGTCGCCCTCTCGTGGCCGGACTGGGCAGGTGGCTCGGAGGTGTCCCAGCCGGCCGCAATACAGACAGGTGCTGTCTGTATGTGGCGTGCTCGCTCCTCGGGGGTGATCCTGGAGCGACCAAGTTGCATTGGCTCGGCATCGGAGAGAGTCGGGGGACTTCTGAGGCACCCAAGAGTAGCGGGCGCTGGAGACCCGGGCGTGGCCACCCAGGCGGGAGGCACGGGCTGGAGACTCGCCCCCTCCCTCTCATGCTGGTGCTCCCGTAGCCGGTTGTCCAGGCGGATGGCAGTCTCCACTAGTTGGTCCAGGTCTGTGGGCTCGTCCCGCAGCGCCAACTCATCCCGCAACTCGTCGTTCAGGGTGCACTGAAACACGTCCTGCAGGGCTCCCTCATTCCAGCCACTTTTTGCGGCTAGAGTCCGGAACTCGACGACGAGGGAGGCGACGCTGCGAAACCCTGGCGGAGGGAGAGGAGTCTTCTGGCGGCCTCCTTGCCGCAACCTGGGTGGTCGAAGACTCCATTTCACGGGTGAACAGATGTAGAGAGACCCTTTCAGGCAGGAGATGAGGAACGCGATGCGGGCGCTATCGGTGGCGTACGACGATGGCTGCTGTTGAAAAACCACTGCGCACTGCACGAGGAAGGCGCGGCAGGTGATGAAATCACCGTCGTAAGGCGCTGGAGCCGGAACGTGGGGCTCAGGGGGGGATGAGAGAGGCGCTGGGAGCCCTGGTGGGGGAGGAGGGCGGGTCGGAGGAGCAGGGGGGGCCACAGGGGCCGGAGGACCCTGCAGGCTGCTGACAGCCGCCGAGATGGTCCGGAGGTGTTCCGCGATCATGGTCATGTTGCCCAAGGAACACTCCTTGGACCCGGAGTGCGCGGCAGAGCCCTTCTGTGTCGGCTGGGTCCATGTTTTTCTGGCCAGACCGTTCTGTCACGACCAGAACTATGAGAGACCCAAACACACGACGCGGGGAGACGGGAGGCAGGAAGGCAAAGATGTTTGTTAGCCCAGACGGTGGAGCTGGCCGGGGAACCCGGTCAGGTAGGGATGGAGCCGGACTGGGCAGGGATGATGAGCAGGAGAAGGGGTCCAGGATCCGGGTGGAGAGACGGGGAACCAGGCTGGATGGAGAAGGACGGGCAGCCTTGGTCGACGAGCGAAGACGGGCAGATAAACCGGGCTGGCTGGATTTGGACAGACAGGGTCAACGAGAGTAGACAAGCAGGTATGGGGAAGACGAGACAACGAGACATAAACTAGGAACTAGAAACATGAGCTTGGAACTTGGAACTGAGCCAGTAACTGTACAGCTCGGGTAAGCTAGTTGACGGTCAGGCAAGAAATGACTTGGAAGCTGAGACTTAATACTGTGCAGGTAATTGATCCCAGGTGTGTGCAATAGGGCTCGAGTAGGGAGCTGCAGATGGGGCAAGAGCGGCCTCTAGTGGCGCTGTGAGGCCGTGGGCCTAACAGGAGCTTTCCTAAATCCAACCTCATTAAAAGTGACAACCCCCGATTTAAATACACAACGCTTTATTCTTTCATTTAGTTATTAGTGGTCGCTTTTGAGATCAACTTCTGAAGTTTGAATGTTCACAGCATGAAAAAATGGATGGATAGATAGACAGACAGATACTTTAAAAACATATGAATATGAAGAAATCTTTTTGAAAATAACTTTGAGACTTTTCTTAAACATAGTAACTCGTCTATGAAGCTCAAGGGAAACTCTAAATGAACAAGATACCATATAGAAACATTAAGGACAGCAGGTTAAACCCTAAAAATAAAAATAAATAGTAACATGAAATGTAAATGATTTCTACAAATATAACATAAAATATCAAAGTAATAAAGTATTTTCACAAAACACTAAACATTGAAATAGTTTGTACTATATTATATATTGTGCATGCTCTTTATGTCTTTATTCTTTTTATTATTGTTCTACAAGCTGTTAAAGGGCTTTAAAAACTTGCTAACTTCAATCTTATATTCTGTTTTTATTTTCTGTTTTATGTTCTGTTCTGACCCACACACACACACACACACACACACACACACACACACACACACACACACACACACACACAAACACACAAAATAAGATGTTTTCAGTGATGGCAATGGTTCAAATGGTTAAAATTAAAATAGTTGCAGGTACACTTTGTGACTATTTTATAGACAAAGCTTTCTGTTCGCAGATCCAGCGGTTTTTCTTCTCACAGTCCACACGGTTCCATTCATATTGTCCCCTTGTTGTATAAACCGCTACACAGAGAGGCCGGGAACTATTTCTTCGTGGCCAAAATCTGCAGGGAGAGTTGGTTTGTTAAATGACGTCAGACAATTTGATTTATAACCTTTTGATATAACGTTCTCTTACATATGAGGCTCTTCTCTGCCATTGACCCAGAACCATCGACCAGACTCAGCCGTGTTCGACAAGCCCATCCAGTAGCCGTCCTCTAAGGTAGGATTACCATCGCTGTGCTTACTGACAAATGTCTGATGATGACAGAACAACCAACAATGAACAGATGTGTGTTTGTGTTTCACTAAAAGGTGTAAAACACTGTCTTACTGACTGTTTTGTTCCCATGGCACTTGAGGTGTTGTGGATGTTCTGTGTTTCATGTGGACAGTGTATTGACCACAACTAGCTGCGCTGCCTTATTGCACGTGCACCATCTTTGCATTGTTGCCAGGAAAAGACAGACCCCGCCACCAACGATGGCAACAGCAAATAGAGGAGCTTAGAAAGTGGCAGCTAAATTAATATTGTATTTATTTTTTTGAATAAAACAATCTTACAGATTACCAAAATGAACTTTTAATGTTTTCAAGGAACAGCAGGTAAATCAACGTCACTGCTCCTCTCTCGCTCTGCGCTTCAGGACGCTCTGACTGACGTAGACTGGGACACGTTCCAATCAAGTTCAAGTGACGTCAGCGAGTTTACGGAGGTTGTAGTAAGTTTTGTGGCTACGCTCGCGGATAATATCGTTCCACGGTGAAAGTTCGGATATTTCCAAACCAGAAACCGTGGGTTGATAAATCCATCCTTGGCGCTCTGAATGCTCGCACGGCCGCTTACAACGACGGACTTGTATCTGGTAACATGGACAGTTACAAAGCGGCGTCGTACAATCTGCGGAGGGCGGTGAGGGACGCTAAACGGACGCACAGAGAGACCGTGGAGCTGCAGATGGAGCGGGGGGACACAAGACGCTTGTGGGAGGGGCTGCGAACAATAACAAACTACAAGAGCAGCTCCTCCCCAGCCACGAGTGTGGACGCCTCCCTGGCCAACCAACTGAACTCCTTTTATGCGCGGTTCGAGTCTGGCAGCAACACCGCTGGCTCGCCGGCTATTTGGAGTTACACCGCTGGGGATGAGCGCGCACTCTCAGTGTCCGTGCACGAGGTCAGGAGGGCTCTGATGCGGGTGAACACCAGGAAAGCTGCGGGCCCAGATGGCATATCTGGGAGAGTACTGAAGACCTGTGCTAACCAGCTAGCTCCGGTGTTCACCACAATATTCAACATCTCCCTGACTGAATCAGTGGTCCCGTCCTGCTTCAAGAGGTCCACCGTGGTTCCTGTCCCGAAGATCGCCTCTCCAACCTGCCTGAATGACTACCGTCCGGTGGCCCTCACCTCGGTGGTCATGAAGTGTTTCGAGAGGCTGATTAAGGATTACATCTGCGCCTCCCTCCCCCGCACCTTGGACCCGTTGCAGTTCGCGTACCGGCAGAACAGATGCACGGATGACGCGGCCTCCCAGGTACTGCACACCACGCTCACGCACCTGGATGGCCAGAAGGGGGCCTATGTGAGAATGCTGTTCATCGATTATAGTTCAGCTTTCAACACCATAGTCCCCACCAGACTGGCTGTCAAGCTGATGGAGCTCGGACTGAATGCTCCGCTGTGCACCTGGATCCTGGACTTCCTCACAGGCCGCCCCCAGGTGGTCAAGGTGGGGAAGTACATGTCCAGCTCCCTCACCCTGAATACAGGATCCCCCCAGGGCTGCGTCCTCAGCCCCCTAATGTACTCCCTGTACACACATGACTGTGTGGCCAGGTCCAGCTCCAACACCATCATCAAGTTTGCTGACGACACCGTGGTTGTGGGCCTGATCACCGACTGCGATGAGAAGGCCTACCGCCAGGAGGTGGCTGACCTGTCACTCTGGTGCCAGGACAACAGCCTCTTCCTGAACGTCAGCAAAACCAAGGAGCTGATTGTGGACTTTAGGCGTGGATCACAATCAAGGACGCACGCGCCGTTGTGGATTAATGGGACTTCTGTCGACAGGGTGAGCAGCTTCAGATATCTGGGAGTCCACATCACAGAGGACTTAACATGGACTGTACACACAGACACTCTGGTGAGAAAGGCGAGGCAGCGTCTCTACCACCTCAGGCAGCTGAGGAAATTCCGGGTCTCGGTGAGGATCCTCAAGTCCTTCTACTCTGGAGCAGTGGAGAGCATCCTGACAGGCAACATCACTGCCTGGTTTGGGAACTGTACTGCCCAGTACAGGCGGGCCCTGCAGAGGGTGGTGCGTTCAGCTGAACCTACCACTGGAACTACCCTCCCCCCCTTGCAGGAGCAATACACCAGGAGGTGTAGTAGCAGAGCCCGCAGGATCATGAAGGATCCTCATCACCCCAACAACGGACTGTTTCTGCTGCTGCGGTCAGGCAAGCGCCTCCGCAGTCACGCAGCGAGAACAGAGAGACTGAGACAGAGTTTTTTCCCGCAAGCCATAAGAACTGTCAATGCTGACCTCACCAGGGGTCCTAACACATAGGCTCCACTACGTACTGTACTGTATGTAGCATACTGTAACGCATAGTGTGTCACTGTTCAGGGTTGTTCGTGATGCCGTATTGCTGCGCCGTACTGTTGTATACTGTGCTGTATTATCCCAAACACTACCTCACTCTATTCACATTCACATGCCACTTTAATTCACATGCCACTTTAATGCACATATCTGTATATACATAGGCATATTCCTTCTATCTATTCCATTTTATTTCATTTTATTTTTATTGTATTTTATTCAATATATTTTTATCTTATTCTATAAGTATTCAACTTACTGTATTACGTTTTAGGAGTCAGTTAGTCGGTCTATTAGAAAGGAATTTTTTACTTTTATTTTTTTCCTAGGACATATTGTGTGCTATCACCGGGTGCGTTGCATTACATTTCACTGCATATATGTATGAAAGTATGTATATGTATGTGACAAATAAAAATCTTGAATCTTGAATCTCGTTAAACTGTTCTCTCCACTCTACCTGTTTCTTTCCAGTGTCAATCATCGCCAAATCTGCGTTGTTTCCTCTGCATTCGGCTCGAGCTTCTTCCCACGTTTTCCTGAGCGATTCATTTCTTTGGTTATTAAACACGTAGCAGTTGGACTCAAATCGGAGCCAACCTGCTGGACAAGCCTCACAGACTCTGTCTGAGGAAGAGGAGAGAGAAACAACCAATCAAACACCGTTCAGTGGCTTGTGATTATCTGTCAATTCATTTAGGAATGTAAACAAAGAGTTCATTCTTACTTGGACAGTAGGTATTGATGGTCGTCTGAGCACAAGTCTTGTTGAGTTCACTTCTGCTGCGCTGACTCTGTAAGACATCACAGTCGTCACAGACGCTTGAGAGGTTTTTCTAATCATTCCTGAGGTTGTCATTGGTTGAGCTGAAGTTTCGGAGCCTGTTCGTCAAGTTGTGATTGGCCGACAGAAGAGCCCTTTGATTTTTTTACTCTAAAACTTTCAGGTCACTCACCAGCTTGACATTTTCGGTCATTCTCAGGAAAACTGCAAAATGAAAAGAAAGACTCTAAAATATAAACCAGAAAATTATTTTTCTTATCTGCACTGTTCCTCCTTGTTAAAGGTAAACTGGATTTTTTTAGGCGGATTAGCTGCATTAGTGCCGATCCCGATGTGGTCAAAATAGTTTAAAAAAGACAGATATGGGTCGGGCTTTTATTTCTATCACTTTAGTCGTTTCTCAATACCAAGTACGCAAAGTCCGGACTTGCGGACTTGGTAGTTCAGACTTGGCAAGTTCGACTCCGGAGAACAGACTCCTCTCCGCCATTGACATTAGCACCGCTTGGTGCGAAATGCATTCTGGGATACTTGTCTGTCCCAAGTCCACACAAGTCACCACCGATGCATCCTCGATAAAATGGGCGGAGCAAGTCCAGTCCGGGCATTTGGACTGGACTTGGCTTGATGCGTACGTTGAATTGGAACATTACTTGGACTGCGACTGATGATGTTTCACAAGTCCACAAGTAAACACAAGAACACACAAGAACACAAGTACAGACAAGAACACAAGTACAGGCAAGAACACAAGTACAGGCAAGAACACAATTACAGACAAGAACACAAGTACAGACAAGAACACAAGTACAGACAAGAACACAAGTACAGACAAGAACGCAGATCGTGAAAGGGCCACTGTTCCATCACTATGTCGCGAATCAGCAGCCCAACTGCTTTACGGCAACACGTGACGTCGTTCGGAGTCACCGTGTTCTCCGTCATCTGCACGTGGGAGCGAACGTAAACAAACATGGAGGAGCGAGGCGCTTCGCGGACCAAACACAGGGCACGGAGCTTAACACGGAAGAGAAAAACACACCGTCCCTTGTTTACATCTTACACCTTTCTGAACACCAACTCCTGTTTGATGAGGAAATCTCAAACTGCACGATGGCACCGTTCATGTATTACTGCAACATTTGACCATCTGCTACCGAGCCGCGACAACATGAGGTGAGGGGGACTCTCCGAGAGCCCAACCAGAGTACCTTTTTGTTCGCCGATCGTATTTGAGTGAAATTACTATAGTTTGACAAATATTATAGTTAATTCAGTAAATGAAAGAGAACACAAACAAGTCATTGGAGTCATCACGTCTCAAGTTAAGGATACGAGTCTTTTAACTTCCAAGTCCAAGTTGAGTCTCAAGTCATTTATTCTCTGTCAAGTCAAGTTGCAAGTCATCAAAACAGTGACTAGAGTCCACATCTCTGTCAGGGGGAGCCGGGGATCGAACCGCCAAACTTGCGATTACTAAACGACTTCGCTCGACCTCCTCAGCCACTGCCCCCTATTCCTTCAATACCGCTGTCGTGACAAAAAGTAATCGTCTACCAGAAAGCGATTGCAGCATCTACCTTGTCACCGAAACCTTAATTATGACTCAAAATGACCTGGTTTCATCCATGAGGGTTATATTTTAAAGTCTATAGCCCACCCAGTCCTTTTAACCTGTTGAAATGCCGCTAAAGGGCCACAACCAGTAACGTGTCGTTTTCCCGCTTACCAAAAAGTGATTGCAGCTCCTACATTGTGACTGAAAGGTTGTTTCGTCCTCAAAATGACTTGGTTTCATCCATGAGGGTTGTATTCCACAGGTCATAGCCCACCCAACGGAGGGCAATCACTTTTTGGAGGACGATCACTTTTCGGATCACCGGATAAATTTTAAAAGATTGACTCCAGCTGACTCCTAAACATCTACAAATAAGGTTGAGGTAAAAAAAAAGAAAGCCTTTTTCCCTCAATTTTTCTCTCAAAAAAATGTAAATAAATACACCAATACTCACAGTAAACGCTGAGGACTATAACCGACACTGCCAGTACGATGCAAAGAATCCCCAAATGTAACGCCACTTGCTTGAAGGAATGGTTTTGATCTGGAAGCAATGACATTTTATCCCATGCAATAATTGAATGAACAAAATAATTTTCAAAATCAGAAGATGTTAGTCATACAAACTGACACACAATTGTTTAACAGCAACGGGGCGAGGAAGGCCAAGGCCAGAGCCAAAATCAGAAATCAGTCTTGTATTTCTACAGACATTGAACACAGCATTATTAAACCTCCAGCAACATTTTGTTCATTTGTAATTGTTGTAATTGTAACACATTTTCTGCTTTCCCTTGTTCTATACATCATGATTCTCTATGATCGTTCTAGAATCGAGGGGGCGTGGTCTCACTCGAATTAATATTCATGAGCTGACCTTTGTGTGACAGGTACAAACTATGAGTGGGCGTGGCTTCAAATGTTACGCTGTGTAGAAATACCAATTTCTTCCTTTTATACATCTGTTCCTTTTTCAAACGGAAGAATAAAATACACGATGCGTAAAGTGACAGCAAAAAATATAGATTTTTAAATTTTGGTCCGACTTGAAATCGCTTAATTTGCATACACAAAACACATTTGTATTGGCATGGATGGTAGATTTTAATTTCACTTGAAGTTGATGCAGTTGATGCTTTGCTGAGTTTGTGGAAATAATTTTTTTTCATGTGCAAGAATCTGTAATAGTCTACCAAGAAGCTCAACAGGGGATGGTTGTTTTTAGCTGCTTATTAATTATTCACAAAGATACACAACTTAAAAAAGGGTTTCCATATGTTTCCATATGCCCCTGAAAACAGACCACAGACACCTCAAAATTAAAAAAACAAAAATTAATTTTATTGCAGAATAGCATTCAAATTATGTATCATTGAACAAACTGACACTATGTAAACATTTGGATAAATCATATATCTGAAATTACTATTATTATTATTATTATTATTACTATTATTATTATTATTATTATTATTATTATTATTATTATTACTATTATTATTATTATTATTATTATTATTATTATTGTTCTTGTTTTTTAATAATAATAATTATAACAATAACAATAATTATACGAAACATAATCATAATTCTTCTTCTTATATTCATTATTATTATCATTATTATTATTATTATTTTTATTATTATTGGAACCAGTTATGAACATTGAACCATAAACAACACATAATATTCTTGGAACGGATCGTTGAAATTTTGTGGACATGATGTAAATTCTACTTTACC
The DNA here is from genome assembly GCF_960531495.2 of Zeus faber. Lineage (NCBI taxonomy): Eukaryota > Metazoa > Chordata > Actinopteri > Zeiformes > Zeidae > Zeus > Zeus faber. Next base: position 5,637,005 of record NC_137195.1, read on the forward strand.
TTTATTGTTGCTGGGGTTTGTCTCTAATAATGTTGAATCGCCCTGAACCTTCACATGCGCATAGATGATGTCTTTCTCCGTAAGATCTGGAAGAAAATCAAATCAAACATTCTGAATCCAACTTAAATAGTTTGTACTTTTAGTTTGTGTTTAAGGTAAAAGTCCTGTCTGGGAAGACAAGTTCTGACCATCCTCCAGGGTTACACTATATCTCTGATATTTCTCCTGAAGAACTGTTTTATTACCACATATATATATATATATATATATATTCTGTATATGTATGTTTGTGTGAATCCTACCTTTGGGTAGAGAAACTTTAGAAGTTTTGAACACAACTGAAGCGTAGTTGACCTCTTCCTCCATCTCTCAGTCTCTGCCGAGCTGCTCTGACTGAGAATAAGAGAAGTTGCACAAGAATAAAATCTATCAGCAAGCTGCAGAGAGATGCAATAAGGGGAAGCGGTTTCAACTTCTTCCTCATATTCTCCCCTATGCAGAGCTTGATGCCACTTTGTATTTATGTTTTTGCATTTTACGTATGACAATAAGTCATTCTGATTACAGCAAACACAACCACAACTATCTTATTATATTATATATCATATTGATCATGGTTGGTCCATCCTAGCTAATAGTCAGTAAAAATGTGTAAAAGTATATGCTTTGTTCATTGCACATTAATACAGACATTACTTTTTCTTTGTTTTATTTTCTTCATATCTGCGGGTTACGTTCATCTTTGTACCGCTCTCTTTGCCAAGTCTCCCTTGAATAAAACATAATAAGGCCATGTCAAATTTAACCATGCAACCCTGCAGGTTGTGCAATTTTGTGCAACAGTGCATATTTCATGTGCTGTTCTGTTGTGTTGTGTTTGCCGAGCTGCTCTTTCCTGGTGAGACAGATCAGCATTACACACTGTTCTAAAAATTGTGAGGAAAAAAAAGCAGAAGCCTTTATATAAATGATTGATCATTTATAACATCCTGTTAATGTACTGATCATTTGTTATATTTTACTGTTTGGAAGCCAAGTGGCTGCAGTGTCAGGATCTGGCCACCAGGGGGAGATGATTATAACGATGATGATGATGATGATGATGATGATGATGATGATGATCCATCATGGATAGAAGGATGGATGGATGGATGAGTAGGTGGGTAGGTAGATAGACAGGTAGATAGATAGATAGAGAGATGGATGGATGATGGATGGATGGATGGATGGATAGATGGATAGAAATATAGATGGATAGATGGATAGTCAGATAGATATATAGATGGATATATAGTGTGAGAGAAAAATGCATATAATCAACTATTTGAATGATGTTTTACATGTTTTATGTAGGACATTAGCTTTTTGTATGTAACGTTGTTCTAAACCTATTGTCTCTGGGTTTTAATGAGTCTCTCAGAGTTTATATGAAGAGACTGTTCTTTCTCAACAATGTCAATTGTCGTATTGGAAAAACCAGACCACATTCCATCCTCACTCATCCTTGTGTGGAGATAAGGATAACCCCACGGGGGGGCTTAAAAGAGCGTTATGTGTTTGTTTTATGGCATAGTAGCCATAATCTCTAGCACTAGAGACAAGCTCTAGTGCTGAGGTTGCTGTGTAGTGTATTACTGCTCTGTTTATGTTATCTAGTATTGTAGTATTGCAACTTAGGACTACTGGTTTTACTCTGCACATTTCACTGCTATTTGCTGATCTGCCAACAAGGTGGTGTTTCCAGACACACCCCGTATTCAGGTAAGTCCTCTCTTATGTGGGCTTGCTTTTAGCCAGGTCCAAGTCCTAATCACGTGAGCAGCTGTATTCTATCACCTTTTTATGGTCCTGCCCTTGAAGCGTTCAAGCTTCAAGCGTTGGCCCATTTGTAGCCGCTCTGTGTAAAGACGCAGGTCTACCTCTGCACGTCCACCGAACAAGGCAAACCTGCCTTCTTTTTCTCACGCCATATCAAATGTGCTACTAACACATCTCTACAACTTCAAGGTCACCCGGAAAGCCTTGTTATACCATACGCCGATGCAATCTGGGTAACCTCAGGTCTCTGCAGCAAACATCTACTGCAAAGACCTCCTTCTCTGTTGGCTTGTGGAATTGTCGATCTGCAGTTAACAAGGCAGACTTTATTTGTAGTCATGCCAACCACCTCTCCTTGGAGCTCCTTGCTCTCACTGAGACGTGGATTAAACCGGAAGATAGCGCAACCCCGGCTGCACTCTCCACAAACTACACATTCTCCCACACATCCAGACCATCTGGCCGTGGTGGTGGGACTGGCCTACTAATTTCTAACACGTGGAAATTTAATCCACTGCTACCTTTAAACAACTTTGTCTCCTTTGAATATCACGCTGTCTTGGTGACTGCTCCAGTGAAAGCTCATGTGGTCGTCATCTACCGTCCACCAGGACAACTAGGTGACTTCCTACATGAGCTTGACACCCTGCTGTCATCAATACCTGAGCATGAGTGTCCCATGCTCCTCCTCGGAGACATGAACATCCACTTGGACAGTGCGAGCTCAGCTGACTTCCTGTCTTTGGTTCGCTCATTCGACCTAAGACAGGCCCCGACTCCACCGACTCACAAGGCTGGCAAAGAGCTTGATCTCATTCTTGCTCGGAGCTGCACAACGGACAACCTAAGGGTCACCCCTCTTCATCTCTCGTAAGACCACTTCTTCATCCACTTCAATGTGCAGCTACCAAAACAACCCCCTACCTCCCCACCCATGGTTACCATCCGCCGCAATCTCCGCAACCTGTCTCCCACCCACTTCTCCTCTGTGCTCTCCTCTTCTCTTCCACCTCATGGCACTTTCTCCTCTCTGCAGGTTAATGATGCCACTGATTCTCTCTGCTCCACCTTGAGCTCATGTCTGGATAGCCTGTGTCCACTATCCACCAGATCTGCTCGATCAACCCAGTCGCACCCTTGGCTGACTGACACCCTCCGGACAACGCGCACTGACCTCAGAGCAGCCGAGAGGAAATGGCACAAATCCAAAACAACTGAAGATCTTGCAAGCCACCAGACACTGATGTCTTCCTTCTCTTCCAACCTCACTGCTGCAAGAAGGCCTTCTTCAACGATAGGATCAACGATGCCACAGACACACGTAAGTTATTCTCCACCTTCAAGTCTCTGCTTTACCCTCCACCACCTCCCCCAGCTACTAACCTCACTGCTGACTGCCTTGCCTCCTTTTTTACTAACAAAGTGCAGCCATCAGCAGCCAATTCACTAAACAACTTACTCACAACCTGTCTTCTCCAGCCCTAGGCTCATTGCTCCCTGGTTTTAAAAGTGAGGTATCTAAACTACTAACATGTAGCCGTCCTACTACCTGTCCGCTAGATCCAATCCCATCTAACCTCCTTCAAGCCATATCACCGACTGTCACCCCGGCAATCACATATGATTAATTCTTCCCTAACTTCCAGCACTTTCCCCTCTGCTTTCAAAGTGGCTCGGGTCGCACCACTGCTTAAAAAACCCTCACTCGATCCCACTCAAGTAGAAAACTATCGGCCGGTCTCACTCCTCCCATTCCTTTCCAAAACCATAGAGAGGGCGGTCTCTAGACAGGTAACAGAATACCTGTCAAGAAACAACCTTCTCGATACACTTCAATCTGGCTTCAAAAGTGGTCACTCCACTGAAACAGCCCTGTTGTCTGTGACAGAGGCCTTAAAAACTGCTAGAGCTGCTGCCAAATTCTCGGTTCTCATTCTGCTTGACTTATCAGCTGCTTTTGACACTGTCAACCACAGCATACTCCTGTCACATTTACATTTACATTTACATTTAGTCATTTAGCAGACGCTTTTATCCAAAGCGACTTACAATTGTTCAAACACCGACGGACGCAGCCATCAGGAGCAATTAGGGGTTAAGTGTCTTGCTCAAGGACACTACAGCATGCTAGCAGGAGGAGCCTGGGATCGAACCAGCAACCTTTAGATCACTAGACCACCAGCCCTACCGCCTGAGCTACCATCCTTACTCTCAAGTATGGGCATCTCTGGCAGTGCACTTTCCTGGTTCGAATCTTACCTTACTGGGTGCTCGTTCAGTGTGGCATGGCAAGGCCAGCTGTCTGTGCCTCACAACCTCACCACAGGGGTGCCCCAAGGCTCGGTGCTGGGACCCCTCCTCTTTGCCATATACACCACCTCACTGGGCCTGATCATCCTCTCGCATGGCTTTTCATATCACTGCTATGCGGATGATACTCAACTCTATCTGTCCTTCCTGCCTGACGACACCACTGACTCGACGTTGATCTCGGATTGTCTCGCTGACATATCCACATGGATGAAGGATTATCATCTTCAACTAAACCTGGCGAAAACGGAACTGCTGGTCTTCCCGGCCAAACAAGGTATTTATCACAACATTGATATTAAAATTGACTCTCTATCTCTTGTTCCTACCAAGGCTGCAAGGAATCTAGGTGTCATTATCTATGACCAACTGACATTCTCGGACCATGTTGCCGCCGTCTCCCGGTCCTGCCGCTTCGCACTATTCAACATCCGAAATGTCAGGCCATACCTGACCCAATATGCCACTCAACTGCTGGTACAAACCTTGGTGATGTCCCGTCTCGACTACTGCAAGGCTCTCTTAAAAGGCTTGCCGGCCTGTGCGGTGAAGCCACTGCAGATGGTACAGAATGCGGCGGCGCGACTGGTGTTCAACCAGCCAAAAAGGGCACATGTCACTCCGCTGCTCACCGGGCTCCACTGGTTACCTGTAGCCGCTCGCATCAAGTTCAAGTCTCTGGCCTACAGAGTGATTGTTGGGAATGCTCCCACCTACTTAAATGCTCTTGCAAAAGCACATATTACCCCCTGGATGCTGCGCTCATCAAATGAGCGTCGCCTGGCTCTGCCGGCCGTACAACCACGGCAATCCAGGTTTTTCTCATTTGTAGTTCCACGATGGTGGAATGAGCTGCCAAATACGACCAGAGCAGGGACCTCCCTCTCTGTCTCTAAGAAGCACTTGAAGACCCAGCTCTTCAGAGAGTACCTCCTAACTTACAATTACTCAGCACTACTTAGCAGTATTTATTGTTACACTAATGTCTCTGTCGCAATGTAGCTTGAATGTTATTCTCCCTTGTAAGTCGCTTGGATAAAAGCCTCTGCTAAATGACTAAATGTAAATGTAAATAGTAGCATTGTGTCTGTGACTTGGGTTTGACTGGTAAATCACTGTTTGAGGGACTGAACATCCAGGGAGATGGTTGAGGGTCACAGCGTTTTAAATGACACCTGACCAATGGCACACAACCTCTTTTTGGTTTAAAGCCCTCTTGGTCTGTCATAGGGGTGGACTGATCAGAACACTGCTTTGAAGTATAACTGTATCTTTCCCTCTATTCTGCAGAATAAATATCTTTAATACTCTCAGTTTTGTTTTCCTGTAGTGAGCAGATTAACCTCACCGACCACGCAGGAGGATTTCTCCAACAACCTGGCGACGATGATGAGGCAACACGAGAATCCCGAACAAATTAAGGTGAGGACTTACTGAGATATTATACCTATGAGCAAAAGCTTTGAGTAAGCTTAGATATTGTACCGATCAGGAGTAATATAAGGAAATAGCTATGAGTAAGCTTAAAGATTGTATCGAACTAGAGGATAGTCGAAGAAGCTTTGTTAAACTCAGAAATCAGAAAAATTTAAAATTGATACTATTAAATTAAGCTACCTGTCGGTCGTGCGGTGTATTGATCGCCACAGCAGATCATCTGCTGCAATACCTTCTGTTCTGCGCATCGTCTTCCATTACACCAACCGCCTACATGTCCTCCCTCGCCACATCCATAAAGCTTCTCTTTGGCTTTCTCTTTTCCTCTTGCCTGGCAGCTCCATCCTCAGCCTCCTTCTCCCAACGTAACTCTCATCCCTCCTACACACGTGTCCAAACCATCTCAATCTGGCCTCTCTCACTTTTCCACCAAACTCTCCAACCTGAGCTGTCCCTCTAATGTACTCCTTCTTAATCCTGTCCATGTCACTACCAGGGCTAGGAGAGACCCAAACGCACGACATGGGGAGACAGGAGGCAGACAAAAGATGTTTATTAGCCCATACGGTGGAGCTGGCAGGGGGGGCCCGGTCAGGTAGGGATGGAGCAGGGCTGGGCAGGGTTGATGATGACCTGGAGGAGTGGTCCAGGATCCGGGTGGAGAGACGGGGAAGCGGGCTAAATGGAGAAGGACGGACAGCCTTGGTCGACAAGCGGAGACAAGCAGGTAAACCGGGCTGGCTGGAGATGGACGGACAGACTGGGTCGATAAGAGGGACAAGCAGGTAAGGGGAAGACGAAACAAAGAGACATAGACTAGAGACTTGAAACAAACACTAGGAGCTAGGAACTTGGAACTAGGAATGGAGCCAGTAGCTGTACAACTCGTTTAAGCTAGTTGACGGTCTGGCAAAGTATGACTGGGAAGCTGGAGACTAAATACATTGTGGAGTGATGCAGGTAATTGGTCCAAGGTGTGTGCAATTGGCTCAACGGGAAGCTGCAGATGAGGCAAGAGCGACCTTTAGTGGTGCTGGGAGGCCGTGGGCCTAACAGTCCATCCTTGTCGCTCCCAATGAAAATATTAACATCCTCAACTCTGCCACCTCCAGTTCAGCCACCTGCCTTTTATCAGTGCCACTGCCTCTAAACCGTACAACATGGCTGCTCTCACTACCGTCCTGTAGACCTTCCCCTTCACTCTTGCTGTCACAGACCCTTCTGTCACAGATCACTCTGGACACTCTTTTCCACCCACTCCACCCTGCCTGTACTCTCTTCTTCACCTCTCTCCCGCACTCTCCGCTGCTTTGGATCGTCGACCCCAAGTACTTGAACTCATCCGCCTTCTCCACCTCCACTCCTTGCATTCTCAGCTTTTCCCTCCTATTCAGGCACATGTATTCTGTTTTACTCCTGCTGACTTTCATTCCTCTTCTCTCTAATGCAGGGGTCACATCTCAAATCACATCTCGATCACAACCTATGGCTCGCGAGCCAATTATGGCTCTTTCGATGATGGCAAATGGCTCGCAGACAATTTTGAGCTGACATTTTTTAACATAATAATTAACCAGTAATAAATAATTATACTGTGTCATTTTCAAGTAAACTTTATAACAGAAATTATTTTTGAAAATAAAATTCCAAATATAAAATATTCTCATCGATTTTAATCTGCCAAAAAATAAATTTTCTTTGGATGAAGCAGAGCGACACGGGTTGTTGTAAGGTCAAGAAATAAACTCTGGATGGAGAGAGAAAAAAAAGATGAGGATTATCTTGCATTCCAGGCCGAGTGGACAGATGAATTTGCCATTGTGGAAAGAGCAGGATCTGCGGTATGTTTATATGCAATGAAAAAATTGCATCGATGAAACGGTCAAATGTAAAGCGGCACCTTGATACACACCGTGCTTCATTTGCATCCAAATATCCAGCTGGGGACAGCAGGAAAAAAGGCTTGCGAAGAGCTACAGCAGAGAGTACAAACCAGTCAGCAGCAACTTCGTGGATGGACCAAGCCATGTGACGGGAATTCGGTTAGCTTTGCTGGTGCTTTGGCAATAGCCAAGAATGGAAAGCCGTTCACAGATGGCGGGTATGCCAAAATATTCATGCTTGATGTGGCCAATGAACTGTTTGATGTCTTCTCCAATGATGACCAGATCATCAAACGAATAAAAGACATGCCTCTTTCAGCAACAACTGTTCACGATCGTACCATCATGATGGCAAATCAATTTGAGGAAACGCAAATTAAGGGCATGAACTCAGGGACCTACTTTTCTCACGCTTTAGATGAATCAACAGACGTTAGCCATGTATCTCAGTTTAGTATAATTGCGAGGTATGCTGCAGGTGACACACTGCGTGAGGAAAGTGTTGTTGTTTTGCCAATGAAGGGATCAACAAGAGGAGAGGATTTATTTAAGTCTTTCATGGAGTTTGCTAAAGAAAAAAATTTGGTGATAGATAGACTTATTTCTGTGGGTACTGATGGTGCACCCTGTATGTTGGGGAAGAACAAAGGATTTGTAGCGCTTCTTCGTGAACATGAAAAGAGACCGATCCAAGGTTTCCATTGCATTCTGCACCAGGAGGCGCTTTGTGCACAAACGTGTGGCGAGCAGCTTGGTGAGGTGATGTCGCTGGCCATTCGAGTGGTCAACTTCATTGTTGCCCGAGCTTTAAATGATCGCCAGTTCAAAGCACTGTTAGATGAAGTTGAGAATAGTTATCCCAGTCTGCTTATACACAGCAATGTGCGTTAGTTGTCACGTGGGAAGGTGCTCAGCCGTTTTGCAGCTTGCCTGAGTGAAATCCCGACTTTTCTTGAAATGAAAGGCGTGGAGCATCCTGAGCTAACTAACACCGAATGGCTCCTGCAGTTTCACTATCTCGTGGACATAACTGGCCATCTGAACCAACTCAATATAAGAATGCAAGGTATTGGAAATACAGTCTTCTCCCTTCAACAAGCAGTGTTTGCATTTGAAAGCAAGCTGAAACTATTTATCAGGGACATTGAAACAGGTCGGCTTCTGCTCTTTGAAACACTGCGACAATTTAGAGATGCGTGCGTAGTAAGTGACCCCACTCAACATTTTGATCTCCAGCAGATTGCTGGCTTTACATCCAATCTCCTGCAGTCATTCAAACGGCGTTTTGAGAATTTCGTGATCGCGATGGTCTTTTTAAATTTCTCACTCATCCACACGAGTGTGCAGTGGACAAAGTCAACCTGATACGCTTCCCCGGGGTCTCCATCAGAGACTTTGAGCTGGAAGTTGCTGACCTGAAGGCGTCAGACATGTGGGTGAGCAAGTTAAAGTCACTTAATGGAGAGCTGGAAAGACTTGTGCGACAACGTGCAGAACTGGCGAGTGAACACAAGTGGACAGAAGTGAAAAAACTTAGACCTGAAGATCTGCTGATACTGAAAACATGGAATGAGCTTCCAGCCACATACCACACAATGCAGCGTGTGAGTATTGCCATATTGACCATGCTTGGCTCTTCATATGCACGTGAGCAGTCTTTCTCGCATCTGAGAAACATTAAGAGCAACCTACACTCACGTTTAACTGATGGAAGCCTCAACGCAGCATGAAGCTTAACCTCACTACGTATGAACCAGACTACAAGGCCACCAGCAAAACAATGCAGCACCAGAAGTCGTATTAATCGTAAGACGTATTTCATTTATTATTGCTTATCTACAGTATAACAACAATATTATTATAAAGAATAAAGACATTTATTATATATAGTGCTTTCAGTGCTCAGAGACGTGTTATACTTAAAAAAATGTATCTCTTACTTAAAAAAGGCACGCATAAAGTTGCATTCAATTTTATTCAATATTATATGGCTCACAAGGAAATACATTTAGAAATATTTAGCTTTTATGGCTCTCCCAACCAAAAAGGTTCCCGACCCTTGCTCTAATGCATGCCTCCACTTCTCCAGGCTCTCCTCAACCTGCTCCCTACTCTCGCTACAGATCACAATGTCATCTGCGAACATCATAGTCCACGGAGACTCCTGCCTGATTTCATCTGTTAACCTGTCCATCACCATTGCAAACAAGAAAGGGCTCAGAGCTGATCCTTGATGCAATGCCACCTCCACTTTGAATGCCTTCGTCACACCTACTGCACACCTTACTACTGTCTTGTACCACTCTTACCTACTTCTCTGCCACACCCAACTGTGATCGATTATTCTTCTTGGAGCAATTTACAGATGGACAACCAAAGGCTATACAGTGGTACCTCGCCTTACGACTGTAATTGGTTCTATACGAACGGTCATATGTTAAAACAGTCGTATGTCAAAGCTATTTTTCCCATATAAATTATGAAATCATTAAGGGTAAAATAACTGACTGCTGACTGGCTCCTGACTGGCTGCTGACTGGCTGCTGACTGACTGCTGACTGGCCGCCGACACGCCAACTGCAAATTTCCACGGTCGTATCTTGGAGCAGTCGGTCGCACAAGTCGACTTATTGTCTGCTGAGGCCTGGCCCCCCACTCTTTTTGAAGGGTGGCTCTCAGGTCATTGACGTTCTGGGGTACAGAGTTACGAGCCTCTACACGGCGACTCAGCTGATCCCATAGGTTTTCTATGGGATTCAGGTCTGGAGAAAGTGCAGGCCACTCCATTTAAGGTACCCCAGTCTCCAGTAGCCGTTCCTTAATGATGCCACCTCGATGAGCTGAAGCATTGTCGTCCATGAAGATGAAATTAGGTGTTGTGATTAGATGTTATTCAGGTAGTATGTTCTGTATTGACTGGACACACCTGCCCACACTGTAACACCACCACCACCAAAGGCTCGTCTGGTGACAACAGTGGCTGATGCATAGCGCTCTCCTTGACGTCTCCAACATCGTTGGCGGCCATCATTTCTGCTCAACGTGAATCGACTTTCATCAGAGAACAGCACTGAGGCCACTGGTCCCTTGTCCAGCGTAAATGCTCCCTGGCCCATGCAAGATGATGATGCCTGTGCCCGGTGGTGTGGTCAGGTAGCCTTGCAGGTCGTCTAGCACGCAGACCACGCTGATGTCAATGGTTTTGAATGGTCTGACGTGACACTTGGTGCCTCTCACCTCCCTTAAATGTGCCTGGAGTTGAGTGGCATTCATCGTCTGGTTCCGCCGGCACTGTTCACAATGAAGCGGTCATCAGTGTGGGATATGGCCAAAGGACGTCCACTTCTATGCCTTTCTGTGACTCTTCCAGTCTCTCTGTATCTCTGTCGCAACCTGCTGATGACACTCTGTGACACTCTAAGCTCAGTGGCCACTTCCCTCTGACAACATCCTGTTTGAAGCCTCGCAATGGCGAGGTGCTGTTGATCAGTTGTTAGGTGTCGTCTTGGTCTCATGATGTCAAAATGTGAACAGCATGATGAAGAGGACTGTTTAAATACCAATTCTAATTGAACCAGGAAATGTTTTGGTCGATTCATGGATCAAACACCTGTTGTGAATTTTGCTGTTCAGCTCCTTGTGAGAGAACAGCAAGTTGTGCAAAAAGTACTGAAACATTGAACAGTTGGACATGTGCATTCAAAAGTTTAGAGAAGGTCAAATTAAGTTCACCTGTAAAGGTTATAGTGCATTTTAGGTTCATCCTGAAATTTCACCCGAAAGCGGTGTGTGTGTGTGTGTGTGTGTGTGTGTGTGTGTGTGTGTGTGTGTGTGTGTGTGTGTGTGTGTCTTTGTGTGTGTGTGTGTGTGTGTGTGGGTGTGTGTGTGATCTTTTTAAATCAAGGAGTTAACTTGAAAATTGCCGAATAACCTCTAAATTTTTCTCTAATCAGACTGCAGAATGATGTGACTTATAGTTGAATACTCCCCGGCCAAAACGTAAGTCTAGCAGTTCAAAGCATAGCACATAATATATGTGACCCACCTCATACTTTAGGGTTATTTGGCGGCTTTGGACTTTATTTTTTCGCAGCATTTGAAAGTGAAGAATCAGAGCTTCAAAACCACCACTTATGCAAACTAGGCAAATATTTTTAAAGCTATGACTTGTTAATGATAAGGGTGTGGCAAACTGTGATTCTGAGATAATCACCTTCAAAGATTTCCCCCACACTTGGTTCATTCAGCCACCTCCCAGAATGCAAATGGTGTTGGAGGACCAGCAGAGCCTAGCTCGTTGTCACATGGCTACTTTACACCCTGGTGAATGGGGACTTGACACCCTGGTGAATGGGGCAATCTTTGCATTGTTCTTGTGTTTCGAGGGAATGTTGAACAGCGTCATCGACACACAACATATTGTTTTTAAAAAAGCTTTTATTTATCAGTAATAATATACATGTTTTATTATAGTGAAATCATTTAGGACTTTTAAAGTGCGGACAACACAATAAAGAGTCTATCAATAAAATGAGTCTCGGAAAATCATCTTCGGTGTGTCACTTAATATATTAATGTGTGTATGCCAAATATCTTCTAAGTTCTTGGAGTTATTATGTTGGCTAACCCCAACCTCACCCCAGCTACACTCAGAGCCTGGTTGGGCCTCTTTTGATTTTCTTTTCCTTTGCAGGTAAACTTGAGAATCTTGTGCATTACCACTTGTACATAATCTACATCACCAACATCAACGGACTTCATCACATCATCCACTTCTTCCGTTGTAACAACAACGGGCGTATCGTCAGGGTCCTCCGGTGGTTCTTGAAAATATACAGGTTCATCGTCACATTCAGGTTGAAATCCGCTGTTTATGTTCCCCAAGTCTGGAGTAATATCAGATTCAGCATCGCTGTCGGAGAACTGACTATCATTGCGGAAAATTAAGACCAGTACGCGCTGCTCACACTGCCTTGAATCAATGGCACTGGTCGGATTAAGGTCCGAGATATGATTCAGAACTTCCGCCAGCTGCTTCGCGTAATCCATAACGATACAGAGGCGAAAGTTTTCACAGACAAGTGAGACCAAAAAATCCTTGAACCGTCTGATTATGGAAGTGATGTAGGTGCGTGACGCGAATGTTTCTTCTTCACGCAGCCGCCATTTCACAGCAATGGATCCAGGTGTGTGTGAAAGTAGTACGATTTAAAGGTTGAATTCTATCAGAACGGTTTCAAATTGTGACCTCACGTCACATGGAATATGGAGGAATGATGTTCACCTGGACGCTGGCTTTAAAGTTAACAATTGATCAGCGTTGTTCAGCGCTGTTCAGCGTCTCGGTAAGTGAACTGTGTTTCCCCATGTAATCTAACAGGAATATTTAACTTGATGTTTAAACTGTTTTCTACCATTTATAAATCAAACTCGGTTTTGAAAATACGTTGAGAGATTAAAAAAAACAAAAAAACACTAAGGACTATTAATCTGGAAAAATCTAATTTTCCTTCAAGAAAGGTTTTTTCAACTTATTTGGCTGCTCCTGGCGATTTTAGAAATGCTATGTAAGATAGCTCTCTATCTGAGATGGATCCCTATCTGAGATAGCGGATTTTGCTGCGGTGGGTCACATATGGTAAGTACCATTTGTCAAAAAAGCGGGATAGTAAGAGAATTACGTAAATATAATGATTGTGCTTAGAAGCATGAACCTTGTGGTGTCTTGGTATTTTGCCGTCAGGTAACACAGACCCACTCCTGGTTTGTTCACCTTTTATAAACCGTCTTCAACAACATGTGGCGCGGCCGTAACATGCCAGGCTGGCTACCAGTGCAACACAACAGAGAGGGCGAAGGAGCATTTACTTAAGATAGAGTCCCTCTACTGGCAAAGTCATATAATTGCACTCTATCACACCCCTCCCTTCTTAGCTCTTGCTTTTCTGTCCTTTAGTTAACCATCGAAAATAATAATACACCACAGCATTTTCTTTCCCGTCTAGCCAGTAACATAAACTTGTATATATATTTTAGCTTGCTTTACCCTGCTAAGGATTAAAGTCAGTGTCATGGTTATCTGGCCAACCTCTCAGGATATACTCTCGTACCCTGGAGAGTATTGGATCTGTTGTTGTCCATTGTCGCAGCTTGATTGATGTCATCGGCGGACCATGGTCCTGATCCATCATCAGCACTTGCTGCTCGGGTACTGACACAGGACACTCCGGTAGTGGGAGGCGGCTAAGAGCATCTGCGTTGCCATTGTCTTTACCTGCTCTGTAAGCAATGCTGAACTCGTACGCTCTCAACGGCACAGCCCATCTCATGAGTTTCTGTGATGCCATTTGTGGTACCGCTTTCATCTCATGAAGTTGACTTATCAAAGGCTTGTGATCAGTGCAAATCACAAACTTTCTCCCATAAAGATACTTATGGAAGCGCATTACACCGAAGACAATGGCTAGACCCTCTTTATCTAACTGGGAATAGTTCTTTTCTGCAGCGTTGAGCGTTCTTGACATAAACCCGATGGGTTTCTCCTCTCCATCTGGCATGCGGTGTGCTAAGACAGCTCCAACTCCATACGGCGAAGCATCGCACGCCAGTATTAGTTCTTAGTTTTCATCATAGTGAACTAACACTGCTTGACTGTAACAACTCCTTGGACTAAGCGAAATCTTTCTCCTGCTCTGGCCCTCAAGTCCATGGCTCCTCTTTTCTCAAAAGCTTGTGTAGCGGTGCCAGGAAGGTCGATAGGTTTGGAAGGAACTTGTTGTAGAAGTTTATCAGTCCCAAGTAAGCTTTAAGCTTAGTCACTGACGTAGGTGCTGGCGCTTCCTGCACTGCTTTCACCTTTGCTGGCACTGTATGAAGTCCCTTGGCGTCCACTCGATGTCCTAAAAATGTCACTTCCTTCTCCATGAATTTGCATTTGCTTCGTTTTAGGGGCAAGCCTGCATCTTCTAGTCGCTGTAACACTAAATCTAGTGTGTGGATGTGGTCCTCATCATCCTTTCCTGTCAGAAGTATATCATCTAGATACACAGCCACATTCTTTAGTCCCTGTAGCACACCCTCCATTGTGCGCTGGAAAGAAGCTGGGCTAGAGCTCACCCCGAAAGGTAACCTTCTGTATGTGAATAGCCCCATGTTTGTATTCACTGTTGTGTATTTTCTAGCTTCCTCCGAAAGCACAATTTGTTGATATGCATGACTCATATCGAGCTTACTGTACTTCTCTCCCCCATCTAAGGATGCAATCAGGTCCTCCATTCTTGGAATGGGGTGTTGTTCTAATGGAGACACTTTGTTTACTGTGAGCTTGTAGTCTCCCCAGATTCTCACTGCACCATCTGGTTTTAAGACGGGCACGATGGGTGCCGCCCACTCTGAGAATTTCACTGGCTCTATGATTTGTTTTCTCCAGCCTCTCAAGTTCATGTTCCACTTTTTTCTTCATCCCAAAAGGTACTGATCTTGGCTTATAAAAGCATGGGGTGGTGTCCCGAGCCACCTGTATTTTAGCAGTGAATCCTTTCAACTTCCCTAACTCATCCTTGAACACTGTTTCATGCCTTGAGAGTACTTCCTGTACAGTAGCCTCACTATCCACTATCTGGTGTACATCTTGCCAGCCTATGGGTATTTTTAGAGCTTTTATACAACTCCGCCCCACTAGACTCGGTCCCGAGCCTTTGACTACATCTACTGGTAACATCTCGGAACTGCCTTTGTACTCTACTGTTAGTTTTTATGCCCCATGTACTTTTACCCTGTGACCACCGTATGTCCTCAGGTTTATCTTACACTTCTGTAGTCTAGGCTTCTGTACCCTCCATAAGTTGTGGAATGTTGCCTCTGCCGTTATGGTCACTCCGCGACCTGTGTCTACCTCATAGGTTGCTCTTGTGCCATTTACACTTAGTTCTATCTTGATGGGCTCTTCTTTGGGAATGACTATCTCTTCCTGCATGTTATACATAGTCCTTTCTGTACTCTTTATGCTGTAGATAGTCAAAACCTCATCACTGCTACTGTCCCCTACATCTTCTTGCATTAAATTTGCTCTCTTATCCTGCTTTTCACTCCCCCCTTTCAGCTTTTTATCGCCTTTCCACTTCCCTCTATCGACAGGTTTTGACCTGCAGGCTCTCTTAATGTGCCCCACCTTCCCACAGTTATGACACTTTTCATCCGCAAACCTGCATTCATTGGCCATGTGGCTTATTCCTCCACACCTGCAGCACTTCCCATGTCCAACCTGCTCTTTTGTGTACGAATCGGACACTTTGCCGATGGTACCTGTCGCTCGGCTCCATTTAGCATTGTCTCTTATACTGTTCAAATCTTTAATGTCCTTGTTCGCAGCCTCCATGGCCTGCGCGTGCCTCAGTGCCGTCTCAAACGATAAGCCGTCCTCCGACAGCAGCCGCCGCTGTATGCGGTCATCGTTCATTCCACAGACTAGTCTGTCCCGCAACATCACCGTCAGGGTGTCTCCAAGGTTGCAGTCCTGTGCGAGCCTCCTTAGCTCCGCCACGTACTCTATTACCCTCTCGCCGGAATTCCTGCTCCTGGTATTAAACTTCCACCGCTGCACTATCTCACGAGGCTTCGGGTTGAAATGGTTCTTTAACAACGTCACCAGTTCCTCGAACGACTTGTCTCCCGGTCGCTGCGGACTCAGCAGCTTCCTCATCAGCGTGTAGGTCTCCGCGCCCACACAGCTCAGCAGCACGGCTCTTCTCCTCTCTGCATCGCCGATTCCGTTCGCCACGAAGAAATGGTGCAGGATCTCGCAGTACTCTTCCCAGCTCTGCGACTCCTTGTCAAAGGGTGCCACTGACCCCACTGTAGCAGCCTTGTCTTTGTCTTTACTCCCTGATAAAGGGAGAGCCCAGCTTCTTCACGCTTGTAGCAGCATGACAATATCCCGTTACCGCGATAGCCTTAGCTTTAGCTGAGCTAGCTACACTTCACTCTGTAACAACTTTCTGCTCAAACTCACGCCTCTGTTTGCCGAACATTCTTCCGGTTTATCCTCGTCGCCATATGTGGTGTCTTGGTATTTTGCCGTCAGGTAACAGAGACCCACTCCTGGTTTGTTCACCTTTTATAAACCGTCTTCAACAACATGTGGCGCGGCCGTAACATGCCAGGCTGGCTACCAGTGCAACACAACAGAGAGGGCGAAGGAGCATTTACTTAAGATAGAGTCCCTCTACTGGCAAAGTCATATAATTGCACTCTATCACACCCCTCCCTTCTTAGCTCTTGCTTTTCTGTCCTTTAGTTAACCATCGAAAATAATAATACACCACAGCATTTTCTTTCCCGTCTAGCCAGTAACATAAACTTGTATATATATTTTAGCTTGCTTTACCCTGCTAAGGATTAAAGTCAGTGTCATGGTTATCTGGCCAACCTCTCAGGATATACTCTCGTACCCTGGAGAGTATTGGATCTGTTGTTGTCCATTGTCGCAGCTTGATTGAGTAAGTACCATTTGTCAAAAAAGCGGGATAGTAAGAGAATTACGTAAATATAATGATTGTGCTTAGAAGCATGAACCTTGTGGTGTCTTGGTATTTTGCCGTCAGGTAACACAGACCCACTCCTGGTTTGTTCACCTTTTATAAACCGTCTTCAACAACATGTGGCGCGGCCGTAACATGCCAGGCTGGCTACCAGTGCAACACAACAGAGAGGGCGAAGGAGCATTTACTTAAGATAGAGTCCCTCTACTGGCGAAGTCATATAATTGCACTCTATCACAAACCTCATGATGGACTTGGGGGCTTGACAAGGCTGACACTTTGTCATGGTTAAAATATTGTTTAGTGATGATTTACATGTTTTCCTTAATGGAATCCCAGTGAAGGTAAGCTCAACTGAGTTTCATTCCTGCCATTAGTGATGATGGGACTGCGAGGATCACATGGCGCGACAGGACTGTCCCAGCATTTTGTAATTAGAATTGTGGAATGGCTTCACACAGGATTTCTCCTCTATATGACTGGGGTTTTTTTGTTGTGCGTTGTCATAGTGTAGATAACCCTGTGGCGGAAAAAGGGGTGTGGTCAAGCACCGGCTGCAGACGAAAGCACAGTTCCCTTTCCCGCAGCCACCAAGCTGCCTTGAATCGGCCCAATCGGTCCCCGAGCTGAGTCGAGGCAGTGAGTTTTCTTGTTTGTCTTACAAAGGAGATCGGCGCAAGGACTCGTGAGCAGCCTAGCAGCGGAACACCATTCGTCCTGCGCCCGAGATGATTATTATCCACCTCAATTTTATAATAATCGTTGCTTTGTCATTTATACTTGTGGCCAGCGTACCTTATTGTTTAAAAGGACAATAAAAAACTCTTGCCATGCTGGCGCAGTACGGCTTGAAAGACTCCGTCTCCCTCTCTAAACCCTGACCTGTGGGCTGGAACTCCCACAAGTGACGCCTGAGCAGAGACCCGGGATGGGCAAGGCGCTGAGCGAAAGGCGCCTCAAAGCCGATCCACTGGCTGCGGGAACGCCTTGCGGACCTGGAGGAAGAGCGGGACTACCTCCACTGCCTGCTGGGGTGCGTCCTCACCAGCGTGAGCTTCCTGGGGCATGCCTTGACCACCCGCCGGCCCACCGCCACTGCCAGAGGACCAGATCCCCGTCCGACCCTAGGACCCACGTGGGACTGACAGGGTCCCCAGCCCGTCGCGGTGCCCCAGAGGACATTGTAAGGGGGGGGGGGCTACGAACGTCTCCAGGGCCCACGCTGGACTCGCCGGGTTCTGTGGTGCCCCGGGAAGAACTCTCCCCTTCCCGTGCTGCCCCGTCTGTCCCCCCTCAGTTCCCAGGGCGGTGGTTCCCCGGGAAATCAGGGAGCTGCGCAGACGTCTGGGAAGTGGTGCGGACACTGTGGGTGGCCCAGCCATGACTGTCCACGGATGGAACTTGGCCAGGTGGTCCGGGTCGCCGGCCCACCGGACCTCTCCACCGGACCTCTCCACCGGTCGGAAAGGATCCTACCAAGTACCGGTAAGGCTACAAGGGGGTAGACATCAGGCTTTGCTGGACTCGGGCTGTTCGCAGACGATGGTCCAGCACAGCCTGGTTGGACCCGGGGCTTTGGTGGAGGCGTCACAGGCGGAGGTTCGTTGTGTGCATGGGGATATTAACACGTATCTGATGGTCCGGCTCGAAATTCGATACAAGGGGGAAAAAGCATAGGGTACTGGCTGCGGTTAGTTCCCGCCTGTCGCACTCCCTGATTTTGGGCACGGATTGGCCAGTGTTTGACGTGTTGATTAGAGAGGCTGGGGAGTGCATTCACGGCCGGTAGGGAAGGGCGGGCGAGACGGGTGTAGGGGCGGCGGGATCCCAAGTAGGGTCTCCCCCTGTCCCTTTAACCTTCCCTATCGACGATATTCCGCTGTAGCAGTGGCGAGACGACACCCACCACGGAGCCTTTGAGGGGGTGGGTAAAATCGATGCCGTATTAAAGTGCCCAGACGCCATAGTCACTCCCCCCCTTTTTCGGTTATTAGGGACAGGTCATATAGAGTGAGCCGTGACACTCAGACAGGAGAGGAGATAACCCAGTTGTTGGTGCCGAAGAGCCGCCCGGAAATGCTCCGGTCACGTCCGTCACGAGAAAATGTGACAGCAGATAATGGCCTGCTTCTATTGGCCGGGCATTTGGGCAGATGTGCATAAATGATGCGCTGCGTGTACTGAGTGCCAGTTAGTCAACCCTCTGGTGACGCCAAGAGCACCATTGAGACCCCTCCCCCTAGTCGAGGTCCCGTTCGAAAGACTCGGTATGGACCTCATCGGCTGTTAGACTGCAGTGCCTGCGGGTATTGTTTTGTGGTAGTCCTAGTGGATTATGCAACCCATTACCCAGAAGCACTGCCCCTGCGCAGTATTACAGCCAAAAGTGTGGCGCTGGCGCAGTTTCGGATCATCTCCCGAGTCGGGATTCCAAAGCAAATCCTGACCGACCAGGGCACTACATTTATGTCGGATACACTTTACGAGTTACTGGGTGTCCGCTCAATTCGGACCAGCGTTTACCATCCCCAGACTGACTGCTTGGTGGAGCGGTTTAATAAAACGCTGAAAAACATGATTCGAAAGTTTGTTCACGACGATAGCCGTAACTGGGACAAGTGGTTGGACCCCCTGTTGTTTGCGGTGCGGGACCTGAGAGCAAAGTTACACGCACTGATTCGTCCGTTATCACGGGAGAATTGCATCGGGCTCAGGAACGTCAGCGCCTCTTGTATGACCGGGGGGCTCGAGTCAGACAATTTGCACCGGGAGACAAGGTCTTAGTGTTGCCCCCTACATCCAGCTCTAAATTGCTCGCGAAGTGGCAAGGGCCTTTTGCGCTCACACGGCAGGTGAGCGTCGTCGATTGAGGTTGAACGGTCTGACATTCAGCGGCGACACAGATTTATCACCTAAACCTCTTAAAAGAATGGATGGAGGGGCATCCATGGCTCTGGTTACGGTGGTTATTGGGCGAGATGAGTTGAGCCGGTTAAAAAAGTGGCCGATCGTACTGCGGCCCTGTTAAGTGACCATCTCTCTCCGTCTTAGAGGATGGACGTAGCTGCAGCGTCATTTCCCATCACATCCCTCATACACCACCATGTGAAGACGACCCTGGGGGTGATGGTGCGCTCTTGGCCGTATCGCCTGCCCGACAGAGGCCATGCTGGACATGGGCGTAATAGAGGAGTCCACGAGTGACTGGTCTAGTCCCAGCTTGCTGGTGGGTAAGGTCGACTTGTCAGTCCGGTTCTGAGTGGACTACTGAAGGGTGAACGCAGTGTCCAAGTTCAACGCTTACCCGATGCCCCGGGTTGATGAACTTCTCAACCAGTTAGGTGAAGCTTGCCTTTTTACGACACTGGACTTAACCAAGGCCTACTGGAAGATTCCCTTGTCTCAGGAGTTCAAGGAAAAATCTGCGTTCTCCACACTGTTTGGCTTATACCACTTTCGCACACTTCCCTTCGGGATGTTGGGTACTCAAGCCACCTTTTCAGAGAGTCATGGACTGGGTTCCGCGTCCGCATGTAGCATATGCTGCGGCCTACCTAGCTGATATTATTATTCACAGCGACACCTGGGAGCGGCATATGCAGCATGTGGGCGCTGTGCTACTGTGAATCCCTCAGGTGGGCTGGGCTCACCGTCAACCCAAAAAGTGTGCCTTGGGATAGCGGGAGGTACTGGGGTAACATTTGGGCGAAGGCCTGGTCCGACCCCAGCTTGATAAAGCCGCTGTGGTCGCAAACACGCCAAGACCAAGAAGGAGGTGAGGCAGTTGTTGGGGCTGTCCGGCTACTATAGGAGGTTTGTCCCCAACTTTTCGGAGCTAACCAGCCCCTTGACAGACTTAACTCGAAAGGGTGCTCCAGATCCGGTCCAGTGGTCAGAAGTGCCAGCAGGGGTTTGCAAGAATAAAGTCAGCTCTCTGTGGGAAGCCAGTGCTGTTTAACCCTTACTTGTCTCTCCCTTTCTGTCTGCAGACAGACGTGTCAAACACAGGGCTGGGCGCAGTCTTGTCCCAGGAGGTTGAGGGGATAGAGCATCCAGTGCTGTACCTCAGCTCTCAGAGCGGGAGTTGAGGTACAGCACCGTGGAGAAGGAGTGTCTATCAAATGGGCAGTCGCTTCCCTCAGCGACTACCTCCTGGGACAAGTTTTCACCCTCAGTTCAGACCACGCCCCGCTGCAGTGGGCTTCACTGCATGAAGGACACAAACGCCTGGATCACCCGGTGGTACCTTGCTCTCAAGCCCTTTAACTTCCGGGTGGTCCACAGGCCGGTGGTGCAGATGGTCGCGGCTGACTTTCTCTCCTATTCTGGGGGGGGGGGGGGGGGGGGCAGGGGGGTGAGTCGGCTGTTCGAGGCGGACAAAGGGCCGTGATCAATCACCGGCTGCAGACGAAAGCACGCTTCCCCTTTGCTGCGAACTGCCTCGAATCTGAGTTTTCTTAATGTTTTGTTTCTTACAGAGGAGATCGGCCCACAGGCTTGTGATCAGCCCAGCCGAGGAACGCCATTCCTCCTGTGCCCGTAAGGACTATTATTAACCCAGATTATTATAAGACTCCTCAGTTATATATATATAATTGTGGCCTGCGTGCCACATATTGAAATGGACAATAAAACTCTCGCCGTGTCAGCGCACCACGGCCAGAAAAACTCTACCTCCGTCCCTAAACCCTTACCTATGGGAAGAGACTCCCACAATAACAGAACAACCAACAATTAACAGATGTTTGTTTGTGTTTCACTAAAACATGTAAAACACTGTCGTGCTCACAGCGGCAATAATTTACAGAAATGCATTTGAATCTGCAACCTTTTCAGTTAAACCGTGTTCACCGTCGTCTTCTCACCGAGTCACTTGATTTTCTCCTCATTTTTCCCTTTCTGTTCGAAATATTTTGTTTCTATGGCACTTGAGGTGTTTCATGTGGACAGTGTATTGACCACAACTAGCTGCGCTGCCGTATTGCATGTGCACCATCTTTGCATTGTTGCCAGGAAATGACAGACCCCGCCACTAACGATGGCAACAGCAAATAGAGGAGCTTATAAAGTGCCAGCTAAATTAATGAGATTTATTTTATTTAACTCGCAACACCCTGGTCTGTTCCCGTGGTTTCCTTAATGTGATGTTCATTTGAAACAACTTGAGGGTGAAGCCAGATATGGCATTGGCTGAGGTGGCTTTCAAGTTTCTCACGAGACCATGGGACGGTTTGGAGGTCCCTATCAGTTCCTACTGAGCTCGATATCTAAGATCGTTTCTAAGAACGCTGGATTCGTACTCGCAGTAGATCTGAAGGCCCATTATGAGTGACAACGCCCCCCAAAGCACCGGATCAAGCCTCTTTTCCTCTTAAGGTGCACCAGATTGATGCATTTAAATTTTTAAATGACCATGTTGGAGGGTTTGAAATCCTCTGACCATAGTTCACAAAATAGGGCCCCCCATACAACATTGTGCATAGGGTCCCCAAAAAGCTATAAATGGCCCTGCTCAAGTGCAAGATACGACTGCAAGATTCTGTAAGGAATCAGAATAAAATAGTATTGTTAGTATTGTTTGATACGTGAGTGCAATATGGTACTCATGATAGTGCATTATGTTGAAATAACAACTTAAAACTCGTCAACCTCAACAGGAACAAGTTTTAAACCAGTTTCAGTCTCAAATGGCATCACAATGCAGAGCTGCAGTGACCAAAACAGACAAAAGTGGAAAATGAACCAACTAGTTCTGGCAGTGTTTGTCACCTCGGCAGAGAATTTCTTGAGAAGAATAACAACAAGATGACACAACACAGACGCACAGAATGAGGATGTGGCTGAAAGGCTGAGCTATTTGGTCTGACTAGAGCATGACTGTAGTATGATGACGGTGTTGCATGTGTCATTTATCTTTTCATTCTGAATGGATTAGAAAGGGAGAAGCCGTGGCGTGCAGCGTAGGGTCAGTGTTCACAGAAACATTGGTACCAATCGATTGGCAGAGTTGTTGAACCTCAGACGGTGCCTGAATAAAGTAGAACCGGGCGGAGCTTTCCTAAATCCAACCTCATTCAATGTGACAACCCCCGATTTAAATACACAACGATTTATTCTTTCATTTAGTAATTAGTGGTCACTTTTGAAATCTTCTAAAGTTTGAATGCTCACAGCCTGAAAAAATGGATGGATAGATAAATGGAAAAATGGATGGATGAATGGATAGATAGGTAGGTAGGTAGGTAGGTAGGTAGGTAGATAGACGGATAGATGGATGGATCGACAAGCAGACAGCTGGATAGATAAACAGAGACAGATACTGTAATAACATGAAGAGACCTTTTTGAAAATAACTTTTCTTAGTTATTTTCAAAATGAGTCTTTTCTTAAACATAGCAACTTGTCTATGAAGCTCAAGGGAAACTCTAAATGAACAAGATACCATATAGAAACAGTAAGGACAGCAGGACAGTAGGTTAAACCCTAGAAACAAAAAGTAACATGAAATATAAATGATTTCTATAAATATAACAAAATATCAGTCATATTTAAGTATTTTACAAAACATTAAAATAGTTTGTACTACATTATATACTGTGCATGCTCTTTATGTCTCTTTTCTTTTTATTATTGTTCTGCAAGCTGATAAAGGATCTTAATAACTTTGTAATTTCAATCTTATATTCTGTTTTTATTCTGTTTTCACACACACACACACACACACACACACACACACACACACACACACACACACACACACACACACACACACACACACACACACACACACACACACACAAACACACACACACACACTAAAATGTTTTCTGTGATAGCAATGGTTAAAATTAAAATAGTTGCAGGTACACTTTGTGACTATTTTATAAACAAAGCTTTCTGTTCGCAGATCCAGCGGTTTTTCTTCTCACAGTCCTCATGGCTCCATTCATATTGTCCCCTTGTTGTATAAACCACTGCACAGAGAGGCCGGGAACTATTTCTTTGTGGCCAAAATCTGCAGGGAGAGTTGGTTTGTTAAATGACGTCAGACAATTTGATTTATAACCTTTTGATATAACGTTCTCTTACATATGAGTCTCTTCTCTGCCATTGACCCAGAACCATCGACCAGACTCAGCCGTGTTCGACAAGCCCATCCAGTAGCCGTCCTCTAAGGTAGGATTACCATCGCTGTGCTTACTGACAAATGTCTGATGATGACAGAACAACCAACAATGAACAGATGTGTGTTTGTGTTTCACTAAAACGTGTAAAACACTGTCGTACTGACTGTTTTGTTCCCATGGCACTTGAGGTGTTGTGGATGTTCTGTGTTTCATGTGGACAGTGTATTGACCACAACTAGCTGCGCTGCCTTATTGCACGTGCACCATCTTTGCATTGTTGCCAGGAAAAGACGGACCCCGCCACCAACGATGGCAACAGCAAATAGAGGAGCTTATAAAGTGGTAGCTAAATTAATATTGGATTTCTTTTTTTTAGTAAAATATTCTTACAGATTACCACTTTAAAGTGGCGAAAATGAACTTTTAATGTTTTCAAGGAACAGCAGGTAAATCAACGTCACTGCTCCTCTCTCGTTAAACTGTTCTCTCCACTCTACCTGTTTCTCTTTAGTTTCTATCACCACCAAATCTGCGTTGTTTCCTCTGCATTCGGCTCGAGCTTCTTCCCACGTTTTCCTGAGCGATTCATTTCTTTGGTTATTAAACACGTAGCAGTTGGACTCAAATCGGAGCCAACCCTCTGTACAAGCCTCACAGACTCTGTCTGAGGAAGAGGAGAGAGAATCAACCAATCAAACACCGTTCAGTGGCTTGTGATTATCTGTCAATTCATTTAGGAATGTTAACAAAGAGTTCATTCTTACTTGGACAGTAGGTATTGATGGTCGTCTGAGCACAAGTCTTGTTGAGTTCACTTCTGCTGCGCTGACTCTGTAAGACATCACAGTCGTCACAGACGCTTGAGAGGTTTTTCTAATCATTCCTGAGGTTGTCATTGGTTGAGCTGAAGTTTCGGAGCCTGTTCGTCAAGTTGTGATTGGCCGACAGAAGAGCCCTTTGATTTTTTTTACATAAAACTTTCAGGTCACTCACCAGCATGACATTTTCAGTCAATATTGTCTGGACACCTGCAAAACGAAATGAAAGTCTCAAAATCAACAAAAGAAAAAACAGTAAAAGTACTTTTTAGCATTTTGAGTCACCAGAGCAACCTTTTACGACTTTACATTTTTCAGGTTTATTTTAATTTTTCCACTGTGCTGCCTGCTTTGCAACAAATGTAGTTACAGTTTTGCACTAAAAGTGAAATCTATTGGTATAAATGTACTTGGTCCAAGTGGGTCCACCCACTCACCATGAAATAAAACCATTTCTTCACACTCCTTTTGCCTTCACGCTCCATTATTGGCACTAACGAGCAACACCCTGGTCTGTTCCCGTGGTATCCCCAATGTGATGTTCCTTTGGAACAACTTGAGGGTAAAGCCGGGTATGGCATTGGCTGAGGTGGCTTTTAAGTTTCTCACCAGACCACGGGACGGTCCGGAGGTCCACATCCGTTCCCAATGAGCTCGATATCTAAGCTCATTTCTAAGAACGCTGGATTCGTACTCACAGTAGATCCGAAGGCCCATGATGAGTGACAACGCCCCCCAAAGCACCGCTAGAAGGCCAAAGGATCGGAAGAACGACAGAAGAAGGATAGGCCTCACAGCTGGAGGAAAGGACAAGGAATTTAGATGCATCAGGCACCTTTTTTTTTTTTGACTCTTAAAGTATATGCTGATGATGAGTTGGATGACGACAGTAGTGAATTTGTTATCACATTATTAATATTTCTAGTTGGGAGGTACAAATGCCATTTCAGAATTCATACAATTCCGCCTTCCGCTGACAAAAATCGGGATTGACTCAATTTTCCTATCGATAAATATCAGTGAAACAAGTCTTTGTTCATTTTAATTACTTTGTGGACACAATTCGATGACATTTTGAAGTATTGCAATTTCTAATGATGGTACAACTGAGACAGAAATGAGATCCATAATAATATCTCAAATTTCCCCTTCGGTGGATGAATAAAGAACCGCCTCGTCTTGTCTTATCTTACTTGTAATGTGAAATGGACCTCATGATTTTTAACAAGCATTTGGTGGAGATATGCCAGCAGATATTATTCTAAGTTCTCGAGCAACAGACAACTCAATTCAGCACTGAGCAGCCTGTGTACATACATGAACAACACAGTAAATAAAACTTAATAGAAAAATAATGTAATAATTATAAATTATTAATAATTATTATAAATAATAAAATATTTAAAAATGTATCTTTTTTTTGACCATTTTAACTCTGTTTCTGTGTGTAAATATACCTGAACGATCGTTCTCAGTGGCACATGTTGCTGTATTTACATAGCCGTCCTCTTCAATTACCTCTAGAAAATAAAAGACGTAGCATCACGACAAAATGATTTGCAGCGGATGACACAGTAACAACAAATCCAATACTAACCAGACATGGCCGAGGAGAATGTGTGTACAGTTTGATAGCAGAATGACATTTTCCAACAAATGAGACAAACGCAACACACACACACACACACACACACACACACTCCATGAGGCTGTATGAATACATAAAAAATAAAATAAATAAATACAATTAAATCCCAATAAGTGGTGAAATCTGGACTCGTTATTGAATTGAATCCAGGACAGCAACAGGTGGGTCGGACTCACCCGTAGACGCAGAGACGTTTTGATTTGCTCTAACAGCGAGTTGCTGTGGCTGGATGTTCATTTTACATTTAGCAGAGAGCGATGATGAGCGATGAGCATTGGACGTTTGATCTGAGGAGATGCACACAATGTACTTCCTCTTTGTGTGGAATGCAATCTACCTCTATGTCTGTGGACAGGATGCTGGTCATGATGCACTTTGCAATGTGAATGTTGAAATTTTGAGAGATTTGCTGATAGTGTAAGAAGAAGGGCATTTAGCATCGTCAAGAGATGATTTAGAAATAACAAATTAAAGTACAGTATTTGCTGTTTGTTTCTAGAGAGGATCTGGATTATCTGTACAGTAAATAAGAAAAGTTGAGATAAGATTACATTACATGACATTTATTCATTGATTCCTGGACAAATTTGTTTCTAACATTTAAAAGAAACATTTTAAGGAAAATGCAGCCTCTGTCTCATTCATGTGAATTTGGCAGATGTTATAATGCAGATTAGGTAAATTCTTTATGTTTTTAGTGGTTTCTTGAAGTAGGACAGCCCCAGTGTTTCCCATTTATTATCATTTTCTGTTGGTTTTATTTCTGGGGTCAACTTCAGGTGTTTGATTTGAATTAGAGAGAAAAACTATGTTTATCATGGATCAAGCCTCTTTTCTTCTTAAAGGGCACCAGCTTGATGCATTTAAATGTTTAAATGCATGCCCCTGAACCGCCTTAGAGGGTTTGGAATCCCCCGACCATAGTCCCACGAATGAGGAACCCCCAAACAACATTGTGCATAGGGTCCCCAAAAAGCTATAAAAGGCACCTGCTTAAGTGCATGATACCAGTGCAAGATTCTGTAAGGAATCAGAATAAAATAGTGTTGTTAGTATTGTTCTATATGTGAGTGCAATTTGATAAGAACTCATGATTGTGCATTATGTTGAAATAACAACTTAAAAGCTTGTCAACATCAACAACTCATGTGTTGTTAGTGAATTGTCAATACAACAACTTAAAACTCGTCAACCTCAACAGAAACAAGAATAGTTAGTCACAGCTAAGATAGGATCAGGTATTCAGGTGTTCCTGAAAGAGCAGGCTCTTCACTTCATTGACACCTGAATTTCCCTCTCAGCATTGATCAAGTCTCATCTCATCTGATTTGGTTCTGGTTTTTTTTCCTGTCGTCCTTCACCAGTTTCAGCCACAAATGGCACCACACTGCAGACCCACAGTGACCAACTCTCCACAGCGACGCCTCTATTTGTTCTGCCTTGATGCACAACATTGAGCCAAAAAAAAAAAAAAAAAAACAGAGAAGCTGTGCCCATATTTAGGTGTGAGAACTTTGCACTTCTGCTTCAGTTTCACACGTTGCCATTATCCCACATCAGAAAATGATCTGCAGCGCTGCATCTTTGGATAAAAATACCAAGATGAAGCTCATCAGCATGACAGTAAAATTCAGCCTTTTTGTCCCGTGCCCAGCTGAACCAAAAGAGACAAAAGTGATAAATGAGACCAAAGATCTTTTACATGTATCATTTATCTTTTAATTTTAAATTGATTAGAAAGGGAAAAGCTGTGGCGTGGTAGATAGACAGAGGGAGAGATAGATAAAAACAATGGATGAAATAAAAAGAAATAGTAACATAAAATATCAAAGTAATATTAAAGAATTTTTTAGAAAACATTATACATTTAAATAGTTAGTACTATTTTATATACTGTGCATGCTCTTTATGTCTCTTTTCATTATTGTTCTGCAAGCTGATAAAGGATCTTAATAAATTGGTAATTTCAATCTTATATTCTGTATTCACACACACACACACACACACACACACACACACGCACACACACACACACACACACACACACACACACACACACACACACTCTAAAATGTTTTCTGTGATAGTAATGGTTAAAATGGTTAAAATTAAAATAGATGCAGGTACACTTTGTGACTATTTTATAGACAAAGCTTTCTGTTCGCAGATCCAGCGGCTTTTCTTCTCACAGTCCACACGGTTCCATACAAATTGTCCCCTTGTTGTATAAACCGCTGCACAGAGAGGCCGGGAACTATTTCTTTGTGGCCAAAATCTGCAGGGAGAGTTGGTTTGTTAAATGACGTCAGACAATTTGATTTATAACCTTTTGATATAACGTTCTCTTACATATGAGGCTCTTCTCTGCCATTGACCCAGAACCATCGACCAGACTCAGCCGTGTTCGACAAGCCCATCCAGTAGCCGTCCTCTAAGGTAGGATTAGCATCGCTGTGCTTACTGACAAATGTCTGATGATGACAGAACAACCAACAATGAACAGATGTGTGTTTGTGTTTCACTAAAAGGTGTAAAACACTGTCGTACTGACTGTTTTGTTCCCATGGCACTTGAGGTGTTGTGGATGTTCTGTGTTTCATGTGGACAGTGTATTGACCACAACTAGCTGCGCTGCCTTATTGCACGTGCACCATCTTTGCATTGTTGCCAGGAAAAGACGGACCCCGCCACCAACGATGGCAACAGCAAATAGAGGAGCTTATAAAGTGGCAGCTAAATTAATATTGAATTTCTTTTTTTGAGTAAAATATTCTTACAGATTACCACTTTAAAGTGGCGAAAATGAACTTTTAATGTTTTCAAGGAACAGCAGGTAAATCAACGTCACTGCTCCTCTCTCGTTAAACTGTTCTCTCCACTCTACCCGTTTCTTTCCAGTGTCAATCATCGCCAAATCTGCGTTGTTTCCTCTGCATTCGGCTCGAGCTTCTTCCCACGTTTTCCTGAGCGATTCATTTCTTTGGTTATTAAACACGTAGCAGTTGGACTCAAATCGGAGCCAACCCTCTGTACAAGCCTCACAGACTCTGTCTGAGGAAGAGGAGAGAGAAACAACCAATCAAACACCGTTCAGTGGCTTGTGATTATCTGTCAATTCATTTAGGAATGTAAACAAAGAGTTCATTCTTACTTGGACAGTAGGTATTGATGGTCGTCTGAGCACAAGTCTTGTTGAGTTCACTTCTGCTGCGCTGACTCTGTAAGACATCACAGTCGTCACAGACGCTTGAGAGGTTTTTCTAATCATTCCTGAGGTTGTCATTGGTTGAGCTGAAGTTTCGGAGCCTGTTCGTCAAGTTGTGATTGGCCGACAGAAGAGCCCTTTGATTTTTTTTTACATAAAACTTTCAGGTCACTCACCAGCTTGACATTTTCAGTCAATATTGTCTGGACACCTGCAAAACGAAATGAAAGTCTCAAAATCAACAAAAGAAAAAACAGTAAAAGTACTTTTTAGCATTTTGAGTCACCAGAGCAACCTTTTACGACTTTACATTTTTCAGGTTTATTTTAATTTTTCCACTGTGCTGCCTGCTTTGCAACAAATGTAGTTACAGTTTTGCACTAAAAGTGAAATCTATTGGTATAAATGTACTTGGTCCAAGTGGGTCCACCCACTCACCATGAAATAAAACCATTTCTTCACACTCCTTTTGCCTTCATGCTCCATTATTGGCACCAACGAGCAACACCCTGGTCTGTTCCCGTGGTATCCCCAATGTGATGTTCCTTTGGAACAACTTGAGGGTAAAGCCGGGTATGGCATTGGCTGAGGTGGCTTTTAAGTTTCTCACCAGACCACGGGACGGTCCGGAGGTCCACATCCGTTCCCAATGAGCTCCATATCTAAGCTCATTTCTAAGAACGCTGGATTCGTACTCACAGTAGATCCGAAGGCCCATGATGAGTGACAACGCCCCCCAAAGCACCGCTAGAAGGCCAAAGGATCGGAAGAACGACAGAAGAAGGATAGGCCTCACAGCTGGAGGAAAGGACAAGGAATTTAGATGCATCAGGCACCTTTTTTTTTTTTGACTCTTAAAGTATATGCTGATGATGAGTTGGATGACGACAGTAGTGAATTTGTTATCACATTATTAATATTGCTAGTTGGGAGGTACAAATGCCATTTCAGAATTCATACAATTCCGCCTTCCGCTGACAAAAATCGGGATTGACTCAATTTTCCTATCGATAAATATCAGTGAAACAAGTCTTTGTTCATTTTAATTACTTTGTGGACACAATTCGATGACATTTTGAAGTATTGCAATTTCTAATGATGGTACAACTGAGACAGAAATGAGATCCATAATAATATCTCAAATTTCCCCTTCGGTGGATGAATAAAGAACCGCCTCGTCTTGTCTTATCTTACTTGTAATGTGAAATGGACCTCATGATTTTTAACAAGCATTTGGTGGAGATATGCCAGCAGATATTATTCTAAGTTCTCGAGCAACAGACAACTCAATTCAGCACTGAGCAGCCTGTGTACATACATGAACAACACAGTGAATAAAACTTCATAGAAAAATAATGTAATAATTATTATAAATAATAAAATATTTAAAAATGTATCTTTTTTTTGACCATTTTAACTCTGTTTCTGTGTGTAAATATACCTGAACGATCGTTCTCAGTGGCACATGTTGCTGTATTTACATAGCCGTCCTCTTCAATTACCTCTAGAAAATAAAAGACGTAGCATCACGACAAAATGATTTGCAGCGGATGACACAGTAACAACAAATCCAATACTAACCAGACATGGCCGAGGAGAATGTGTGTACAGTTTGATAGCAGAATGACATTTTCCAACAAATGAGACAAACGCAACACACACACACACACACACACACACACACACACACACACACACACTCCATGAGGCTGTATGAATACATAAAAAATAAAATAAATAAATACAATTAAATCCCAATAAGTGGTAAAATCTGGACTCGTTATTGAATTGAATCCAGGACAGCAACAGGTGGGTCGGACTCACCCGTAGACGCAGAGACGTTTTGATTTGCTCTAACAGCGAGTTGCTGTGGCTGGATGTTCATTTTACATTTAGCAGAGAGCGATGATGAGCGATGAGCATTGGACGTTTGATCTGAGGAGATGCACACAATGTACTTCCTCTTTGTGTGGAATGCAATCTACCTCTATGTCTGTGGACAGGATGCTGGTCATGATGATGCACTTTACAATGCGAATGTTGAAATTTTGAGAGATTTGCTGATAGTGTAAGAAGAAGGGCATTTAGCATCGTCAAGAGATGATTTAGAAATAACAAATTAAAGTACAGTATTTGCTGTTTGTTTCTAGAGAGGATCTGGATTATCTGTACAGTAAATAAGAAAAGTTGAGATAAGATTACATTACATGACATTTATTCATTGATTCCTGGACAAATTTGTTTCTAACATTTAAAAGAAACATTTTAAGGAAAATGCAGCCTCTGTCTCATTCATGTGAATTTGGCAGATGTTATAATGCAGATCAGGTAAATTCTTTATGTTTTTAGTGGTTTCTTGAAGTAGGACAGCCCCAGTGTTTCCCATTTATTATCATTTTCTGTTGGTTTTATTTCTGGGGTCAACTTCAGGTGTTTGATTTGAATTAGAGAGAAAAACTATGTTTATCATGGATCAAGCCTCTTTTCTTCTTAAAGGGCACCAGCTTGATGCATTTAAATGTTTAAATGCATGCCCCTGAACTGCCTTAGAGGGTTTGGAATCCCCCGACCATAGTCCCACGAATGAGGAACCCCCAAACAACATTGTGCATAGGGTCCCCAAAAAGCTATAAAAGGCACCTGCTTAAGTGCATGATACCAGTGCAAGATTCTGTAAGGAATCAGAATAAAATAGTGTTGTTAGTATTGTTCTATATGTGAGTGCAATTTGATAAGAACTCATGATTGTGCATTATGTTGAAATAACAACTTCAAAGCTCGTCAACATCAACAACTCATGTGTTGTTAGTGAATTATCAATACAACAACTTAAAACTCGTCAACCTCAACAGAAACAAGAGTAACCGTATGTATATGTATGTGGCAAATAATCTCTTGAACTTGAACTTGAACTTGAGTAGTTAGTCACAGCTAAGATAGGATCAGGTATTCAGGTGTTCCTGAAAGAGCAGGCTCTTCACTTCAGTAACACCTGAATTTCCCTCTCAGCATTGATCAAATCTCATCTCATCTGATTTGGTTCTGGTTTTTTTTCCTGTCATCCTTCACCAGTTTCAGCCTCAAATGGCACCACACTGCAGACCCACAGTGACCAACTCTCCACAGCGACGCCTCTATTTGTTCTGCCTTGATGCACAACATTGAGCCAAAAAAAAAAAAAAAACAGAGAAGCTGTGCCCATATTTAGGTGTGAGAACTTTGCACTTCTGCTTCAGTTTCACACGTTGCCATTATCCCACATCAGAAAATGATCTGCAGCGCTGCATCTTTGGATAAAAATACCAAGATGAAGCTCATCAGCATGACAGTAAAATTCAGCCTTTTTGTCCCGTGCCCAGCTGAACCAAAAGAGACAAAAGTGATAAATGAGACCAAAGATCTTTTACATGCATCATTTATCTTTTAATTTTAAATGGATTAGAAAGGGAAAAGCTGTGGCGTGGTAGATAGACAGACAGACAGACAGATAATAACAATGGAGAAATAAAAATAAATAGTAACATAAAATGTAAATGATTTCTATAAATATTTTGGAAGCTATGACATCATATGGTACTGGAGGTAAGTTATGGTAAAGTTTCATTTAGGAGCATTTAGATGTATATTTAATACAACACAGACAATTAATCCTATTATATAATTATAGAACCCAGCATCGCCCCTTGCAGCCGCCTGCGTGAGCACCGCGTGTCGATTACGCACATTTGAGAATTTTTCAAGCTTATAGAGCTTGTGCGTAATCACTGGGTGTCATGACATTTCACTGTATATATGTACGACCGTATGTGTATGTATGTGACAAATAATCCCATGAACTTGAACTTAAATATAACATAAAATATCAAAGCAATATTTAAGTATTTTTAGAAAACATTATACATTTCAATTGTTTGTACTATTTTATATACTGTGCATGCTCTTTATGTCTCATTTCATTATTGCGCTGCAATATAGGATATAGCAATAGCAATATAGCCGCTGATAAAGGATCTTAATAACTTTGTAATTTCAATCTTATATTCTGTTTTTATTTTCTGATTTCACACACACACACACACACACACACACACACACACACACACACACACACACACACACACACACACACACACACACACACACACACACACAGACAGACACAAAATAAGATGTTTTCAGTGATGGCAATGGTTAAAATGGTTAAAATTAAAATAGTTGCAGGTACAATTTGTGACTATTTTATAGACAAAGCTTTCTGTTCGCAGATCCAGCGGTTTTTCTTCTCACAGTCCTCATGGCTCCATTCATATTGTCCCCTTGTTGTATAAACCACTGCACAGAGAGGCCGGGAACTATTTCTTCGTGGCGAAAATCTGCAGGGAGAGTTGGTTTGTTAAATGATGTCAACAGACAATTTGATTTATAACCTTTTGATATAACGTTCTCTTACATATGAGTCTCTTTTCTGCCATTGACCCAGAACCATCGACCAGACTCAGCCGTGTTCGACAAGCCCATCCAGTAGCCGTCCTCTAAGGTAGGATTACCATCGCTGTGCTCACCGACAAATGCCTGATGACGACAGAACAACCAACAATGAACAGATGTGTGTTTGTGTTTCACTAAAAGGTGTAAAACACTGTCGTACTGACTGTTTTGTTCCCATGGCACTTGAGGTGTTGTGGATGTTCTGTGTTTCATGTGGACAGTGTATTGACCACAACTAGCTGCGCTGCCTTATTGCACGTGCACCATCTTTGCATTGTTGCCAGGAAAAGACGGACCCCGCCACCAACGATGGCAACAGCAAATAGAGGAGCTTAGAAAGTGGCAGCTAAATTAATATTGGATTTATTTTTTTGAGTAAAATAATCTTACAGATTACCACTTTAAAGTGGCGAAAATGAACTTTTAATGTTTTCAAGGAACAGCAGGTAAATCAACGTCACTGCTCCTCTCTCGTTAAACTGTTCTCTCCACTCTACCTGTTTCTCTCCAGTGTCAATCACCACCAAATCTGCGTTGTTTCCTCTGCATTCGGCTCGAGCTTCTTCCCACGTTTTCCTGAGCGATTCATTTCTTTGGTTATTAAACACGTAGCAGTTGGACTCAAATCGGAGCCAACCCTCTGTACAAGCCTCACAGACTCTGTCTGAGGAGGAGGAGAGAGAAACAACCAATCAAACACCGTTCAGTGGCTTGTGATTATCTGTCAATTCATTTAGGAATGTAAACAAAGAGTTCATTCTTACTTGGACAGTAGGTATTGATGGTCGTCTGAGCACAAGTCTTGTTGAGTTCACTTCTGCTGCGCTGACTCTGTAAGACATCACAGTCGTCACAGACGCTTGAGAGGTTTTTCTAATCATTCCTGAGGTTGTCATTGGTTGAGCTGAAGTTTCGGAGCCTGTTCGTCAAGTTGTGATTGGCCGACAGAAGAGCCCTTTGATTTTTTTACTCTAAAACTTTCAGGTCACTCACCAGCTTGACGTTTTCGGTCATTCTCAGGAAAACTGCAAAATGAAAAGAAAGACTCTAAAATATAAACCAGAAAATTATTTTGCTTATCTGCACTGTTCCTCCTTGTTAAAGGTAAACTGGATTTTTTTAGGCGGATTAGCTGCATTAGTGCCGATCCCGATGTGGTCAAAATAGTTAAAAAAGACAGATATGGGTCGGGCTTTTATTTCTATCACTTAAGTCGTTTCTCAATACCAAGTACCCGAAGTCCGGACTTGCGGACTTGGTAGTCCAGACTTGGCAAGTTCGACTCCGGAGAACAGACTCCTCTCCGCCATTAACATTAGCACCGGTTGGTGCGAAATGCATTCTGGGATACTTGTCTGTCCCAAGTCCACACAAGTCACCACCGATGCATCCTCGATAAAATGGGCGGAGCAAGTCCAGTCCGGGCATTTGGACTGGACTTGGCTTGATGCGTACGTTGAATTGGAACATTACTTGGACTGCGACTGATGATGTTTCACAAGTCCACAAGTAAACACAAGAACACACAAGAACACAAGTACAGACAAGAACACAAGTACAGACAAGAACACAAGTACAGACAAGAACAGAAGTACAAACAAGAACACAAGTACAGACAAGAACGCAGATTGAGAAAGGTCTTATGTCGAGAATCAGCATCCCAACGGCAACACGTGACGTCGTTCGGAGTCACCGTGCTCTCCGTCATCTGCACGTGGGAGCGAACGTAAACAAACATGGAGGAGCGAGGCGCTTCGCGGACCAAACACGGGGCAAGGAGCTTAACACGGAAGAGAAAAACACACCGTCCCTTGTTTACATCTTACACCTTTCTGAACACCAACTCCTGTTTGATGAGGAAATCTCAAACTGCACGATGGCACCGTTCATGTATTACTGCAACATTTGACCATCTGCTACCGAGCCGCGACAACATGAGGTGAGGGGGACTCTCCGAGAGCCCAACCAGAGTACCTTTTTGTTTGCCGATCGTATTTGAGTGAAATTACTATAGTTTGACAAATATTATAGTTAATTCAGTAAATGAAAGAGAACACAAACAAGTCATTGGAGTCATCACGTCTCAAGTTAAGGATACGAGTCTTTTAACTTCCAAGTCCAAGTTGAGTCTCAAGTCATTTATTCTCTGTCAAGTCAAGTTGCAAGTCATCAAAACAGTGACTAGAGTCCACATCTCTGTCAGGGGGAGCCGGGGATCGAACCGCCAAACTTGCGATTACTAAACGACTTCTCTCGACCTCCTCAGCCACTGCCCCCTATTCCTTCAATACCGCTGTCGTGACAAAAAGTAATCGTCCACCAGAAAGCGATTGCAGCCTCTACCTTGTCACCGAAACCTTAATTATGACTCAAAATGACTTGGTTTCATCCATGAGGGTTATATTTTAAAGTCTATAGCCCACCCAGTCCTTTTATCCTGTTGAAATGCCGCTAAAGGGCCACAACCAGTAACGTGTCGTTTTCCCGCTTACCAAAAAGTGATTGCAGCTCCTACATTGTGACTGAAAGGTTGTTTCGTCCTCAAAATGACTTGGTTTCATCCATGAGGGTTGTATTCCACAGGTCATAGCCCACCCAACGGAGGGCAATCACTTTTTGGAGGACGATCACTTTTCGGCACATCACCGGATAAATTTTAAAAGATTGACTCCAGCTGACTCCTAAACATCTACAAATAAGGTTGAGGTAAAAAAAAGAAAGCCTTTTTCCCTCAATTTTTCTCTCAAAAAAATGTAAATAAATACACCAATACTCACAGTAAACGCTGAGGACTATAACTGACACTGCCAGCACGACGCAAAGAATCCCCAAATGTAACGCCACTTGCTTGAAGGAATGGTTTTGATCTGGAAGAAATGACATTTTATCCCATGCAATAATTGAATGAACAAAATAATTTTCAAAATCAGAAGATGTTATTCATACAAACTGACACACAATTGTTTAACAGCAACGGGGCGAGGAAGGCCAAGGCCAGAGCCAAAATCAGAAATCAGTCTTGTATTTCTACAGACATTGAACACAGCATTATTAAACCTCCAGCAACATTTTGTTCATTTGTAATTGATACATTTTCTGCTTTCCCTTGTTCTATACATCATGATTCTCTATGATCGTTCTAGAATCGAGGGGGCGTGGTCTCACTCGAATTAATATTCATGAGCTGACCTTTGTGTGACAGGTACAAACTATGAGTGGGCGTGGCTTCAAATGTGACGCTGTGTAGAAATACCAATTTCTTCCTTTTATACATCTGTTCCTTTTTCAAACGGAAGAATAAAATACACGATGCGTAAAGTGATGGCAGAAAATAATAAAAAGAAAATATAAATCGCTTATTTTCCACACACGAAACAACTTTGTACTATGCATGGATGGTCAATTTTAATTTGACTTGAAGTTGATCCAGTTGATGCTTTGCTGAGTTTCTGTTTGTGGAAATAAAAAATTATTATGAAATGAAATTATTATTATTATTATTTTTATGATAATAATAATAATAATTATAATAATAATAATAATAATAATAATAATTATCAGAATCATAATTGTTTTTCTTATAATTATTATTATTATTTTTATAATTATTATTGAAACCATTTATGAACATTGAACCATACACACCACATAATATTCTTGGAACAGAATGTTGAACTTTTGTGGACATGATGTAAATTCTACTTTACCTTTATTGTTGCTGGGGTTTGTCTCTAATAATGTTGAATCGCCCTGAACCTTGACATGCGCATAGATGATGTCTTTCTCCGTAATATCTGGAAGAAAATCAAATCAAACATTCTGAATCCAACTTAAATAGTTTGTACTTTTAGTTTGTGTTTAAGGTAAAAGTCCTGTCTGCGAAGACAAGTTCTGACCATCCTCCAGGGTTTCAGTATATCTCTGATATTTCTCCTGAAGAACTGTTTTATCACCACAGTGGTTAACTCTATCTGTTTGTTATTAATTTTACATGAGATCACTAATATTCTGAACAAGTGAATTTATACAGCTGAAAAGTTATTTTCCCATGAGGTCCTATCAACAGAGTGTGCGAAAAACTGCCAAATGGAATCATAATTTCAGAATATTTGAAATAATGAATTGATTAAATAATTGATCATTTCGAAAATAATTCATAATTTTAAAGTATACGTAAATTATTTATTATTATAATTACCCATTATAATAATACATAAATAACCAAATGTCTGTGTGTACAGTATATAGATACAAAGTAAATTTATTGATATGTGTGTGTATATATGTATGTATGTATGTATATATATATATATATATATATATATATATATATATATATATATACTGTATATATATGTATATATGTATATATGTAAATCCTACCTTTGGGTGGAGAAACTTTTGAAGTTTTGAACACAACTGAAGTGTGGTTGATCTCTTCCTCCATCTCTCTGTCTCTGCTGAGCTGCTCTGACTGAGAATTAGAGAAGTTGTACAAGATTGAAATCTATGAGCCAAGCTGCAGGGAGATTTTGTGCAGCAGTGC
Source organism: Zeus faber (assembly GCF_960531495.2). NCBI lineage: Eukaryota > Metazoa > Chordata > Actinopteri > Zeiformes > Zeidae > Zeus > Zeus faber. The sequence goes on from NC_137195.1 coordinate 5,675,824, forward strand.
ATATTTCATGTGCTGTTCTCTTGTGTTGTGTTTGGCGAGCTGCTCTTTCTGGTGTGAGAAAGATCAGCATTACACACTGTTGAGGAGAAATGGTGAGGGAAAAAAAGCAGAAGCCTTTATATAAATGATCGATCATTTATAACATCGTATTAATGTACTGATCATTTGTTATATTTTACTGTTTGTAAGCCAAGTGGCTGCAGTGTCAGGATCTGACCACCAGGGGGAAATGATGATGGTGATGATCATTATTGTTATCATAATTTTATAACATATATATTGCTGTGCCTTTCACGTGAACTCTTGTACAACATATGTGTACTTGGTTTGTCTTTCTAAATGCTTAGCAAGAGTTCACGTTTTTTTGTATGCCTTTCAGGTTAACTCTTGTACGATGTATGTATACATGGTTTGTCCTTCCAAGGCTAAGAAGAGTTCCTGTCATGAAAAGGAAGTTAGCTAGTCACTTTCTGTGTCGTCAAGAGGAAGAAGGAATCCTCAACAGATAGTCGGTCTCAACGAAACTGCCCCATCAATGATCTTTGCGACATCTACTGACCTTCCTCCCAGCTGCTCCTCAGTTTCCCACTCCAAGAAGACTGTATTAAGGCTCAAACTCTCCAGTGAGAATTGAACGCTTCCTCTGTAACATTCTGTTGTGTTGTTGCACTGAAACTGCTCCTCTTGAACAAGATTAAATTCTTTATTAACCTAAAGTATTTGTCTCAGATTTCCACTGTAATGGTTATTCCGTCCACGAATAAAGTTTATAGATGTTTAACTTTTACAATAATGATGATGATGACAATGATGATGTCCAAATATGTCACAGAGCTCAGAGGATTTGCCCGGATTCGATTTTTACAAGTTTACTTTAGTTCACATCCTTTACACTTATCTACTAAATATAATTTGTCCATATAAATTAAGTTAATTTCATTGCATGCAACAGAAGCCATGAGGTGTACTTGGACCCTACTTTGACAACTTCTATAAAATTGTTTTGGAATATGGAAATATAAATATGTGGCCAGGTACTCCTCACTTAACGACCGTTGGGACTTAGGGCCAGCTCTCTGACCAGTCTGTATTGTACACTGCGTACAATACCGCGGCGTCTCAGCGTCAAGCATCTCATCGCACATCACCCTTTATATACTATATACTGTACACTATATATACTATATACACTATATACACTATATATACTATATACACTATATACGCTGAGGAAGAGGATGCTGGAGGAGTGGAAAAGAAGTGTACTGGTACCCATCTTCAAGAATAAAGGAGACATTCAGAGCTGTAGTAACTAAAGGGGAATAAAGTTGATCAGCCACAGCATGAAGCTATGGGAAAGGGTAGTGGAGGCTAGGGTAAGAGGAGAGGTGGGGATCAGCGAGCGGCAGTATTGTTTCATGCCAGGAATGAGTACTACACATGCAATGTTTACTTTAAGAAGGCTGATGGAAAAGTACAGGGAAGGCCAGAGGGAGTGCACTGCGTCTTTGTGGATTTAGAGAAAGCATATCATAGAGTGCTGAGAAAGGAAGTGTGGTTTTGCATGAGGAAGTCGGGGGTGGCAGAGAAGTACGTAAGAGTGGTAAAGGACAGTAGTAAGGTGTGCAGTAGGTGTGACAAAGGCCTTCAAAGTGGAGGTGGGATTGCATCAAGATGAGCTCTGAGCCCTTTCTTGTTTGCAATGGTGATGGACAGGTTAACAGATGAAATCAGGCAGGAGTCTCTGTGGACTATGATGTTCGTGGATGACATTGTGATCTGTAGAGAGCAGGTTGAGGAGAGCCTGGAGAAGTGGAGGCAGCATTAGAGAGATGAGGAATGAAAGTCAGCAGGAGTAAGACAGAATACATGTGCCTAAATGGGAGGGAGGGCGGCCAAAAGCTGAGAATGCAAGGAGTGGAGGTGAAGGCGGATGAGTTGAAGTACTTGGGGTTGATCATCCAAAGCAGCGGAGAGTGTGGGAGAGAGGTGAAGAAGAGAGTACAGGCAGGGTGGAGTGGGTGGAGAAGTGTGTCCGGAGTGATCTGTGAAGGGTGAAGGGATCTGTGCAAGAGTGAAGGGGAAGGTCTATAGGACGGTAGTGAGACCAGCTTTGTTGTACGGTTTAGATAAAAACGCAGGTGGCTGAACTGGTGGTGGCAGAGTTGAGGATGTTGAGATTTTAATTGGGAGTGACAAGGATGGACACGATTAAGAAGGAGTACATTAGAGGGACAGCTCAGGTTGGACAGTTTGGTGGAAAAGTGAGAGGCCCGATTGAGATGGTTTAAACACGTGTGTAGGAGAGATGAGAGTTACGTTGGGAGAAGGAGGCTGAGGATGGAGCTGCCAAAGAGAAGGTTTATAGAGGTGGTGAGGGAGGACATGCAGGCGGTTGGTGTAAGGGATGCACAGAACAGAAGGTATTGGAGGCAGATGATTTGCTGTGGTGACCCATAACGGGAGCAGCCGAAAGAAAAAGAAGATACTATATACACTATATACACTATATACACTATATTCACTATGTATACTATATACACTATATACTCTATATATACACTATACTCACCACCATTCTCAGTCTCAGTCTCGTTCCTGCAGTCTGTCAGTATTCACTACACTAGTGTTCTCAATGGCCACGGCTCCTTACCGTGAAATAACACCATATACACTATATACACAATATGTACTATATACACTATACATACTTTATACACTATATACACTGTATACATCTCATCTCATCACCCTTTTCAGTCTGTCTCGTTCCCGCAGTCTGTCAGTATTCACTACACCAGCGTTCACTCAATGGCCACGCCCCCTTACCGTGAAATAACGCGGGTCCTCGCTTATCGACCAATTAGCTTAACGATCTGGCCCTAGGAACGGAACTCGGTCGTTAAGTGAGGAGTACCTGTATATAAATGCAGAGCTTTGAATGTGCCTGACTGTTGAAATGAGAGCCTTCCTTCCTTGTTGAGTTCAAATCGAAACGGTTCCTAATTATTGTTCATTGTTCATTATCTGCTCTGTGTGGGGTGATCAACGCATCTTCCGGAGACATTTCAGCAGTGAAGGAGTTAACTTACAAAATGACATCACTGTCCTCGTCCTCCATCTCCAATCTCTCCGTCTATCCTTTTTCCATCATCCTTCATGCCCCCCCGTTTGTGTTTCCCATTGCCTCCGTCCCTCCTTTTCTGCCCCTCTTTTATTCAGGGTTTCCTCTCCCTCCATCTCTCCTATCCTTCCTGCTGTCCGTCAGTCCATCCCCGGACTTCCATTGTCATCCCTGCATGGGCTTCACTCTCTCCACTCCCCTTATCATTCTTCCTATCAGTGTTCTTCTCCCTTGATTCCCTCCCTCTCCCTCCTCTTTTTCCCTGGCTCCCTGTCTCTGTCCCCCCCTTCCCCTTTCTCTCTCCCCTGCTGACCAGGTCTCCTCCCATCCTCTCTGCCTGCCCAGCCCCTTCATTAACTCCCCTATGAAAGGCGAGTCTCTTTCTGGCAGTCACACTACAGGAGGCACAGCCTCGTAGGAGCCACACAAAACCCTCAGACACGCACACACGCACGCACGCACACACACACACACACACACACACACACACACACACACACACACACACACACACACACACACACACACAACAGGCACGCACAGACACACACAAACAGACACACACATACACACACACTTCAAACCTGCAGACAGGGATACAAGTTATTCCTAAGAGTGAAGCCTGAGCATATCCCATTACTCCATCTCACAGACAGACCTTCCCTCACGTAACCATGGCGCTTCGCCTCGGCCGTCAAAGCCATCCTCGAGAAGAGAGGCACCAGATGCTCAACCTAAACCGGCGCCTTGAGACCTACCTGGGCCGGGTCCGAATGCTGGAGGAGGAGAATGAGGTGCTCCGAATGGAGATCCAGGCCCTGTGGCACGGCAAACAGGGGGCCTCATCGCGCAGGAACAGCATGGAGAAGGAGCTGCATCAGGTGAGAGGAGAGGTGGAGGAGGCCTGGAGAGAAAGGGACCGAGCGGAGCTGGAGGTCGGGATCGTGGCGCAGGAGCTGCAGGACCTGCAGTGGCAGAGGCAGAGGGTGGCTGAGGCACAGGCGGAGGCCAGGACAAAGCTGGAGAACAGCAAGAAGGAGATGGAAGAGGAGCAGAGGGCACAGATCTGGCTTAGAGAGAAGGCGGAGCAGCTCGAACAGGAGATTCATCTCTTGATTCAAAGTCACCATGAGGACATGGACCACTTGGAGGCCTCGCTGACCTACTCCAGACCCATCATGCCACCAACAATGCCAGCCATGAGCAAGCAGACACCCAGCCTCCTAGACCTGGGAAAGGAGTACTCCCAGAGGGCGTCGGTGGCCTGGAAGGAGGCGGCAGGAGCCTACCAGGGCCAGGTGGCCCGGCTGGAAGAGTCCCTGAAGCAAGCCGGCAGCCAGCTCAGCCAGATAGGACAGGAAAAGAGTCAGAGCCAAATGAAGCTCCAGGTTCTGGAGAAGGAGCTCGCGTCAGCCTGGGACGTCAGACATTATCTGGAGAACAACACCGCCCAGCAGAGAGACACACACAGGCTGGAGATCCAGGAACTCCAGGTGAGCGCTCAGGAAGCATTATGTACTGTTGTTTGTTTCTGAGAAGTCCTGAGCTAAGCGTCATATTACACGTAAAAATGTTTTCCAAGTAGTAATTGTCTAATGGTTCACCTCTGTTGCTGGTAAAACATCACTTTTATCTGAACTATTAAATATGTGTTAGAGATATGTTCGTAAGTTCTATCTAAACTAAGTTTACATAGAAATTTAAGAGAAAGAATGTGACGATAATAATAATAATAATAATAATAATAATAATAATCATAGATAATGTGATAGATAGAAAACTAAACATCAATCAAACCTGTCCGAACATCAATAGCTATTTTGGCTTTGGCCATTACTCGGTGGCATGCCTTACTAAATAAGTCATCCTCATCAAGGTCATTGCCTGTTGCTCATGACATGTGCAATCAGTCTGGCATATTTCACATGGTTGTGGCTTTATATAGCAGACAAAGATAGAGTTATGGATCCATGGTCACAATAGATAGATAGATAGATAGATAGATAGATAGATAGATAGATAGATAGATAGATAGATAGATAGATAGATAGATAGATAGATATACTGTATAAACCAATAATATGTTAGTCTGAAAAAACAATATAATTTAAATAATGGATTAAGAAACACGGAGCGTCTGAAAGCTGCTCTGCCAGGATTGTCCCTCTCTCCACAAACAGTTAATATTCTGATGTTGTGACAACTTCTGGTTGTGAAAAGGAGTAGAGGTGTTGTAGGGGTGTAGAACATCTAGAACAGTCTAGGAGGTTCAGAAAACTGTATTGCTTTGCTGTAAATTATTGTTATGCAGCCTTGACGACAACATTGAATTATTTCATGACATTTCGATAATCAAACGATATCTCGTCTCACATCACAGAACAGAAATCTGTATAAACATAATGGTGGTTGGTATTTGTGTTTTTACGCACTTCATACAGTCCATCATCACACTATTCCTTTTTTAGACCTCTGTTTTTTACCGTTTCCTCTTTCCTTTTCCTGCGTGGCTTCCTCGTCAGGAGCAGCTACAGGGTCTGGAGGTGGAGAAGGAGCAGCTGGGCCGGCAGATTAACACTCTGCTGGACGACAGCCGGGACCTGCTGCAGATTAAGATGTCTCTGGGTCTGGAGGTGGCCACATACAGGTGGAGCGAGAAACACACACAGGCACGCACGCAGGCGCGCACGCAGGCACGCACACACACACACACACACACACACACACACACACACACACACACACACACACACACACACACACACACACACACACTCATGCGTCAAGTCGAATTAATCTCGAAGGCCTAAAACAAAGCAGAAGAGAACCGTGCCTCTGAATTTCTGGGATCAGGTTAAGCAGTTGTTCGAGCACCAGGCAACACTGCACCCCTCTCTGCCCTTCTACACGTACAATTACACACATGTATTTATATTGGGTCAGTTGTATTCAACAGGTCATAGATCAAAATATCAAGTTATTTCGCCAGCACAAATGAAACCGGATCACATAGCTTTACCTGCAAAGAATTTGAGATACTTCAGAACATCAATCGTTTAAAAAAGGGCATCGTGTTGAATGTGGTGGTATTTGGAATAAGCGTACTTGGGAAAGATCTGATCCTCGGATCTGAACGGTAGTTGGTCATCGGGTAGGTCTACCCTGTGTGGGCTGCTGCTACTGGAAGCCTTGTGTCATTTCATCACTGGTGCATTCCATCTGGTGGTGTTTGGTAAACACTCACTCTTCTTCCCCATTTTGAATAATGCAAATGGATTTATGTGTATGCAGCACTTCTATCTCAGTCATATCAGATATTGCATCGTACAAAATCATCATATCCTACATTACAGTTTATGGGGACTGCGTATTTCTACATTTAGATTGGATGCGGTCTTTTACCAAATGAAAGAAGGATCAGATAGTGACACTTGTCTGTGGCAGAGACCATGGCGTTTAGGGACATGTTTGTTGTGGTTCTTTGACATAAAGTTCTTCATTAATGTGTACTATACTAATCTTGATGTCCATTGGAAGCTCGCTCGGTTAAGGGAACGCTTGTACTAACGCCTACACAATTTTCCAAAATCCCACCTTCAGTGTGTTGACGCTTTTTGTACTTCATACTTGAAAGAAAAAAATATTAAATAAAAGCTGGGTAAAAGACCACAGATGACATCTCACGAAACAACAAACTAGTTGCTCTTACTGCTTGGCGAGACAGGCTCATGAAACCGGGCAGTCTGGAGTCTGTTGAGGGCAAAAGGTCTTCTCGGTGAAAAGAGGAGCCTCTGCCACACACACACGCACACACGGACACACCACTATTGCTGGTATTGACCCTTCAGAAGCTCCCGGTTAATGAGCTGCGGGACTGTAGAGTAACTGGAGGAAGGGCTTGGAGAGGAAGGGCAAAGCAGAGAGGACACATTTCAATGACCTTCACTACACGGTCTGCAGATTTATCTGATCAAAGATACGTTTTTGTTTGTTTATTTTTTGAAATGTCAGCATGTTTTGTTTTTTGTTTTGTTTGTTTTTTTCAAAATGCAATTATAGGTTGCATTTGTTGTTTAGATATTGATAAATATAAATATTTAAGACGTTAAGAAATAACCATGCTTCAAAATATGAAAAGGTTTCACATATTCCAGTTGTTGGTATTACTTACCAACTGTGTTACAATGGACACTGGTGCCGGCCACATCTGGGAATGGGAAATAATGAAATTAGTGCTGCATGGGCTGTTCAGAATATTGGTTTTATGTGTGCAGGCCCCTCAGTTTTGATGTGAGTGTGTATCTATGAGAGAGAAGAGAGGGATTGATCGCAGAGGTTTGTGCAGATGGCAGCTCAATGGTAAAGGCTCAGTTAATTTCCATAACAACAGGTCACGCTCAGCCCATTCCCCCTGCTCATGTGCAAAATAAGTCACATCTCACTCTCCTTCCCATCGACTGCTGTGTGGCCTGCTTACAATTCAACCCCTCAATTGAACTGCTCATATTCATTAGCTATTGCAGAGAGAAATACAACTTTAGAACAAATAATATTTTTCCGAAAAATAATATCTTTGTTTGCATTTTCCTTTTTCAGAACTTTGCTGGACAATGAAAGCATCATCTCTTCAGTCAACCAACAAAGAAACAATTACATCACTGGTAAATATATGACACATTAATATATAAAATCAGTACCATTACAAAATTGGAATGGAGCAATAGCATTATTCTGAGATTTTTCTGTGTCACATACATTACCATGGCCATATGCTCCCTCTCAATAATTGTGTAATTTGTCTTTTGAGTCGAAGCTCTTCAACATGCTGGACTTGGCGCAGTTAATAATCACATTACAGGGGGATGGGGGGGGGGGGTGGTTTGGTGGCTGAGATATGCACTTTGGGTCTAGTAATGCAAGCCACCTAAGTGGCTCCCAATGGGTTACCGAGCCATCTGGCTGGGCTTTCTAGTAACTCAGACAAGGAGGAAAGGAAGTTGCGATCAATATCTCCCCATTAGTGCTGCCTTACGTTGAGAACATGTATTATAATAATGCCGTTGGGAGGTAGGTTGTAGTATCCCTGTCAGGCTAGGAAGAATACAGATGCATTGGTATTATTTATTTATTTTATTATTATTTGACAGGGACAATGCAAATAAATAATACTTGCAACAGTTGTTTGCACTCCCTGGTAGTGCTAACGAGACACACGGTCATAATACATATTGGTTGAAGACTTACACTTTGGAAAAGCTTCATTGTCCAAAAAAATATTTTCTGTCTATATTAAATCGATCTAATCTAATGGAATTGCCAAAAGAGTAACATCTTATTTTGTGATTGGGTTCAGAACATATACATACATTATATGTTAATTGGGTTTTTATGAGCTCTCTTCCTGTCCTCTACAGATGCAACTTCAGGTCCTAAAGGCATTAAGGACAAATACCAGACACTGCCTTCTATGAGCCGAGCCTCCTATCAACTCTCATCTTTCCATGGATTAAATGATACAACGCGACCACTAAGGATGACCACAACAACAAGGTGGACTCCAAAAACAAGCACATTTGCTAAAATTCCCCAAACAAAAACAACAGAGGGTCACATAAATGCAGAAACAGCGGAAAATACAAAATGTGAAACGGAGGCAACACCTTATCCCAAAATACAACAAAATGGAATAGTCGAACACTTCAGACCCCAGGAAGTACACGAGGAGGTCAGCTATGCTGAACCGCTGTCTCCTCCTAATGAGGAGGCTGTTATTGAATGTTTTTCTCTCTCTAGGCAAGAAGAAAACATCAAGGTAGAGGAGACTATACAGGAGGATTGGAGCAATGTCACTTATGGACCTCCCATACAGAGTACCATTGTGGAATCTGCTATCTCTTACAAGGATGAGTCTGCCCTCAGAAGCAAGCCAACTTTTAACGACCTTGAAACATACCCACTTCAATATATCGAAGACGCATCTGGCATTTTAGATGAATTCAATAAGACTTGTATGTCTTTCGAGTTGCCGGCCGAAAAAGAAGAACCACAGGTGCCATATTTTCCAATTGATGCATCAGCTGAGAAGGACTTCCAGACAAGCCAAGTCGAGGAGGTACCAAATGATACCTCAGATTCTGAAACCGAAGCAGTGCTGGAACCAACAATGGAGTCCAACACCAGTAAACCAACTTCTGAGGGTCAGCCAGAGGAAAGCGTCTTTGACCAACTGACAGATTTCAAACAAGAGGAAAATATCTCAAATTCCAATGCAGGGACTATAATCAGTAAGGATGTAAGTTCCTTAGAGATAACACATGCAAAAGGGGTTGAGGATAAGTTATACCCTGATGGAGAAGAAATGGACACCTGGGACAGCGTAATAGAAAGAAAAGTTGATCTGAACAAAGGTGATGGCATGAAAACGGAAGAGAGTCAAACCCAACATGCAGAACCAGAGGAGGACATATCAGTGAGAGACCTGGGGCAGGACGAGACGGAAATGAAAGTCGCCCTGCTCAAGCAGGACTCTGACCCCAATGGGCCCTTTTTAGCGGCTGACACAGTTCTGGATAATGACAGGCAACAGGAGATGGCACATTTTGACCAAGATTTCTTGATCGTAAACAGTGATGTTGGAGACAACGTTGAGGAAGATGATTCCGACAATTTGTCTGTGTCATGGAGGACTGAGCTGGAGAGTGACAGCTATGCACAGGACAACACACTTGCCGATCCCCGACCCCTGATTCGCTACAAGAGCGACGACACCGACGGCAATGCTCAGGCCTCACACATGGACGACAGTGAGTCCAGTGAGGGAGAAGACGACAGGATGATTGGAGAAACGGGAAGTCGAACGTGGAATGAGAGCAAGTCAAAGAGGTTTGGAACCATGGAGGATCTTTGCGAAGAGGCAGAAGAAGAAGCGCAGAATGAGGACTACCTCCTTGGGTATACGTATGTTGATGACAGGGATGTTGGCCAGGTCATGGGTAGCGAGCAGCAGGCCGAATCAGGAAAAGGTGATGATGAGAAAACAAAAAAAGCTGAAAAGATTATGGAAGTCATTGGGGGGTATTCAGATGAGGAAACCGAAAAACTTTCAGAACTGGCAAAACCAAAGGCACTCTTGGATGTTGATTACAATGAAGGTTTGGAAAGCGTGGACAGACTAGTGGAACAAGAGTTGGAGAGCTTGTCCACAGCCACTTACAGTGCACATTTTGCACAGCAGCATGTTAGCAAGTGTGGGCCAGGGCTTGATCTTCAGGCCACATCTGTACAGGAAACAACAGAGCAGGTGTTTAGGGTGACGGAAGGAGAAGAAATGTTTTCCTGTGCTGGGTCTGACCTGAAGGTTGACCATGAACTTATTTCTTACAATACTGTCATTGATAAGCCTTATGAGCTAACATACTTCAATGATGCCACAATAGAACAGCCTCAAGCAGATGTCTCCACTCAGGGAGGGGTCCAACATGAATATGAAGAAATCACTCCAGAAACAAAAAGCGAAGAAGATGATCCCAATGTGTCCATGCTGACTCATGCTGGCCAATTGGAAGATCACTCTGTCTCAAGTGATTTTATAGGCAGGTTGGATGCTCAGGCCTACATCAGAGACTGGGATAATGAAGAACCCAACAGTTCAGGGGACGAGTCCCCCAATGCCAGTCAACATTCTCAGCCCATCTCCATGGTAAAGGTATCAGCTGAACATCAGGATGCCTTGTTGGTTGCAACCATCGCTGATGAACCACAAGAGACTGTATCTGTGGAAGAATCTGGTGCCTCTCTGAAGGATTCAGTTAAAGAGGCAACAGACTTTCAGGTGTTTTCTGAAGTTGCCAACTTATCCAATTCTTATTTCTCAGAGAGGCCAAGCGAAGACTCCATTGGTCAGTTTGTAGATGATCAAAAGTACGATAATTTACCTCAAAGTTATTTCCATGATGATGACATTGCAGTTCAAGATGCCATGATGGGAAACGGAGAGTCTGCTGAAGCCTTCTCTGAAAACATACCAGCTGAGACAGACAATTTTCTGGTTAAGAGCTCAAAAGAATCTTTCAAGACAAATGATAATGACAAGAGCCTCCAAGGTTTCCTCAGCTCACATGTAAAGGATGACTTCTGGGGTTCCTCTGTGTTGACAGGCGCTAACTATCAACCAGAGGGATCCTGTAATGAGGCTAATGTGCAATCCAATCAGAACCTCAGCTTAGACACAACCCTAGTTTGGGGGGATTCGGAGAAACGGCACAATGCACTGGGGAACTCCAAGATGGAAGAGGAGTTGTCTACAGTCCCGGTAACTGATGAAGAGGTTAAACGGGAGCCATCAGAAATGAAGCAGTTTGCATGCAGAGATGTTGTTGAGGGAAAACTGGTCCATTCGGAGGATTCTGAAGAGGAGGGTCATTCCTGGTCATCTGGGGAAGAATAGACATCCTGCCCTTTAGTGTTGAAGAGCATTGGTTAAAATACCTAACCACTGTTACTGAACAGTGAGCAGTGATTACTCAATAGATATTGAGGATAGTGCAACTGTTTTGAAAACCAAAGTTGTGCCTTGGTGTGCACTCCAGTGATATTTACTCACCACCAATGTACCAGTTCTGCCTGCAACACTTAGCAGTTGCTGATTAACCATCTTCCCTCCCAAAATGATAATTGCCTTGTGTGCACACCATATTGAAAAGGTGTTCAATGCAATGTAGAATGTTTAATGTAGAATGTCAAATTGCTCCAAGGTGGAACAGCATGATGAGACAACAAAGGCTGACCTTTGAAAGTCAAAACATCGGTCTCATTGATTGCAGCCTAATCTGATTGTAGCGAAAGATTGTAAATCAATGTGAGCAGAAGGGTAGTACTCACACAAGGAGCTGCTGTCTCACAATTAATGAAAAATGTGTTTATTGTTCTAGTGGTGTCAGCCAATTTTCACTTGATTATCTACATAACTGCATGTTTTCAGTGTGTATACAATAAGGTTTTTAAATGGTGCGGTTTCTGTTACATAGACCATCCGCAATGTGTAGCTTAAATGGCAAAACAGTCAGGATTCCTTTTTGGACTGTAGAATTTAATTTCACTCTGCTGCTTTGAAACACTGCAATAAAGTTGTGCTTGGCCTCGGTACTCTCTGAAATAAACTGTAGATTTACTAGACACTCTGTGACTGCCTGGTGATTGGTTTTTCACATGTTTATTTGTATAGCGCTTTTGATGTTTGTATCACACCTAAATTCACCGCAAAAAGTTAATTTATGAAAAGCTAATATTCCTGACTCACCGACTCTCTCTCAGGCCATTCAAAACCTTTCCCTTTGATTGTAACTGTTTGGAAGAAATTTGTGCTAACCTCATTCATTAGCAATGGAATTTGTTGGCAAGTCAACGGAGGATCAACTCAATGCCCTCAAAAACTCAACAACCGTTGGTGTTTGTCAGTAACAAAACCATGTCTTGTGACAAGGCTTTGAATTTCAAAGAGTGAAGGATAGTAGGAAAAATTTATATACTTAATATAAGATAAGATCAGACTGGATTGGAATTCAGGAATATGAAATCAAAGCTAGAAAATTCTGGGATTGACTTCCAAATATTCTGTACCCTCTATCTTTTAAGAGTTGACTTGATTCGTCTTAAACCACAGACCCTTATTCCTTCCCCTCAGCACACAGTTGTGTCCCTCGACAGAGTAAATAAAACAGCAGCTCCCCGCCTCTCAGCAACACCCATCCCTGCTTTCCTCTCTGGCTTATTTTGAGGAAGACCCAGTAATTGTGTGTGTGTGTTCTGGGAGGTTCGAGGCTGCCTGGATTTGGCAACATCCCAGCCCCGTCTACCACAAAGCCTGCAAACTAACAAAGCAGCGCTGGGGCCCTCTGAGGCAACAATGGATGACCTCACCTCCTCTCCTCCTCGTCTTGCTCCACCGCCTTCTCCTCCCCCCATTTTGTCATTCATTAGTCAGTTCGTTGAACAATCACGGCTATTTTTGCGGCCGCTCACCTCCTTGCTGCCCAAATCCGCCCCAATCAGAGGCTGAGGGAGGAAGGAAGCTTGCAGATGGTTGAATTCAATGTGGAGAGAAGTGGGCATACAGGAGCTGTTTGGCATGGGTTTTTACTGTAAACACCAATCAGCCACAACATTAAAACCACCACTAATAACGACTAATATTGTAAAGCTCCCCCTTGTGCCGCCGAAACAGCTCTGACCCGTGGAGGCATGGACTCCACAAGACCTCTGAAGGTGTCCTGTGGTATCTGGCACCAAGACATTAGCAGCAGATCCTTTAAGTCCTGTACGTTTGGAGGTGGGGCCCCCATGGATCTGCCTTGTTGTTCCAGCACATCCCCCTGATGCTCCATGGGATCGGACCCTAATCTCAAGAAAACATGATTCATCAGACCAGGCCACCTTCTTCCACTGCCCTGTGGTCCAGTTCTGATGCTCAAGTGCTCATTGTAGGTACTTTCAGCGGTGGACAGGGGTCAGCATGGGCACCGGTCTGCGGCTACACAGCCCCATGCACATCAAGCTGTGAAGCACTGTGTGTTCTGACACCTTTATATCATAACCAACATTAACTTTTTCAGCAATTTGTGCAACAGTAGCTCTTCTGTGGGATCGGACCAAACAGGCTAGACATCACTCCCCACGGGCATCAATGAGCCATGCTCGCCCACCCTGTCACTGGATCATCGGTTGTCCTTCCTTGGACCACTTTTGGTAGGTAACTAACCACTGCATACCAGGAACAAGACCTGTGGTTTTGGAGATGCTCTGAGACAGTCGTCTAGCCATCACAATGTGGTCCTTGTCAAAGTAGCTCAGATCCTTACACTTGCCCATTTTTCCTGCTTCCAAGACATCAACTTCAACAACTGACTGTTCACTTGCTGCCTAATATGTCCCACCCCTTGACAGGTGCCATTGTAATGAGATGAGCAAGGTTATCACCTGTTCACCTGTCAGTGGTTTTAATGTTGTGGCTGAACGGTGTATAAATACATTCAGCCACTCTTCAGGTTTCGAACGAACTTTTTTGATTTCCAAGAGCAAATGCAGTCTCTAAATTACTGAGAGAAAATATACAGATAAAAATCTAATTAGTGAAAAAATAATGGAAGATTTAAGATAAGGTGTCTTCATGGTGTTGTGACAAGCTTTTGATGTAGGATCTTCTGACATATTAACTCGTGCTCTGTATTATGTTTGCCAGATTTGACCCGAATTTAGGTGTTTATCATCACCAAAAGGCTGATTAACATACTTGTTTCAGCCCGATGCCAGGTGACTTTGCCTAATTTGGGGTCAACCCTTCTGTCACAGATCACTCCGGACACTTCTCCACCCACTCCACCCTGCCTGTACTCTCTTCTTCACCTCTCTCCCACACTCTCCGCTGCTTTGGATGATCAACCCCAAGTACTTCAACTCATCCGCCTTCACCTCCACTCCTTGCATTCTCAGCTTTTGGCCGCCCTCCCTCCCATTCAGGCACATGTATTCTGTCTTACTCCTGCTGACTTTCATTCCTCTCTGCTCTAATGCTGCCTCCACTTCTCCAGGCTCTCCTCAACCGGCTCCCTACTCTCGCTACAGATCACAATGTCATCCGCGAACATCATAGTCCACAGAGACTCCTGCCTGATTTCATTTGTTAACCTGTCCATCACCATTGCAACCAAGTAAGGTCTCAGAGCTGATTCTTGATGCAATAATGGTACTAAATATATTTGATTTTCAAAAATCTTACCAATGACTCAGTCAAAACATCCGACAGGTGCAGATCTACATTGTGGGAATTGACTCTGTTGCTGTCTGAGGGGGCCAACACACTCACATACTGTAAAAAGGGTCCCACTCACCATTTACTCACTCTGAAGCATTATGGTCAGAAGAGGAAGATGAGCAAAAGATTCTCAGTCAATGAAGCCCTCGCACTAATCCTAAAAGACTGTGATTGAGGTGGAAGTGTCCGAAACTGAGAACAACGTTGAAATAATTTGGAGTACAATTTCTTCAATGAAGAAGAAGAAAATACACAGGTTGAAAGAGCACGGTCGCCGCCGGTGCCATGCACTGAGCACACTCGGCTACGTGGATAGGTGCTCGGGGCTTGCGGCTGGATGGGGCGTCTGGCTGGTTGTGGTGGGGCAGGTTTCACCCTTCGGCGGGGCACTGGTGGTCGTGGGCGGGCAGGGTGTTTGTCTGCCGGCGTGGGACCTGACTCCGGGCCTGGCGTCCACAGCCCGGGTTCTTTGTCTGCCTCTTGTGCTTGCACGTGGGGGTGGGTTGTATGTGTGCGCCTCAGGGGTGCAGGGTCTATTCCTGCGCTCCAGTTATGCTCCTCGGGGCCGGGCGTGGGTGTTGCTCCGTGGGCTTCCGACTTCTCTGGGGGCCGGGGGGGGTTCTGTGGCTGCAGGGCGGGGTGCTCTGGTCTCACTGCTTGGAGGCGCTAGGATATAATATTGACCTTATACACCAGAACTAATTCGGACATTCCCGTTCAAGTCACCGGTGGACACACACACACACACACACACACACACACACACACACACACACACACACACACACACACACACACACACACACACACACACAGTTGGACTCATCACAGGCACACACACACACCCCAACAACCTCCTGGTTACATCCTTCTCCTTTTCTTCCTCATTCCTGGACTTAATTAACCCTGTTTTGTCGATACATGCTGTCGTCCAAATTTTCTATGTTTG